>NW_024540264.1:0-510387 GCF_016647625.1 Suillus subalutaceus
GTCTATTGATGTCATGCAAGCCAAGCTTGAGTACATAGTTGGCAAGTTGATAGTCTGCGCTAAATCCAAGAATTGGTTGGTCCTCACTACCTGGGATGCAATCCTGCAATGGTATGTTATTGTTCTATACAATCCCAAATTACTCACCCCCCGCTTCCAGCTGGCTGCAGATGCGTTATCCCATGACGACCTCCACCCGCGCCTCATTGGTCCGCTTTTATTACGAACTATGCCTTCTGCCTGGCATAGAAGTGCGGGTCATCCGTAGCTGGGCAGATATGTTGTACCGCCTCTTAGGATCCAAGACCGTTAAGCGCAAACTTGAGGCCACTGACCTCCAACTCCCCTGGAAACCCCTATGGGATGTATTGTACAAAGAGCTGTTCCCCAAGAGCCGCCTCGCAGAATTCCAGTAAGTGTGCCACAACTATGTTCAAATGCCAGTGTTTAATGCAATGTGCACAGGGGAAATCGTAACTTAAACAATATATTGCTGTATGTTGCGGAAAGCTGTAAGCGCTATTTCCCTGCGACTGATATCCCCGATATGCTCGAGACGTTCTTGCCTATCCTCACGCCCGATGTAAGTCCTAGATCTCTTGGGATTGATGGATCCCTTACATTAATGCTACTCAGACTACATTGACGATGATACCTGTCCTCACATCGTTCCTTCCGCCAACCCACACACACATCTACCTTCCCGTAATATTCAGGATTTGGGAAGCTTTCAATTCGAACATCATGGACGATAGGTTCCTCGAATTCGCTGGAATCCTCGCGGAGGAACACGTTGCTGGTCAGGAAGGACCTGCGGGAGAGGAAGGAGGTGCCGCATGGAAAGATGTCGGTATCTGGACACAAGAAGAGTGGTTGATGCTTGTCAGTAAAGGAATTGAGTCGCTGTGTAGGTTTTTTAGTACACTTGGTCAAGATCCCGTTGACTTCTTGTTACAATAGATGTCCCTGTGGGCAATTCGAGCGTGAGTCATTTCTTTTTCTCTCTTCGCACAGCGATATCCAACTAAATTCTAGCAGAATATTGCTGCTACAGCTGTTCAGGCAGATGCTTCCGCGGCACGCCAAGGTTCCAAAGTCAAGAAAACAATTAGTAGGATCAGTCAGTATCTTCAAATCTTCTGTGCCACACGAGCAATCCTAATCCCTGCAGGTTCCATGGCTAAACTATTTGTGTACTCGATGGCCCTCGATGGTCCAATACGCGGAGATTCCGCATCCACTCCTGGGTCTCCCAATAGCCAGCCGATGGGATACTTGGCCGGTTCGAAGGCGCTCGACTCGTTAGACAAACTGATTACAAGTACAGAATCCTTCTTTCATCCATCAAACTCCGGTCACTGGACGTTCACGGTGCGTTTTGTGCTGAAATAGGTGGACTTCTGTTGATATTCCCACTAGCTCACGAATTTGCTGCAACGTCTTACTGTCGAGTTTGCCGACAGATGGCTCGAAGAACAGCAACCGTCGTGCAAAACTCCCGTGGTACGTACGACATCAGAGCTTGTTGCAGTTAAATCATGTGCACAATTTAGGCACACCGTCTCACTCCTTCTCTTCGCCGAGCGTTCGTCGATGTTTTACGCACGCCTGCGTTCCTTGCCATGTTTTCCAAAGATTCCTTTTCTATTAGCATGGCACAAAGTGCACTGCGCACTATGGCATTGCTTGAGCCAACGCTCATCATGCCTGAGCTTCTCGAGCGTGCCTACGGTGGCCTGGAAGTGGTAAACGAGACCCACCGCACCACTGCAGTGTTGAAGATGCTGTCCGGCATTTCACTTCCGCTTGTCTCAGAGATGATATGGAGGCCGGGACAAAAGCACCTGCTTCCTCTTCTCGAACTTTGCCTTCCTGGTATTGATCTGGTAAGATACTTTACACCCTCATAGCGTGCGCTTGTTTCTCATCACGCGATGTTTAGAACGACCCCAATAAGACCATTTGTGCTACTTTATTCATCGTCAGCGCCATGCAGCATGTGAAGATTGGAGATCTCTCCATGAACCACTCTGGTTTTGCTTTGTCTGGGGATGCGCCAGCGGAAGAACTCATGGAGCTTGATGCCGAGGACACCCGCATCCCTGAAGGTGTCGAAATGAGCCCATTCGTTTCACTGGGCAGGCAAGAAGAGAGGACTCTTGTCCGAGAGAGCACGGCAGGCTTCGCAGGTGTGGTTGTTCCCTTTCAGTGAAGGAAAGCTACTCACTCCCTAGTAGATTGGGTGACGTCCCTCTTTCGCAGAGTTCTAGCTTTATACGAGAATCCTTCCTGAGGAAGGTGGGAAGAAGAAGACTACCGGCGGAAAATCGGAAGAGACCGTTCTGAAATCGATCAAGAGCATGCTTGACGTGGTCACCTTGCACCTCTCAGACCAACTATTCGATCTCGTGTTGAATCTCGTTTTCGAATACGCTGTGACAAATGCAAAATCTAACGCCATCCGAGCGTTCGGGCAGCTCGTAGCATGCCTGGCACGCGCACAACCTCAGAAGACGCTGGATAAGTTTTTGCCGTCATGTATCTCACGCATACAAGAAGAACTCAAGTACGGAGCTTCGAGCGTTAGGACAACATCAGCACACGATCTGGTTCCATCTGACACAACGTTGCATTGGAGTGAGTGGCTTAGCTTGTTCTTTGTCGGGCATCTAAACGATTGTCTTATCAGACATGTCAATATTGCGCGGGTGTCTTGCGTACGGCGCACATGCTGTGAGTGCGATCTCATTCCGTAGTAGTTTTGAGTTCCCAAATGCGTTATCAATTCTAGCTCCTCAACCACAAAGAAGACATCATCAACCTTTTATCGTTACTGTTGAATAAGACGAAGAACGAGCGTGGGTACACGGGCACTGCCGCGATTGTCGCTAGAGTGATGCATGCGCTGTCTGGTGTCTACCCATCTGACAACCGCTTCGTGAATGAAGACGTATGGAATCAACCTGGTCGGTCACGTCGACACCACTCCCCCTTACGCAACTGATTGTTATTCAGAGTTTGGCGAGTCACACAACACACAATGGGGTCGACTGTACGAAGCGAAGGATGTGAAGGTGGAATGGCACGGTGAGCATGATATCAATACGCCTGACACAACTGCTAACCATGGGATATCAAGTTCCAAGCACCGAGGAAGTGCAATTCATTCTGGACATTTTGGATCGCGTAGTAGCTCCTGCGCTCGATAAGATAGAGACCTTGGCACGGTCTACTCAGCATTGGGATGAAGTAATCAGGAATGACTTCTGCAGGCGAGTTGCAACACAACGAAGATAGCAGTCCGTTAACATAGTTTTCACAGGTACCTCTTGTTTGCGAGGTCTGTCTGGAGCGGCCTACCGTCATTCCTGAAGGAAGGATCCAAAGACATAGTACACCCATGCCTCGATCCAGAAACGGAACTGGAAGGACTTCTTGTTGATCATCTTGATGTCAATGCTGGATTTATTCTCACTGATCCCAATGATCCTCGTTACCAACAAGCCTTGCAGCATCGCATTCGTTTTGGCAATGTCGCGCACTTGGCCGCGGTCGCCTTGCGCCAAATCCAAGGAGGTGAAGATCATTTGGATGCTGTCGTCGCTGTCGTGAAGGCCATCGACACTTACTTTTTGGATTACGGAATGAGTCGGGGAGACTTTATCACACTGCAAAAGAATTTTGCACAGTCGAGAGAGTGAGTTGTCCAAACGCAAAGTTTTTTCCTCGTCTGACGTAAACCAGGGTAAACCGAGTGTCGGCAAGGCAAAAAGAGAACTCGCGAATTGCGTGGGTAAAAAGAGCACAAGTCTACCACTGTGGCCGGCTCTATATCCACGCTTTGTATCGTCGAAGATCGTCCCTGGACGACACGTTACTGAAGGAAGACCTCGCGGAGCTTTGTTTGTCACCATACACGCGAGTGCGACGGTGAATTCCTTGATAACATCATTCGTTCTTTGTCATAACCAATTTTTCAGCCTCGCTCAGAATGTGTTGCACAGCGCATGTGGTGTGAGTACACATATATTCTGGTTTGACCTCGTGGTGACCTCGGTGCAGTCCTATGTCCGCGCGACAAGATACATCTTGCCATCTATTTTCAACGCGCTGTCGAAAGGTAATGATCCTGATAGGATCAAGGGCGCTTTGTACGTCCTTGGTAACAAAGGCACTGGTATGTAGTTTTACTACGTCTTTCAGCATGATCTGATTTGAGATCCGCAAAAGCCGCACTGACCATGTCTGGTATGTCTCAGCAATAGTGAGTATAATTGATTCTAATCACGCGCAGAGCCACCGCTACGACGGCAATACCTGGTTGCTTTGCTAGAATGCCAGCACGAAGAGAAAGTGAGTGCAAGTTGCAATCTGTGGCTCTGAAACCCGTCTAATTTCACAATAGCCATCGATACAGAAGCTTGTCACTACTTTCTCCACGGAGTGTCTGATACACCTCAGTGAAGAAGTCATAAGGACTTCTGCATACACAGCCCCTACTCCTGGGGTTGAAGCCTCTATTCGCACTCTTGAAGAAGAGTTCTCGCCTGCTGTCATTGATAGAAAGTTAACAAAGGCAGCGGTAGAATGTGCTGCTAAGCGTGTAAAGCGATGCTTGGAAGAAACCGAAAAGACTGTGCGTATCACGCTGTCGATGCGTATGTTGATATTGATATTTTGTGATAGGTCCGCTCTATTCTCGAGATCGCCTCTCGGCCCACCACACATGTACGTTATTCATCATTGTCGTTCAACAAATTCAAGCAAGGTTTTTAGTGGAGATATGTACACATGGCCATGAAGTTTTTGATGGGCTTCCTCAGACGCGACGCAGTGGCTCCTCCGGAGTTGGTTCGCTTCTTCATGGAACAAACACTTAGCCCACAACCAGGAATAAGGGCTAGTGCTGAGCAGTACGTGCTTTTTAGTCAAACATGCACCCCATCGATTCATTTAATTATTCGTTTCTTTACAGGGCAATCGTGAAGACCGCCGTTCTCATGAAGATACGAGCGTACGCTAAGACCGATGATGAGCTCTGGCTCTGCAAATGGCAGAGTCCCTTTGCGAGGACTATTTCCATCGATAACCCGTCTGCTTTCCTTGCGCAACTATACCAACCTGTTAATGAAGTCGAGTAAGTCGAGTTATTTGTCGTGCAGAATTTGTTGTTCATGCGCTTTATTAGTGGCTTTTACGTCGACCTTCTAGACACTGGTTTTTTGGCTTGGACAAAGGTCATCAAATGCTATCCTGTGAATCTGAGCAACTCAGTGTCATGGGACTCAGCGTCAAGGCAGTGCTTGCAAGCTATGCACAGCTTTATTGGAGAAGGATATTTTACTCAGCTCGCAACATTGTGGAGCCAAGAGTCCAGCAAGGCGTCCGGTTCACCGCATCTTCATGCAGAGAACGTGATTTTTATGATTACTCTAGGTCCTCGTGGTTTCTGTTCCATCTATAAACTCGTTGCTGACCCTGCTGCAGCGAAGTTGTTTAATGGCGAACACTTGCATCTAATTCTTCCAATTGTCGAGCCATTGATGACCGATGCGGATAAGTTCAAGCAGGCGGCCGCGGCTGAGATATTGACTGGACTGCTGCGCGGTATTCTTCCTGTTCTGTACCGTTATATTCACATCTGATGTGCTTCATCACAGGGTCCAAACACTGGCCCAGGCAAACACGAGAGGAGCTTTGGTCTTGGCTCACCCCGCGCTTTGACGTAATTCTCGCTCAGGCGAAGCCAGATACTGTTTCATACTGGACTTCGTTCCTAGAGGTATATTGTTCCGCAGTTGTATCGAGAAACATCACTCATTGGCTACCGAAAAGCATACCTTACTGAACCTCGACCCACGTCGCTTCCAGCCTTTGGTCAATTGGATATTATCCCTCCAGCTTGACTTCCAGGGCGACTCTGCGTTTTCCAGTAAGTTTCTTTCTTGTCATTAGCCCTGTTATGCTCATTGTCTTGCAGTGACGAAAGCTCTTAACATTATCGTTGTGTTCATTGATTCTGTCGGTGTCCGGTTCAATGGCGTATCTGAGAAATATGCATCGATTTTCTTCGACAACGCGGACTCCAACTATGCAGAGGTATTTGCTTGATACAGAGATACCGTATCCGTGTGTCTCATATCTTCTGATATAGATAAGAACTTCGATAGCCAATGCCCTGTGTCTGATAGCCAAGTATCAATGGAGACCAGCATATCCCTCTGTGGATGCCCTCCTCGCGGCATGTGCAGAGAGTCCAGATCCGCTTCGAATCAGGTATTTCCCCTCCAGTGGTTCCTCCGATATGGCACTCAATTTCCATTCCTTCTCAGCCAAGGGTTTTTCTCTTATCATGTACAATCGATCATTGATAATCTGCCCAAATGGAAGGACGAACGATTCCCTCCGCCTAGAGTTTCACAGTCCCGGGTGGGTATTGACATATTTACCGGAATTCTCTTTCTTACGTTCATCTTCAGTATGACAAAGTCGGCTTGACTAGTAGGATTCGCGATTTCTTTTCATCTGAAGTTCTAACCGAGACCCGACAGTGTTGCTCTGGCTATGGGTGTCACTTTATAGCCCTGAAGCTTGTCTCGTCCGTCCTCATGCCATGGCTCTGCTGTTTGTAACCTGTTCATTTTACTGTATTATTCCGCTAAAATATCTTTAGACCTGAACTCTTGAGCATGTCAGAATTAAGCGACAATCCGGAACTTCAAAAGTACAGCAGCGCTGTGCTTCGTGTGTTTTCCTCGGTTCATCTGCCGTCTTCGCTTACGCACATCGTCCTGGAGAACCTGGTTTCGGCCATTCAGTCATCTGAGGTATATTCGTTTTACCTAAATAATTAAAAGTATTTATCTGGAATTTTTCTAGTCATGGCGAATTCGATTGCATGCATTGCCTGCCCTGGTCGTTTTCTTCTATCGGAACCTCTTGACGATTTCATCTAACGGCGTACTCAAAATCATGGATGTATTACTTGATTGTTTATCGGATGAGAACGTCGAAGTTCGAGAAATGTCGTCCAAGACCCTGTCTGGAGTTGTAAGATGCTCACAACGGCAGAACATAATTCCATTGAAGGTGTGCGATGATAGCCTCCGTAAATTTCCACTGATTAAGCTCCGTTTAATTCAGAATCGCTTCATATCATTGGCGCGCAGCGTAAAGCTCCCCTCGCGTACACACCATGACTATGGAGAGTCACTTAGGAAGTTGCATTCCGCTATCCTTGGCCTATGTGCCCTTATTGAGAGTTTCCCGTACTCTGTCGAGCCCTGGATGCCGTCCCTCACAGAAGGTCAGTGGATGCTGTGAACTTTCTTGTCTGAAACTCATATCCGCTCGCTATAACTCTCTTACTATTTTCGATCATCTTCGTCAATACAGTCCTAGCGAGACACGCAACAGATCCGCCGCCGATCTCGACGACGATTCGTCACTGTGCTTCTGAGTTCAAGAAAGTAAGATCCTTTCCAATTGTACACTGATTTGACCTCACGAACATTATTTCTATCTAGACTCACCAGGTAAATTACTTCCGCGATCAATGACAATCTTTGTCGCGCCTTACCATCGATTTTACAGGATACCTGGCATAAGGATCAACTAGCCTTTGACGAAGATCAATTACAAAGCCTCTCCACGATGCTTGTTGGTACTTCATATTGTGGGTTAATTGCGTCTGTTATTGGGGCTTTGTCTAATCAACGGCCATATCTACAGACGCCTAGATAATGTTTCATAGATTAGCATCGATCCGCGCCTCCGTCAGGACTCAGCATCAGCAGGACGTTCGTATTACATCGCCGTATCGACTATGTATAAATTAGGGCACATACTTGATGTTCGATTTTAAGTATCGGGTCTTCTTCAAAGAATATTTGTGTTATCGATGATTAATTCCGCCTATGCCTGCGACAATTTGGCGTGTTCAGTATCGGCAGTAGGGTCCTCTATTCCCGCCTGGATGCTCCAGCCGAACAGGAGCAAAGCTTTGTGTACCATTAGATGTAAAATCCGAAAAAAAAAGAAGTTCTAAGGCTTGTTGGCTCGCAATTCATCGGCTCGGAACCACATGATGGGCCGGTATATGTAACTCCTGGAGACGGCCCATCAGCGCGTGTGTTACACGTGTTCCGGTCATTTGAATTAGTGCCTTGAAATATGTGCTAAGTCGGCTGATGATACAATCGATGACCGAGCCTAGTACTTATAATCATTCAAGCCGTCAGAAAGGTTTCAGAAAGGTCTGACTTTCGTCAGATCTTCGTGCTTTGTTCAGGGTTTGGTTCATATGGCATTATCACGTTTGTACATTCCACAACCCGTAAAACTTTGACCCGGGACTTCAAACTTAGAATTGCAGCATACGCGACGCGTAAATCATGCGGTCATAGGAAGGAGCAGTAGAAAGCGCGCTTCCCGTAACTTCTAGATATTAGCGGCATTATGTTCATATCGCGATGGAGTTATCCCCGAGCCAGGTCATCATCGATGGCAACTGATTTGAAGAGATAAATTGATAATGATAATGGTTCGACTTGACATATACTGTGCGCTTCGTGCGCACGTCTTCTGAGGCGTCACGGTGATTATCTAGCCGGATTATAGCGCCATCAGCAAGTCAGGAGAAGGTTCCGAGGCACGGTAGGAAGTGCGTCTAATTCATGGTTGCAAGTTCTTGTGACTTGTACCCCAGAATTTGGAGCTGATACGCGAAAAGTTATCTGAATTGTGGGGCAGATTTATGCACGTTCGATGGTCGGGTCTTTGGTTAGCCCCTAGTGCTATGAGCAATGAACACTACTCCTGCCTTTTTTGTGCTAAAAGTTCCGAAATCCAATCAAACAGTGCCCCAACGTATCCAAGACTCGAGTTCCCCGGATTTTGTTAATAACATGGTATCGGAACGGCGGTTGCAACGTTGACGAGTCCCATATATTAGAGCAATTAAAGTGGATTTAACGGAACACAAATAGCACCATATCAACTCACGTGAATTGGCATGGTCAAGTTAATCATTGACTCGGACGCCGACATAAGAAATGGAAGTTTGAACCCAATTCAAAGACGATAAGAATGGCACCGATGAATAGTGGTGATACTGTGGATGGGCGCAAAGACGCAAAACGTGGTGATCACGGACGGTGCATGCTTGCTTCGTATGACTGTTCGGTGAGTGCTCAATTGAGGCGGTCCTTGGGATTATTTCACAGAGCGGCGAACCATGGAGGTGCTGCGGCTACATAGCATCATGGCACGGTCGTGGGACAGCATCAACACGTGTTGGGTATAGTGTGTTACTTTGGGGTTAGTACCCTTGATAGTATTTTACGAATGTTTGATTTCTAGAAGGTGTTCCGAGTAATACATTTGCTTCAATAGAGTCTTGTCGTCGTAGCAAACGATCTGCAGCTTGACGCTATTGATTTTCGGGTCATCAATTGCGATGCACGTGTATCCAAAATTAAATTTGAAATTGGAGCCAACGAAAGTAGCATGCAAAGACACGGCCTCAAGGTAACACGAGCCTATAGCTGAGGAATGATTTGGCGCCTTATGAGGAGCAGCGAGGAGCACAGTGGATGGATTGTTGAAGGGCTTGGTGTAGCCGCTGCAGACTGCAGTACGGCGTTGTCACGTTTAGGCCGATAGTTACGACATCAACAATGTAAACCAGTGCGAGCCAAGTGAATTATAGGCCAGGCCCTTGGTCTAGGTTTTCGGTTCATCTTTTTTGTTTTGACCACGACCATCCACGATCCAGGTTCTTATTTTTTATATTCTCTGCGAAGACTTGCTGTTGCTAATTGAATGTTTACTTTGACAGTATCTAATAGTTCTTATTTTTGAGACGAGGGAGCGCCTAGTAACATCTCCAAACCTCATTGCACAGGGCTCATTATAATTATTGGCAATCGCCGCCGCAAGAAGGGCACGTTGCGATCAAAACCCCTTCGCAAGGTCAGTCAGGGCTCCTCCCCTTTGCCTCATTTCATTACCATAACCTCCAAGAAGATCTAAAACCCTCGACCACCACCCACTTTGCCTCTTCAAACTCTTGACCTGGGTCCTGATCTTCAACACGCGACCCCGGTCCTCACGACCTCCTCACGCCTCGTTTTAGTTCATCTCACTTTTTATACCTATCTTGTGCTTTCTCTTTAGATCTTTACTGCTTGTCTTCTTGCATTCTATCCAGCAAAACGTCGACGGCGGTCTCTATCTATCAACTCACTTAGCAAATCGTGCTCTCAACATCGCATCACCTATATCCTATACATCATCGCATCTTTGATTATTCTCTCATACCGCAACGCACGACAGATTTTTATCCAGCAATCATCGGTCGCTCATCAGCTTGTTAATTAACTGGTGAGTCAATTTCTTTGCAGCGTGTTTTTGCTTCGCTGACAATTCCCATTATTTAAATCAGATTTAAATGCAAAAGGTGGTCACCGCTACTACTGCACCCACACACAATTTGTACTTTGCACGCGAATCAGGCTCAAGAAAACCCATTTCAGCTCGAGCACAATCAACGGGTACACCTGGTTGGTCCCAAATTCCCCTTGAACATCACAACTTGAACCCAGACTTCACAGCCGAGGTAAGCCATGCGCTATCTCTCTAGACAGCCTTCTTATACATTCCCGTAGACTTGGAACGTTTCATCTGCGCAAGACTCACCGCCATCTCTTTCATCCTACATCCCCCGTCCAGCTTCGATCCAAAAACCTTTAGCAATGCCTGTTCGTACGAACCTCGTAGACATGTCAAAAACCGAAACCTCTGGCCATCCGTCTGAGCGTGTCCCAAATAACGCTCAACGATGGAGGCTCAACGGTTCGGGACAGCTCGTCGATCCAGACGCATCGCTCGACTGGGATCTTGCCCAGGATATTGCCAGGCTGAAGCTCGGCGCTGTAGGCGACCTTGGGGACGACATACAGGGACGACTGGGGCCTTCTCCTCAGTCCAAGCTAGGTGCTGCGAATGTAGCTCCATTCAACGATGCAAGTCCGCTGGAAACGGCTTCTGACGTCAGTCTCGACTCCTCCCCCAATACCTCTGATCATCAAATTTCACCGTCCCATTCTCGCGTGTCGTCCACTGATACACTGGAATCCCACGAATCTGCCATTTCTTCGGCCAGTCATACCATGCGCGGGCAGCCCCAGCTGAAGATAGCAACTGGAAATGAGGGGAAGGAGCGCCCTCACTCCTTCAGCGGTGGACTATCGACTGCTGATTTGCGTCGCCTAAAGCAAGCAGGGGAGGAGCATGTACATCCCGTGCCTGCTCACCCTTGGTCGTCTGCTGCTTACAGGGACCGCGTTGGTGGTGGAGAAAAGCCTTTTTCGCCTGAGCAGCCCCAGTACCCATCGCTGACCAACGCATCATTTGGTCGCGGACAACAGCAATTTGACTACCGTTCCGCACAAGGTAATGGGGACTTGCAGAGCGATTATGCCCCTCAGCGCAGCTATTTCCCCCAACCTACTGCCCCCAGTGCCGCCACACCACAGCACTTCCTCCAAGGTCGCCCGGCGAATGGGGTTCAATCTACCTATCGCCAGCCTCAGCGAGGTTACCCCCCACAACCGTTGGTCCCAAGCCCGACAGGAGTTGCCTATGGTCCAGCACATGTTCCTCACTTGTCGCTCGGTAACACTCAGCAACTCTATGACATGGTTCTCCCTACTGGAGACAGTCATCACCCAGCCGTTACTCGTGTGCAGCAACAACACAACGTTTTTCGTGGTGCTCATCAGCACTCTGCCTCGGACCCTTCCGCTCTGCGAGATGCTGCTACATTAGCGCTCCTCAGCAACCAAGCAGTTTTCGCACAGGCGACTCATGGAATGTATCCTCCCATCCACCCTGGCCTCTACAATCAGTTCTACGGTACTCCGGAATCATACCCCTCGGATCTGGCTGTCGCAGCCATGGCAAGCCGTCTGCAAACCCATTTCACTAGTCCGTATGGAGTGTTGCCAGCCCAAGGCCTGGGGGTAGACCACTCCAACCCAGGATCTGAGAGTCCTCTGCAAAACTCTGGTGGACCGAGTGCTAACAACCGCAAGCTCGGCTTGTACAAGACCGAGTTATGCAGGTCATGGGAAGAGAAGGGCTCGTGTCGGTACGGAGCGAAGTGCCAGTTTGCCCACGGAGAAGATGAACTTCGGAATGTTGCTCGTCACCCCAAGGTAAGTACCCATCTATGCTTGCGATACTGAGTATTGATATTATCGCATCTCAGTACAAAACAGAAATATGCAGGGTAGATTTTCTTCTTATTTTTTTTTCTTTTCTGATGATGATGGTGAATAGACATTCTGGGTGTCAGGTGCATGTCCATACGGGAAACGTTGTTGCTTCATCCATACCGAGTTGCCGGTTTCGGGCATCGCACCGGGAGCCGAAGGTATCCCTCCGCCTTCGGCCACCGCAAGCAATCGTGAGCGCTCGAATAGCGACCCCAACGAATCGTCGATATCCCTCCTTCAGCGCATCCAGCGTAAGGGTGATGCAACACCAGTGGATGCATCCCCGCCTTCGGGTAACTTCTTTAATTCTCGACCTCCCACCGGCTCGCTTCGCGTCGACACGTCTGCTCTCAATAATATTACGAAGCAGAACAAGTCGGCATATCCTACCTTTGCCAGCAATGCCTTGATGCTTTCAAGCTCCGAGCAGACACCTATGAAGTCTCCAGTTATTCCTCTGACAGCGGGTCCTGACCTGGGGCGGCACAACAACGCACGCCTGGATATCGTAGGATACAGCCAGGTGAGTATGTCGCGGCTGTGCAAAACCGATTCTGATCCAAGTACACTGTTAGCAACGTCTTAACAGGACGAGCGCCACAACGCCTAACGCCAGACACTCTTTCAATGGAACGGATGTAGATCTTGATTTCTCCTCGCCGTCCACACCTTCTGCTGCAACCCCCACAACGTCTTTCGCACTCTCGCAAGCCGATAGGGTATCGAACAATAATGCTGTTCCACGCGCGCACGTTAGATCAGGGAGTGCTGGAAACTGGGGCAGTGTTACTCGTAGTAGCAACCTAGCTGGTGTGCCTTCATACCCACAGGCTTCCGGAGCCGGGGAATCTTGGGTATCAGGTGACCTCACCAGACTCGCAGAAAGTTGGATGTAATACATCGGCTGTCGTGTTCAAGAACTTCGCCGCTTGGTCGGACGCTCTTTTGTGATGTTCCCTACCTCCCGTAGTCATAGTGGAGTTTACGAGACATTTCCTCATCTTCTACCTTACTTTGTACAAAAGGCTTTTGTATACCTCATCTTACGTCTTGTTTTCATGTGCCCCTTGTCACGCTTCTGATGATGATATTTTTCATGACTATCTCCGTGCGAACGTACACCCTCTCCATCTCCTCTCTTCATCAAATCTGCCTTTGGCTTCTCTTGCAGCGCATCGTAATCGTCGATTGGTGAACTCTCTTGTCGTCGAAAAGAATTACGTGCTGAGCTAGAAGTCGTGTTGCGCATGAACTAGAAGTCACCTTGTCCACCAAATGGCAAAGACAAGCCCGAAGGCATTTACACATTGATGATAAGCCCATCAGCTAATGCCGTCGCGATCGGGCCGCATATCAGGCAGAGCGTAGTACCTAACAATTGCAAAACCTGAACTTTGTACTAGTCAATTCAAATTCACCAAGCTTCCCCTGCAGCACCCTGCCTTATTACTTCAAAGTTGCCCAGTCGTTACGAAGAACCTCAGCAGCTTCTCATCGGAATAGTAGTACTCATCATGTTTCTCTCGACCGATTCACGGTGTTCTTAGTACGTAACATACACACTCAAAGGTGTCTCCGATATTCCAATTAATCTATTAAACGGGCGCACACGACCACCGCCCACGTCTATGTACGACCCCTCGCCCCTACTAAAAACGGTAACCTTGGATAATCGTCGGACTTTGGACTAAACCTCGCGCCGAACATACGGGTACTACTTGTCTTAAGCATTCTTGAACCTTGCCTAACATCCCGTCATCCCCAAAACCTTACTTGCCGGTTGCATAATTTGTTAGTGCACATGTTGCATATACAAGTACTTTTATCAATTCAAAATCAAATTTTCAGGTATTTTGAGTGATTATATGATAGATGATATATGGAAAAAACACAACTTCCTACTTATTGAACCATATATACTGCGCGGAAAGGGTCAAAAGGGTTTAGCAAAAAATTTACTAAGGACTATTACTGAGGTTGAGACAAGGTTTAGGTTTTAGCACTGTAGCAGACAATTCTCGACAAGCCTATTACTACTGTTCGGCGCTGCGCCGCAAGGTTCAGTTCAGAGTCCGACAATTATTTAAGGTCGTTTACTAGTAGGGGTGCATGGGCAAAGGGGTCATGGGCGCGGGCGGTGGGCGTGTGCGCCCAGCTTTGAACGTCCCAAATTATTAAAATAATTACTGATGGCGTCTGGGAACGGTAAATATGTGGGCTGGGTTGGCTTGGTAATTGTAGTTGCGTTCGCGACTTCAAGCTTAAGGACGCGTTGGCGTCAACATCTCTTCATGTGTCACCAAACGTTCACCGGCGCACCCCCGGGCCACGCAATGTGCAAAGTACATTGCATCGACGGCAGTGGCCTAAGCTCTATAGAGCTTACTTGCTATCCAAATTTTAAGAGTGTTACTTTGGTACAGCCCAATTTGATGAGGGTAGTATATGCTTGAAGCCCGAATAATCCAAACTAATGATGATCTTTATTGCAGGGAAATCGATACATCTCGCTGTCATTCAAGACGGATCTATGTGAATTTCCCTCGTGCTCTGGATCACGCATAAAGATCCGTTTGGCCTCAGTGATGTCTAGGAGTCATGCGTTCTCATCCCTATTTGCGTGCTTCCGAGTGGGCCGTAGCCGCAACTTGAACTATTCCTGACCTTCAACACTGTCAATTCCTGTCAGACGTCCTAGGTCTTGCATACCATCAATTCTCTCACTTTGTGGTAGCTTGGCTGCCACCTGCACCCCCTCGATAACGTCTACTCGGATCCCAATTAATACCGCTTGTCAGTGATTGTCTTCCTATCGATCTATCTAGGAGAGACTACCCTACTAAATCACCAGCACGAGGACAGGGTCACAGGACACATAATATCATTCTATTCTGGATTTGTTGACACACACCTAGTGTTTCAGTCAAATGACAGCCGTGAGCTGGTCCGTCTTTCAATAATTCCTCTACTACACCTTTACATAGTAAACGCCAAACAATGGTATGATGATGTGTCCTCGATCCCTCAAAAGGCATGCACGAAATTTCAACGTCCAACTGTGGATAACCTAGATGCTCTGAGGTGAGCCAAGTGAACATTCCACCATCATATCGTCTGACACCCTGTTCAGAGTCAGCGATTGAGCATGATAACTAAAATTACACAGAAGATCTCCAAAAGCAAACGATCAAACCGTGGCGAACAGGATTTCCGCCGACGCGATATCGTAAACCCGGCAACGCAGCAATACTGACATTCGCATCGTGTTTTCAAGCTGGTTGCAGGCCTTATGGAATGTCTCCAACAAGATCAGATCATTTTAATGATGAATAGAAAGCTCCCTCGAAGGTTGACGAGATCTCAAAACCTACATCAAATCTGCATTGCCAAAATACAAACAAATTAATGTCAGGGGCTCTCAGAGCGCCCTTAAAAATAAATAATCCGAGGGCCTACAGAGATCCTTAAATGGATGTGCGAGGATGTTCCACAAAACACGACCTCGAGGAGCGTGCGTAAACATCGCCGCAGCACATGGTAGGCTTCTACAACGCCTATGAGCGTTTGAACAGAGACTTGATTAGCGCTCAGCAGGTGTCGTGCAGGGGACACGTACAAAAAATTGCAGATTCTGTGATAGTTGGGACAGAGGTGCCAACAAGGGATTAAAGCCCTAACGAACACCAAGCTCGGATAACTCTCTAATGAACCCTTCCATGCGACATGTCGCATAAGCTAAGTAGTCAAACTCTGGTTCCAATTCTCCTCTTTCCAGGCTGTCTTGCGCCTGTACGATACCCCACACAGTCCACATCCCGTGTGAGGCAGGACTCCAAATACGCACTTGACGTTCCAACAGGGAAACTTCTGCTTCTGAGCGCAACGTTGGAACCGAGGAAGTGTATGTGACAATGGGACGCGAGTGTGCAAGATACGCCCGATAGAAATTTTGACGTTCTTCCATTGTCGGATACCGGCTTGGATCCAGAAAATGCGGTGTTGATGAATGATAGTCAGCTGTCCACTCGTGGAAGTGATTAGCAATTTCGAACGCAACTGGATTAGGCGATGCGTATTCAAAATCAACCACAACAATCTATGCCATAAATTTGGTAACATCCTCTGTACCCCAGAATAACTATTACTCACCTGGTGGTGCTCGGGAGCACCCTGGCGAAGTGGGCTAGTTAACCTCAGTATGTTGCCATACTGGGTATCATTGTGCGCGAAAACACGTCGGCTTGCCCCCTCTACCTGCTCAACGTGAGAAACCCAGCGTAAATAACGCATCCAAAGTTCATAGAAGCGGTCGATGTTAAGTGTTTGACGAGTGGCCTCAGATACACAGTGGAGACCCAAAACCTCTCGTGCGGTTGGCATCCACGCTTTAACATTTTTCTTGACCCCGATCTCCCAACTCTTCCCCTCAAGAGCACTGACGGTGAGTGGACCTTCTACAACACTAATGTCCACAGAGTGGAGTTCAGCCATGCGCGAAGCTATCCATTGGCTGGTCTTCCTGTCACGAAGGTCTGATGAAACTAGCGTGACAGACTCGAAGTACTCTTCAATACGACCGTTTGTAAATGTACCATATACACGAGGACCAAAATGGCATCGAGACGAGAGAATGTGAAGCATGCGCAACTCGTGAGAGCGAGAGATGAGAGAGCTGGATGATGGGCCATAGATGCGCAACAGGAGCGTAGGAACGAGAGCAACGGTAGGGCAAGAGACAAAAAAGATGGTATTGGTGAGAGCACCAGAGACCTTGCGGATGGAGAGTAACTCGGGGGTTACCTGCGTCTTGTGCCAACCAGGAACCCGCAGAGCCACCAAAATAGCAAGGAGGTCTCTTGCAAAGTCGACCGACTTGTAAGATCTATATGAAAAGACGGGATGTAAGCTCAAAATGCAATTTGAATAACAAACCCTGCCAAAAGGATGATAAAGAAGCAAAAACAAATAGCATACCTTGCATGTAATTTGGCCCTAACGTTTGTTAAACCATCGACAAACTCAACATCAATAGTGACTTTTGGTTGAGATAAGGATACACTTGAAGATTTCGAAGGACTGAGCACTAAACTGCGCAAAGACGAGGATGACCGTATGCCAGTGAGTGGAGAAGGAGAAACGGCGGCGCTAACTGCAATCATGTCAGTTGCCTCACACATAGTGTACTAGGATTGCTTGACCGTCCGTCTAGGTTGAGAGAAACGTTACTGGTAGACACGTCGTAGGGGGACTCAGTGCTCGGCGGGCACAAACCTTGGCTATGAGCACACGACCACATTGCACGGAACTAATGGCACTACTTGACAAAAAAGGAAATCGATATAACACGTGCGTGCCCTAGACATCCTGAGACCTGCAACTTGTACACATTTTTCACGCGCTTTTAGACTATCTTTACTACGTGGCATACCCGCCTATTTGCTACGGAAAAAATAAAGAAACTCGCCCCGGTCACACAATCAAGATCCCGGCAGGACCATGCAACATGACCGCTGTGCTTATTGACAAGAGCGCTAAGGATGAACTGCTGGAATTTCCAGAATCACCTGCACCCTTTAGGATTGGTGATGGAAAGAGGGTCGGGCAGCTATCCGAGACTGACCGGTCAGAAGAAAAACTGATAAAAGAAGATGAGGAAGAGCTTGATAAATTCGAGGCTAAGCCCGGGCCTGAAGAAGAGCATGGCAATGATCAGGCCATAGAAATTACTGACATGGATGCCGTCGCCACAGGCACTACATTGAAGGTTCTGCATTCACCCTAACCCACTACCTTATTATCCAGCTGTGCAAGGTCATAGGCAACCCCAAGCACTGGCAAGTTTTTCTTGATGACAACAGAACAATAAAATCAGGCGCACAGATAAAATGATTATGTATTTCTCACGTCACCCCCTTGCAGGTTTCGAACTGAACATTCAAGCAGCATTCGTTCGCACCCAGTTTTATCATGTAGAAACATTCAAACTTGTACAATTGGCACTGAAAATACTGAATGGCTCCTCGATTGGTGTCAAATTAGACGAGTACAGAGGCAGGTAGAGTATCAGACAACCTATCCAATGTTAGTTTTATGAATCTGAAAGGAGAAACAGTCACAGAAACAAACCGGCACTTTCAAGGTCAACAAGGTCTTCGTTATGACGGATCCTGCAATTATCATAAACAAGGGTGGCTCTCCGGGGAAGGGATTCATATGGCAAAGCTAGAAAAAAACATGTGCTCGACTCAGCTCAACAGACACAGAAAAGAGACATCTTCAGCGATGAAATCATAGAACTACTGTAATCAAAGGAGCCTTCAACCACCTGAGCTGCAATGTGACCTTGCGCGGTCGTAGCGGTACACAAAGAGTACCAATCACCTCGAACAAAGACATTCGTGAGTTGTGCGCAATGTCCCCCCGGTGCTCGTCCATAGTGCCATGTGTATGTCCGGTCGTTCTTGCTGGTTTCGTCAATGCCGACGAATTCTGAGCCATCCCCGATAAAATAGTTGCGAAAACTCACTCTGAATTCCCCTTCTCGGCTCTCATTACGTTCGGAAGCAAGTTTTCGAAGGATCTTGCGTGTGAGACCAGCTTCTTTGAGATTGCGCGGTAGGGTGGAAGCACCGACAGTGATATCGTGCCCGACTGCAAGTAACGTACAGACCTCGTTAAGAAATATATCAGAATTCGCAACAAAGATATGTTCAACAGCTGTTAACAGTGCAGGTGTGATTGTTTGAGTACGGCCGGTGAGTGGGGGTGGAGGCCTCGCGGTAGTTTGCCACCACCGAACTCCTCAAATATCCGTCGTCAGCGGTAGCAGCCCCTCCCACTAATACCAAGTACTTCACATATGTCCTCCAACTCCCATCCATTATCCCAGAGTCGAATGGCGCATTCCCTGAAATCATTTCTAATTCTTCGGTTGACCTCAGTGTTTAGATGTTAGAGAAAGTCAAATTCAGAGTCTTCTGGTGTTGTGAACGACGTCTGAATGGCACATTATTAAAAGCTGTCCTGGACCGGGCATTCCCCCGCAGATTTTTTTGCAGAGATGATCGAGGGTGGCCCCGCAACTGTTGATATAAAGTCGTTCTGGAAGTGAGTAGCACTACCAGGGTATAACTCGAGGATTAAATGCCGGACATTCGAATTGATGTCTTGAATCTGGGTAGGAGCCTTGCCTTGCAGCGGCTTCAGGTCGAAAGTATTCTGGCCACTTGATTCGAATTTCGCTGAAGAACAAAGTTGACATGTCTGACATCCGGAGCAAGGGAGCAAAGTCGCCTGTGGATCGATGATCACTGATCAACATAGCTCATGCGCGATTGGGTTTCGCGTGTCTATGGTCGGACCCCGAACTCCTTCGGAGATTAATAACTAGCACATTTATTTAATTATGAAAATGAAAATTTACAATACCCCACAAGTTCAGCAAGTACTGCTTACATGGGTTATGTTGATCACGGGTTCAACGTTGATCATTAGCGAGAGGCAACTTTGCTATCTTGCTCCGGATGTCAGGCATGTCAACTTTGTTCTTTAGCGAAATTCGGATCAAGTGACCAGAATACTTTCGTGATGCTTCGACTTGAAGTCGCTGCAAGGCAAGGCGGCTCCTACCCAGATTCAAGACATCAATTCGAATGTCCGGCATTTGATCCTCGAGTTCTGTCAGTGCTACTCACTTCCAAATTGACTTTCGAAATTCTATCAACAGTCGCGGGGCCACCCTCGATCACCTCTGCAAACAAATCCGCGGGGAAAAACCCGGTCCAGGCCCATGATGGCGTTGAGTACACGAACACCGTATATCATGCAATACCCCTATAATCGCATCCTGCATCGCGGCCTGGAGGCCACACGGCATCAAGTTCAAATAAACCAATTTAACCTCTTGGTTTTGCATTATGTATGCGACCTGGTTCTGGGTATCATAAATATCTTGACCAGGAACAAAATTATGTATCTGAAAATTTTGCATCATTTTCTTGCATGCACGCTCAATTCCCTGAGGAAGACCCTGGAGGCTGTGGGTATCAATGCTCTGTTGTGCGAATCGACTTTCAAGGTTGGTTGGTTGTGCTTTATTTGTTGAAGCAAGAGGCTCTGATTTCTTTAGTGAACGAGTTATGTATGCCGTCATTCCGCGGGTTAATACTCTCGAGGAAGCGTTTCATTGTTCAGCTCATCGACATGAAATCAAATCAACTAACACTATATCACTGCGTCGGCAACGGTCTGAGCCGCACTGACACTATTTCCCTTTCACATCAAGATACGACCCTGCATTGTTTGCGCGAACAAGGCCCGTTTCTTCTGTGAGCCAACGTTCGTATCAACACCCTATCGACTAAGCTCTGACCATATGAGTACGGTTAGGCCATCCAAAATTCCGTTCTGAGATGTATGAATTACGCCCCAAGATGTCTTGTGTCGTAAATATTGTCGAGGTCCGTTAATCAGGACTTGCATCCCTGTGGCCGCGGATTTTACGCGCAGCCAACGTATCACAGTTAGACATGTGTTAATCTTGTAGTAAGCCACGAGGTACACTGATGTCTTCCGCGCGACCACTATAGACGAAAGAAGTTGCCGACATAATCGTTCAGAGTCCGGACGTTCTTGCAACTTCCTGTATATTCCATTTCCAAGCTGTAAAATGTTCCCGTTTGAATTCTTTTTCCAGATCGAGTGCTGCCCGTGCCAGCCCGCCTGAACAACTTAAACCAACATTGAGGAATAGTAAATCGTGTGCATGCCGCATGCCATTTGTTAAACGGTGTGTTCTGCATTAAAAGGTTACGAAGACGTCACCCCAAACCTGACTTCGACTACGTATCAGCTTATCTGCAGCATGATAGGTTTGCATGTCATAAAAGTGTTCAAATATATACTTCTGATCTACTACGTCGCATAAACCCCTGGTAAAACCGCTAGATGTGGATGTTAAAGATGTACGCTACTGACCCCCGAGTGTCCCTACGCATATGTGCAAATTCGTCTAGCATGTCTCTATGTACAATAAGAATAGGGATTTTGATCCTCTAAACTTCATTAGGCGGCTGCGGTGAGCTGCTACATGACTTTTGGTGTAAAGCTTTTTCCTGGATGGCGTCATGATGGTCCGTTGTTTCTACCGAAAAGGACTTCATAAACAGCGAGATCTAATTATGCAGATTGATCAAGTCATAGCAACACTTAGAGGAGATCACATACCACCATAGCCAGACCTAGCAGAGGGGCCGAAACGATCCAGATGCTCTATGATATCATTAGTTGAGAATGAGTGGAGCTGGATGACCTAGAAGCCCACCTGAATGGCCAGAGCCACAGCACCCAAGACCTCATTTCTCAACGAGAGCGGCTCGATAAGACTCAGTAATCTCCAATTGATGGAAGATGATCCCTGGATTTGGTAACCGATAGGTAAGGCGTGAGATAATTGTCTATCAAAGACCATCCCAGCAACCGCCTTGAAGATGTTTAATTTAATGACGCACAAACGAGGTGGATGGACTTACTAGGCCAATGGTAGCTCCTGTAAATCTTACCAGGAAGAATGCACTAGTTCCCGTAGCGAGCTCCGAAGGATGCAATGCCTTCACAAAAACCTGATAAGGGGCGTGGAAGAGGAACCCGATTCCAATACCGGCGATAAGGGGGAAACAAATTTGCGCAAACTGCGAGGAGGCATCCTTGAGTGTTATCAGGAGACCTGTTACACAACCTCAGTAACCACCCTCAGTACATGTATATCTGAACTCACCGAAACCTAAGGTAGAGATCAGTAGTCCACCGACGATCATCCATTTTTGTCCGCTGGTGTTGTTTTTGCGCTTCTGGAAGATTGCAATAAACCATGCGGCTGGCACCGAAGCCAATGATGATCCGAGTGAATATGGCAGCATCTGAACACCAGCTTGCAATGGGGTCATACCATTTACAGCCTATGCGAATCATGAAGTCAGAATCAGATCCACCTACAAGGTACAGGACGACCTTACTTGGAAGTAGAGTGCAAGGTAAAATGTGCCTGAAGTGAATGCGAAGTTGTGAAGGAATGTGACAGTTAGAATGATCACTAAATGATTCATTTGAGATGTCGAAAAGCCTTCCACGCGAAGCAAGCTTCTTACCAACAGTGAGACTTTTGAATACGGCAGGCGGGAACAATGCCTCGCGCGTGGTGTACACTTCATAGAAGCCACCACAGGCTAGTATCACAGGGCCAAGAGTGACCAGCAGCAGCGTGGATGGCGATTTCCCTGTGTGATGGTGAGTAAAATGTTTGCGTTGAACATCAACAGGACCTACATCCATTACTCATAGCCGTGCTGAAACCAATAACCAAACAGCAGGTACCCAGCATGAAGAGAAGACTGCATAATGTGATATGAGCATGGCACAAGAAAGCAAAAAGCATGTCGTACAGTCCGAAAAAATCAAACTTTTCAGTGAAGTTTTTCCATGACGCGTGCTTAGCGTGTCCGAGCGTAACATCTCGCAGTGACACTGAAAGCAGCAAAAATGCGAAAGCGCATACAGGCAAATTCATGTAGACTAGTAACCCGGAATTTGAGATTGGAGCATAGAAAGGGGATGAATAACATACAAGCCCATCTCCAGTTGATTGTCGTGGAGAAGCCAGCTGCGGAGGTGAAATGAGATTTAGATCTAAGATTTCTTACAGCACTTACTGCTGAATAATCCCCCGAGTATTGGGCCCGCGACCGCAGAACAGCTCCAAGTAATACTAAGAGCCTGAGACCACTTTGCTCTATTTTGTGGTTCGACGATTTCTGATGTGATAACCCAGACGGAACTGACAATACCACCGCCACCGAGACCGGCTAATCCGCGGAAAACTATCAGGGACATAATACTCTGGAGATAAAGATTAGAAGATCAAATACATAATGATACAAAGTCAAACAACCTTTGCAGCCCCGCACAGCAAGGATCCGAGGGCGAAAATCATCATGCTGACATACAAAACGTTCTAGTAATATAGCGGTGTAAATCCACCCAGCTTACTTCAAGTTTGAAAAAGAACACACCTTTCGCCCTACCAAATCGGATAGTCTTCCGTACAGGGGTTGACCAGCCGTTTGTGTCAGCATATACGCAACCCCAACCCAAGTATATTGACTCTGGGAGGCCCCGAGATCGCTAACGATTGTCGGTAGAGATGTTGATACAATAGTCTGTATGTTTGCTTAATGGCCAGCACTCGAATTTAAAATGGGGATACGCACAGAATCTGTCGTAGCAAGAAAAAGGGTCATTGCAGCCCTGAGGTTCGATCGCATACTGATGAGCTAACAGCAATTCAAGCAGCATGAAACATTACCCGATATGTACGAAAAGCAGTCGGGCGACCGAATGTTTCGGGGCTTTCTGGATCTCGTCACGAGAATCAAGAGAGGCACAATCGCTGGCATGTGCTTTGTCCGATGACGCAGACGTATCATCCGAGCAAGACGAGCATGAAGGGAGATGAGTAGGCATAGGATGAGCTGCGTTGTCTAAAGACATATGAAACTTGCAACAAGAGAGAGCACAGTAAGAAAGGCTGCTCGAGGTTTAACGTTCTCCTCGTCTTCGCTGCCATTTTATACAAGGACCCTTTGGTTTGGTGGTGGCTTCGATGAGATCTGGCATAACCAGACTTCGACAAAAAGAGCTTCTTTGGCCTTGGAACTATCCTCTTGTGACCCTTTGACTTGCGGTCCGCAAACAGAGCGGTCAATATGCGCTGGCATTAGGCTTTACCGATGATGATATTAAAATTGACCGCATTGTGAAGCCTTTGTAGTAAGAGTCCAGCCCGCAACAAAGAAGAGAAGAGGTCTTTGACAGCATGCATTACTGCAGTCGATAGGGTTGAATTTGGCAAAAGATGAACATTGCCCGGTGCGGGGGGGTCAGTCAAGCACGAGTCGCTTCGTTGCGCATGTCTTGATGGCATCTAGACTTCGGACACAGAACCCAAGAAGATCAACCTGTGAGATCCCCGCGCACTAGGTTAATTCTCTTCAGTTTCGAAGTTCCAGCAAGGGACAGCAGAGACGGATCGAGAAGTTACTATTAAGTACTTACATTAACTGAAACTCAATTAATGTTGAACGTTGAATGATGGCACCGCGGCACCTGCCCACTACAGCCACAAACACGTTTAGACAGAATTACTATTAGGTACATGTTACGGCCTCCATGCAGTTTCAGGGCAAACGCTAAGTTGCTCTCTTCACAGGGCTTGCTCCACGCAAACATCGTATGGTGGTCGCAGGGAAAATATCCCATTAAAGTGTATAGTTCACTATGCTTCTATGGATCTTCTCTAAGCCGTAGCCCTCCTCCTGTGCTCATCCTCCGCGTTCTCCGATGGCTCACTGCTTTTTGCCAGATTCCCGGCGTCCAGTTCGTCTGCTGATTGAATTGAGAAGCGACAAGTAGTAGATAACGAAACGTCGCCAGGACGGACCAAAATATAGATAAATCAAGACCCAGTAAGCCCTCGTATCCTTTTCCATGTGCGAGACACCCAGCCACCCACGGAAGCCGGTGACGGATGAGAAAATGAAGTCGTACCATTGTTATCACCCATTGAACTGGTATCCTTCGCATCTCGTTTGCTTGTCTGATCGCTACCCGAGGCGCCGGCAGACGGAGCTGAGTCCTGTCTTGGACTGTTACTCCGACCCTCAACGTCGTCCGCATATTGCTCCAAAATCTCCCGTTGTCGTTTCGTTAAAGATCTATGGAAAGTGGGTTACGTAGGGGCTAACGAACATCAATTTCGCTCACCTTGGAAGTTGCACGGAGAAAGAAATAAAAAGATCCCCCTTGTCACCACCGAAAACTGACGGGACACCATGGCTTCTTAGGACCATCTCTTCGCCATGTTGAGTACCATTGGGTACACGAACGTCCACATTCCCGTCAAGTGTCGGCACACGAACACGGCCACCCAAGAGTGCAGTATGTAAAGGTATTCGCGCTTCATGGTGAAGGTTTGCGCCTTGCCTACGAAAAACTTTGGACGGAGCGACATTGACCCTGACGAGCAAATCCCCATGACCGCCCTTGCCTGATAATGGCGCATCACCTGCATTAGGGATGCGGATGGTCATTCCGTCTTCCACCCCTGTGCAATATATTAGTTACCAGAACGAAAAGGATGTCCAACTCCTGACCTGGTGGGATATCTACCTTGATACTTTTCTTCGTTCGCACATAACCCTGACCACTGCAATCTACACATTGACTTCCGCGGGGAATGGTAGAACCAGAGCCAAGGCATGTTCCACAAGTACTTGCCATCTGGAACCCACTATCTATCACAAAAGTCTTTGTACCAGTACCGTTGCATGACCCGCAAGGTACTCGCTTGGCACCATGTCTCAGGCCTGTACCAGCACATGTTGAACATGTTGACAAAGCGTTGACATTTACACTTAGAGTTGTTCCTTTGCAGGCATCCAAAAACGAGACGTTGATGCGTGCCTCAATGTCCGCTCCTCTTGTACTTTGGCTGAATCCGGAGCGAGCTCGACCCCCGAAGGCACCGCCAAACAACTGCGAGAATAGATCGCCTTGACCTGAACTTCCGCCAAATGCCTCGCTGAAGTCTCCAAAACCACCAAACCCGCTTGCACTTCCTGAAAATGGATTTCGAGCAAAGGCATTAGGGTCAAAGCCTGGTTGTTGTGACGCAGCACCATATTGGTCGTATGCAGCTTTCTTTTTCTCGTCTTTCAAAATCTTGCATTACAATGTAAGACACCAGTACGTATAGATCAATGCAAAGGTGGTAAATGACGTACGTCGTATGCTTCTTGTATCTCCACGAACTTTTCCTGCGCTCCTTTATCAGGATTTGTGTCCGGATGATATTTTCGGGCGAGCTGTAACGAGTTTAGTGATTAGGGGTGAAAAATATCAATTGAATAGTTCTGATGCGCACAGCAAAGTACGTTTTCTTGATTTCCGCCGGAGATGCATCTTTCTTAACACCTAAAACCTGATAAGGGTCCTTGGGAGGAGCAGCCAGCGATGCAGACGCATGAAAGGCGCGCTGAGTGATAACAGTCAGTATGAAGTGGCAATTGTACATCAAACCTTGTAGCAAAATTGTGACAAACCTTCTGGCCTCGTGCACTGTGGCCATCGCGGCCAGCTCGGTAAGTTGAGAACGTCCGGGTGTTCGGCCTAGTTTGTTGTCGAGCACAACCGTAAAGAGAAATGAACGATGAAGCTCCAAGCGATCGCAAGTAAGGGATCATGTACAATTGTGCCTTTTGACTCAAATAGCAGCGAAGCAACACAGAAGTAAGTTAGAGAAAACACAATAATGTGTTTGCGCCCAATAGGAACGTGACGAATTTTGAATGTACGGCTATTTGCCCTGCTGACTCAGCTCACTCAAGCCTGTAGCCTTCCTGCGTACTGAGTGAGGACATTAATGTGATGAAGCTTCACTATACGACGACGGTTTTACTTCTGAGCCAAACTTTGTATACAGTAGTTTAAGGTTTTCTAGTCTTTCTCCGGTCTATCCAAGCAATCGACAATCAAAATTTACGTGTCGAATGAAAGACCAACACGATTGAGGGTCAGAATTTATGATGCCAGCACGTTGAGAGAAGCACGGCAAGGCCAAGCGTACCGAATCGTATGTGTACACGAGTAGCTAGGTAATAGCTATTCCTGCTTAGAACTCAAGTAGCTTGTCTGATTCACGATTTATAGGCCTACCGATGTCAGATGGCCTCAACCTGCTAGTCAAATTCCAGAAGCATACGTAAATCGCCTGCAAGGAGGGACATTTCCAACCGTGCTAGTCATGGTCCCTTTTCCAAATCTACCGTTCAAGCTTAGACCGTCCAACGATCTGGGCTCCCCTAGACATGTTTAGAATCAGTATTTGACTGGAAGCAAGGATACGGATGCTACGGACCGTGGTTAAGGCAGGTGGTTTTGATCAAGCGAAATCGGGTAACGCGTTTGTCACTGGGCTGTTCGGGAGCGCCACCAATTTTTTCCGTAGGATACTAAGATCTCATCGCCCTTTTGTATCGGATCTTTGGAACTCCAAATGCTCATCCGTAGTTCGCCTTGCGGCGTACGGCCCTCCACAAAAACAGCATTGGGTTTGCTTCCAATACCGCGGTAATCATTGACAAACCTAGCCTCATTGCCCATGACACTGGCATCTACCCCAACATTATCCCCATCCTCTGACCGAAAAAGTGAAAGATCGTAGTCGGAGCCAGCTCTATCCTGGCAATGCACTTCTCCAATATAGTCAATGATATGTGACCTAGGAAGTATCTTTCGAACAGCAAAAAGGCCGTTCTGTCCTCGTGCAGGGTGAGAAGGTTCTGTGATGTACCTTATGCGAACTAGAGATGTCGAAGGAAATGAAATTGGGGTTTTCTGGGGGGCGGGATTAGTGCCACTGATCAGAAAAGAGCGCACGGGACCCGGCACAGAAGGATGATAACGAGGGGCGTTAATATACTGGATATGAGAGGGCCATAATGGAGGCTGGCGCCGAGAGCTGGAAGACATGAATATTCTTGTTGGCGCAGGGTGTCGAATATTAAGTACTTCAAGCTTCGGGTCTTGCACTATCAGGTCTTCCGGCCGCAGGTAGACGAAATAGAGGGATAAGTCTCGTTCCTTATATCATAGGTCAACGTCTAGGGCAAACAACACCGTGGGTAAACACGAGAGACTTGAGTTGCACCAAACACCGGTGCACTAGCTTTCGTGAAGGGCTTTCAATCATCCATTGAACTGTTGATTCTATTCTCATTCCATGGTGCGACCTCCAACAAAATCTGTAGCACGCATCTATCGAGATGTCAACGCCAATTTTGGCCCTGCATGGCATGAATATGGTCAAAGACTTCAAGTCACTTGGCCTTGGTAATATACTGACGATCTCCGCTTCAGATAACCTTCAAGTGCAGTGGGGAACGCAGGATCACTATGAGATAGTGCGCAAAGTTGGCAGAGGAAAATATTCAGAAGTAAGATCGTCGTCTTTAGATCGATATGGATAGCCTGTTTGATCACCCCATACAGGTTTTTGAAGGTGTCAATGTAGTTAATGATGAGAAGTGCATCATCAAAGTACTCAAGCCCGTGAAAAAGAAGAAAATTAAGAGAGAGATCAAGATCTTGCAAAACCTTGCAGGTGGTCCAAACGTCGTGGCCCTCCTTGATGTCGTCCGAGATCCTGCTTCGAAGATCCCCAGCCTAATAACGGAATACGTTGACAACGTCGATTTCAAGGTTTTATATCCTCGTTTCACTGATTACGATGTCCGCTTTTACATGTTCGAGCTTCTCAAGGTATGTGTAAATTGAGCTCTGGCAAAATTTTCTACCATAGTCTTTTAGGCATTGGACTTCTGCCACTCAAGAGGAATAATGCACAGGGATGTCAAGCCTCACAATGTCATGATTGACCATGAACAGCGCAAAGTATGCATCCTAGTCAACCCGCGTAATGGACTGAGCTGGACTTCATAGTGTAGCTGCGGCTAATAGACTGGGGCTTGGCCGAATTCTACCACCCGAAGGTTGAATACAATGTCCGTGTGGCGTCGCGTTACTTTAAAGGACCGGAGCTGTTGGTAGACTTTCAAGAATATGACTATAGCTTGGATATGTGGAGTTATGGTTGCATGTTTGCGTCTATGGTATGATCTTCAGTCTCCAAGGGATCATATTCGAATTGACAAAATCTACCACAAGATTTTCCGCAAAGAACCGTTTTTTCCATGGTCACGACAACTATGACCAGCTGGTCAAAATAGCAAAAGTCCTTGGCACAGACGAGCTCTATGCATATATCGACAAGTATGGCATACGACTGGATCCCCAGTACGACGAACTCCTCGGAAGGTGAGTCTTTCAAATGCAATCACTGATCATGCAGTAACTCGCCGTTAGGTACCCTCGGAAGCCCTGGACGCGATTCATCACATCCGAAAACCAGCGTTATATATCGAATGAAGCGATCGACTTCTTGGATAGGCTACTGCGTTATGACCACCAAGATAGATTGACTGCTCGCGAAGCGCAAGCACACCCTTACTTTGGTCTGTGAAACTTTTTCTCGGTCACTTTTTGATATTTACCTACCTCACTTACAGAACCCGTCCGCAACCCCGTGTCTGGCACTTCTGCTGATGGTGAAAGCGAGGACTCGGGAGCATCATCGGCCTGATCTATAATTCACTTTCTCTTCATCTCTGATTGCGAAAGTTTTGTACTACTTCCTTTGCGAATGATCATGTCAAAACAATCTTCCCAACCCGATAAGCGCGTCCTCTGGTGCAAACAAACTGTGTGTCTTCAAGAAATACAGCTTAGCTGAAATCAAGCCATTACCAACATGATCGATGCTATGTCTTGATATGTGACAGGTTCGCCCCGCTTTCTCGATCACTCACGAGTATGATCACCGATCCTCTGCAGGCCCTTCACAGTGCCCATCATGCCTTAGTACCATGATCGACGATCGCGGCTTTGATGCATTCTGTCCCATTTTATCAGTATATGTTGTACTTCATCTGTTGCAGGCCACATTAAACAATGTTCTGTTGTGGAGCCACACGTGCGTAGCGGAACAAGGGTCAGTAACCGGTCAGTCATCGGGAATGGAGATCTATGAGTGAACTAGACAAGTCCGCATTCCGATGTACGTCAAAAAAACGAATGTAGTTTTAATCTCAAGAATCACTTTAGGTTAAGATTTACAATCGATATGCCAGCTTCCAGTACAGCCGCGGGATCAGTGACTGTCGCTAATCTGAGTGCTATTGCTCGTGCATATGCTTCAAAGCTTCCTATTGTTCGGTGGCGTGATGATGCATCTCAAGCATAAGGTAAAGTCGACCCGACCCAGGCTTTGTCTGGTTCGAGCCCCTCTGACCGAGTTTAACTAATGACCGTATTCACTTAGCGCATGAGTACACTGCCGCAGGTTTTACATAACCTCCTATGCTCTGGACCTGGTTACGTGGCCGGATAAAGTTACCCTCGCAGTATCTTATGAGGGTGATATATTCAGAAGCATCTCTCCAAATGCTGACTGCCCGTTAAGGTTGAGTATTGGACAAATCCCGTCCCTAGCAGTGCAAGCCCCTAGCGGTGCAAGCAATAATGGCTAGGTGCGAAGTACATTTACAAGGTGCTTGTTACAGAAATGGCATTTGACATGATTGATCTGCAACTCAGGGGAGAGGTACTACATCAACCAATCATTAATCTTTTGTGTACTAATATCGCCGCCGCCGCCGCTGTCACTTCAGTTTCTAGCGTTGTTTTCGCTACTACCGCGTTTGGTACCTACAGCGTAGTGACTGCTTGATAAAGTTAGCGTACACCGAGGACGTTCAGGAGAACGCAGCATGCGCTATACTTGCGAGGCCAGGGAAGTGTCAATATTCCTCTAGCGGTCATCTCTGCACTGCTTATGGACGGATGATAAGAATCCAGAAGGTAGGCATGCGTACTGCACGTGTAAAACTTTGTACAATGCTTCTTGCACTGCAGAGAGTCTTTCGGCACCTAGGCTAACAATGGCCCATGCACAGTGTTAACGACTCCCGCAGCTCGATGAGATCACGATCATCGGCCACGTTGTTTGCCATGCTCCGTGTAACGTTTGTTTACCGTGCCTCGGATGTACTGTAAATGTTTAACTCGCTATGATATTCTCTTCAGTTGGGACACGGACTAATATTAAGTGCACGGGAAGGAGTCGACTATGGGGGCTATCTATGATATGGCCAGATGCTGCCCGTGATCAAGAAGGACTTCCTTACTTCTAATTAGTTCTACCTGAGGGAGACTGTGTACTGCCAACGGGCAAGCGTTGTCACTTACTTGGTAAGTATTTAAATTTCAGGGCAAGGCGTCTCGTTCTCTGGGACACCGCATTCATAAAAGAAACATTTGAGAATTTGAAACGCAATATATGTAATCTAGCGTGCCAGAAGTAAGTCCCAGGAGTTGGCTTAAAATGACAATGTACACCAGTTTAATTACACGACTGTGACATTGAATTGTAATGAAAGTAGATAAATGTTGTGTAACCAATTGGCGCATGACCTTTCAAGCGGTTATGATAAGGTTAAGCAGATCCGAAACTAGATACTTCACGAGGATAGCAGTCATTACATGTGGGTCCAAAAGAACCAGCGGCTCACGCCCACTAGCCAGACTGAGTAACAGCCAGTGCTATTCTGCAATGTTCGCAAAAAATTGTAATCCGAAGACCATGATGGGAAGGGTAGTTCCTTTCCTGGCATTTTGGTGTGAATCATGTCGTGCTCCTGCCTGATGTCCATGCTACTAGATGCGCATAGTAACAGAATATTGTGCAGGGTCATAATTATGATTCTGAGGCCGTTGGGTGGAAGTAGGGCGATTACGAGGAATTCGATGGAAAGTCCCTGCTCGTGAGTTCACGGCAGGGGCAACGGGGACACTGGCAAGCAGAGGACCCTGTCCGTCATTTCTCATACTGGTACCGTCCTGGAAAGAGGATCCGGACGAGGCTGTGGCTTGACTGACAGCACTCGATGTTGGTGCTCTGGGTGTTTTCTTTCTCTCTTTCAGTTCCTTCGGTTCTTTTGGCGGAGGCGGTGGGCCTGGATCGTAATAAGGGTTGTGGGGAATCCACTGAGAAATCCCAAGGTGATCTAGCACGAAGCCATTCACGACACTGAGGGAATAGTAATATGTGTCTGCATTGGGCATCTCTCGAGCCAAGGCGATCAATCGAGTATAGATAGCATACCCAGCACGCGCGTCGTTGGCTGCATCTGCATATTCCAGGGGAAAAAATGAGGAAGTACGACGTTCGACCGCGTCAGTACTCACAGTCTTGCTGCGTCGAAGAAAGACGGAGCTCCCAATTGCTGCGTTGTACCTTTCCCTTCGCCAAAGAGAAACCCACGTAGGTCTCAAGAAGGCGAGATAGCCCAAGTGGGTTGGTGTACTTTCCCTTCCATCGGGCGTTATCGACCGAACGAGCAAGAAGAGCTAGCTCTACGCAGTTGCGTGTTGAAACGCCCCAATCCCGATACAACTTTTGGCAATCGCCTAGACACATCATCATAAGATAGGCTGTGGGTTCCCAGACCCCCAATTGACGCACGTTGGATGCTAACGCCAGCCTTTACTCGCAATGGATCCCAAAGCACTTCCTTCAATTTCAATGGGAATTCTACGAATAGAGGTATTCTGAATTGAGCCATAGGAGCTCACTATTCAAGTCTTGCTCATACCTGACATGGCGCTTATTTGTAGGAGTAATATGGTGTCGAAACCAGCGAGCTGAACGAGCGCTACGGGGTTCTCGCTCCCACCCTTCCTGTAGTTGGGGCGCCATTCTAGGTCAAAACCAAGAGGTCCTATGGCCAACCGAGACAACTCGGAATTTGCTTCCAGGTGATTTGTGATGTATCGAATCCGGGTAGGAGCAGGGCTTTGATCGCGCCAGGAGTAGTGCGGAAGTTCTGGACGTAAGACTGCGGTTTTGACAGAGCCTTCCGCAGTGCCAGACATTATAGCCTATAATATATTATGAGGTGTTGCAGGAATGAAGCTCGATGCAGGTGGGTACGAAAGCGCTAAGCGGTTTCCTTTGATAAGACTCTTATTAGTGCCGAGATTACCAAATCTAATTGTACGTATGTTCCTGTGTTTGGAGTTATGAAAAACACTGAGTCTATCAAAGTTCCGAGGGGCGGACCTTGGCAATAAGATGTGGTTTTTCTACTTGCTACATACCCTCCCCTGTTACTGTCACGTTTGTTTGGATTGTGACATACCGTTACACCGTGTGACAAATGCATCACGTTGTGACTCGCTGCGGGTACTGCGTGCGATACCTGGTTGATTTACTGTTTCCCTCTATCAGTATCAGATAGGATTTGCCACAGAGGCACAGATACACGTGCAATGCTGTAATTCCCGTCGCCAGTTCTCACGGATGCAGTCCAAGTTGTTTTAACATCCCGGTGCGCTCGGCACCTCAGACCCAACACATTATATCTCACCAACTCCCCCTGCGAAAGGAATGGGTGTCCAACGTGCGTGCGCATAGTTATTTTGATTTTCACTCGCTGATCAATATTTTTGATTCAAAGTCAAAAGTAACAAGAGTCGCACTCCAAAGATAACTCGGTAGTTCTTGGCATCGTCTGGTCCAATGGCGTTATCTTGGTCATTAGTTCCGGCCATTCTTTTTTCTATCATCGGACGTGTCATTTCACTGCCATTTGTTGGTACTAGTTGCTGCCAATCATAATAATGGGTCCCACAAGGGGCAGGGAAAGGTGAGAGATTACGAGACCTTAATCCTGACAAACAGTAATGCTAACCATACAGCGCAATGAAAACAATAAGTAATAAAACAGTAATTACCACTACACCTCCAACAGAACCGGAGGACGTGTGTTGAGTGCCCTCTGAATGATTTTGGTGGTCCTCTGGAGCATCTCTGCTAGGACCGGTGGAGAGCAATGACCCTATCGCCATTGATGCTCTGGATCGCGGCGAGTACTCCTCGGAATCACTCCGAGACGAATATGGTGAAGGTGGTAAATCGCGAGAGGATGTATGAGATGTGCGTAATTCATAATGTGATGAAGGGGAGTAAGAAGAGCGTTGGCGTTTTCGAGGTGGCTGAGAGGGTTGAGGTGGTTCCCTAACCACAGGTAATGGTTGAGGGGAGACACGTTCATTGGCTATGTCACTTGGATATATTCCATGTTTTGAGTAGGGTGCCGAGGATGGTAAGGGGGGCGGAGGGCTTGCATGCCGGACATCTGCTGCGGACATTTCAAGGAGGGTTCTGTGCAAGGATGCGACAGATGCAAGTCGCTGTAAAGGGGTTAACAACAGACAGCTAAAAATACGAGGAGCCTTACCTGGTCTTCAGCACTCTTTGCATTCAACATGGCAATAAGCATATCTCTGTCACCATCCCCTTTCGATTTGTATGCCCCGAGTATTTCTCTGAGACTAGGAGGTGGTGCCTGAATTACTGTGAGTATCTACCGGAGGATTATACTGGACAGTAAACTGACCTGCTCTAGTATTTGTGAGCTGGACATGACAAGTCTCCTATAGTCTGCCTCAATTGAATGGTAGGACAAACGGGAGTAGTCTTGTGTTGGGTAAGGAGGGCCAGAATTCATTTGACGAAGGTGGGTTGTTAAGCGTCTTGCAGCAAGTGGGTTAGAACGGCGCCAACCGCAGACTTTTTGTAGGTGAGCCAAGTCCAAAATCTATCTTTGAACCAGACAGCTCTGGTATATTTAGAATGCCAAGCCAAAGTGAGGCTCGGATACCCGAAGAGTTCTAAATTTGAACGCGAATCTGACGACGTGTTGCAACATGCAGACAACACTTGCTTCGTTTCCTATTTTTTTTCCGTCCACAGGATTCAAAATCCAAGCGCTGAAGGATGGAAGGATTCGACGCTCCACGGCTGTAGATACGCGGTGACGAAATAAACGGAGGTACTAATTTTGACAATTGTGGCAGTTATACTCAAGAGTCTTGGCAATATCTATTTATATCAATCTAATTCCGTATATCGCAGGACCTTGCAGGACCCCTGATTATGCCTCCAGGAGGCAACCGGAAGGTCTGTGTCCCTTGCCAAAGGGGATAAATTTGTCTAGACTCTAAAAAAACACGTTGTTCACATCCCCACATGTACAGTAGCTGGGAGCAAACTAACATTTATATATAAATCTGTAAATTGAATCAACCCATGGTCAGATTTATCCGCTTGCGAAAAAAAAAAAAAACTTTGCTGCTTCTGTCAGCCAGCGCGGCACCCTTAGCCTGCCCTGATTGACTCAGGAAAGGGAATGGCTATGTATGGTTGTCAACAAGGCGATCAAATTCACGTGATCATCACGTGCGGTTCACGAGTACAAGTCGTCAAGCTTGCGCATTCAGAGTCCTTTGATTTTACCAATGCCACAACAACCTGCAGATAGCGACGATGAATTTCCAGATGATATCGGACAGCTGGACTTGAGCAACGTCCCAGGTCTTCAGGAAATTCCGGTCGCAGCTTCGATCAGACCTTTGGATCATCCGAGTCTTCCTCCCGCCGTGATCGTACCAACGCCGCCATCGCAATCATCTACGTCAACCCTGCCTTCCGAGTATGACTGCGACGATGAGATAGATGAGTCAACCATCGCCGCTTTGGATGCTCTCGAAGCACAGTTCGCGCATGGTCAACCTCGACTCGGGGGTCAGTCAACCGTCAACTAATACTTAGTGTGACCCCTATGTTCAATTCGACGAATACAGCTTCTCCTTTGACTGCTCAGCCGTTGATTGGTAGTGAGTTCCGCATATTTTTTAGTCTTTGCATGTTGAGAGATGATCTTGACTCAACAGCTCGCGCTGGTACGTTTCGTTGAAAGCTGACGGCAGTTTAAGCTCTTATGTATCCATTGTACCATCTACATGATATCTGAAACCCACTACCATTCATATTGTAAGTATCAAATTTGACAGTTCAACCTGAGCCAACTCAGCTCGTGCGCATGTACAGCTACTCCCGGTCTAGATGACCGCAAGCGCGGACCGCCGTCACCACAAACATCGCCCACCAGTAAAAAAGGCAAGATAGGTGCCGAAGACAGCCTTGACGCAACAAACAACATAATCGAGGGATTCGAAACCGAGATTATGTGTCCAATGTGCGTATTGATACCTGGTCTAACCGCCTGCGAAATGACGTTCCAAAAACATGCAGATGCTTTGATATCATGTGAGTGTTTCCATCCTGCATTGCATTATCTACTAATAAAGCTCTCGTTGTTCTTTAGGGTCGCAGCACACCTATGCAACCCTTGCGGGCACAGCTGCTGCGGAGAATGCGCTCAAGCGTGGATATCCCAGAATGTAAGATATTCCATTTCGGGATAAGTTCGGGTTTTATGAGCCCTGTTGCAGAAAGCGTCTCCGGCATGTGCAGTATGCCGTGCTGCGTTGTTTCCGACCAAACCACTTCTTCCTAATTATTCCCTTGACGCCGTAGTCCAGCAATACATCCGTGTTATTGCCGTCAGCGGACGATCAGAATGGCAGGAGAAGGGAGACAGGTTAGCAGAGTGGAGGAAGCGTCACGAGTAAGCTCCTAAGTCTGTCCGGTCAATCGCATTCATTGACGTACTCTTGTTGCAGCAAATGGAGGAGAATTTCCCAAGCGAATGCACTAGTGGTAAAAGCAAAGGAAAATACTCGTCATAGAAGGCGTTATCAAGGCGCTATCGTTTCTTACATGCCACCGGTTTATGAACCTCTCGGATCGTATTATGATGACGAAGATGACGAAGATGAAGACCCAACCTATGAAGACGATGAGATTGTGGAGATTTTACCGCGCCGAAGAGTACTGAGACGGTAACCAACGTTCGTTCCATAGCCTATATTCTCCCATTCAATATCCCCTATCGTAATTGTTACTTGTAGTATCGTAGTCGTAGTTCACGTCGCCAGCCATTCGCCATATATCAGTCAAGCCTGCTACACTTGTTTCGCTGTTTGATGTACATGCACCACGGTGCGTGCTATACGCCACAGCTTAAGTGCGAGACAAATTGTGAAGTACCTTGATCAAATGCCTTATCTTACACGTCACATCGATGCCCAACACGTAATTTGACATTGATCACATCAGAATGGCACGCTTAGTGCAGCTCGGTGTTAAGTCTCTCATAATTCACAAAGGCCGCCGTATTTAGAGCTCCCAGGGTGGTGTCACGCATGAGGCTTTCCCCTAGAATTTGGACAAATTCCGAGCAGTTCCAAGGAGCGGGTTTTCAAAACGGCTTGCTAATCAAGTAAGTATATGGGTAATTGACTTTCAAGTGACCGGAACCGAATTCACAGTACCAGTGAGATAGGCTCCAGGCTGTCAACTTAATGGTGATCACAATTATCGTGGGCTGGGAGGATAATAACCGCGCTAGCTGCGCACAAAGCCGTTTTCTCTGTACATTCAATTATCATCAGGTTAGTGCCGATGTCTGATGCTCAAATAATCGCAACAGTGAAGGTGAGTTTCAAGCCAAAAACCACTTCGAGGCTCTGGATAAGATTCATGCTGCCAACATGTCACATAGGTGGGTGACTCAGCATTCACCATCGATATCATGTGGCTAACTTAGGTTCAGTTGCTGGAGCTGCGCTGCTGGTGGGTGTTCATCGGGCGTGTTCATCAGGCGTATACTATATGCATAGTAGTCATTTCGTTTCGCCCACAAGGCATTCAATTATTGTATCAATTCGAAGCCGAGGTGATAATTCAGATTCAGATTCATTAAATGCCTTTTCAGCTGATTTCGATGTACTACTACATAGGTCTCATTGACTCGGGGAAGATCGTGGAGATGGCATATGTGCGATGCTTGTTCGTGATGGCTCGTTATCTCCCATTCCACCGACGTCCCAAACGACATATACTATCAGTCCATATGTAGACTCATCCCCTGCAAGTACACCCAGACTGAGAGCGCTTGGTTTAGTGGAGCTGAACCCTCAGTACTCAGCGTATACCGTTATATCAAGCGGCAATCATGTGAGGCTAGCCTTTACTGTTCTCAGGTAATTTACTCACTGGCACTGCCATGACGTTTATTGCATTTTGCAGGGCTCGATACAATCGCTGCGGAAAGTAGTTTATATCGAACCATTCCTGGCACTGCTTTTGATGATGATACAAGGTCTAGTACTTTTAATACGACTGTGGGTTCTATTGTGGCGCGTTCTGGCGTGTCTCATCGGGCTTGCTGCACTATATTCTAACGTTCTCTTGAATTCCCATTTTCATGAGTAGCCTATTGTCCAGGCGTGCACAGCCAGTAGTGGCGTTGTTGGTGCCACAGTCTTGCGATTAATGAAATGTTCATTCTGTCAATCGGTTCGTCCGCCGCGTATATTCCCTGATCGGTTGGTCTCATTGTCGCGCCACCCCCCTATCAGCCACGGGATGCTATCAAGCAAGTAGCGTTTCGCCTCACGTGTGGGATTATGTTATTCTGGCGGTGTATGAGGTGGCTGAGCGCTCATAATGATTCCGAAGTTCGAACGTGTGTAGACATTGCATGCTCATTGCACGGTCCGCGGTCGGGATTCATCTATGAAGCCATCTTGCTTCTGACCGGTTACCAAGCATTCCGAGTCCATCACAAACCAATCACGCACAGACCATTGGTGGTATCTTGCTATCTATGTAATGTGTATATTATTAGGTAAGATCATTTCGCACATATATCTGACATTGTTGATCGCGGAAACAATGTAGTTATGTCCTTGTTGAACGTCGTGGTACTTGGTGCTCTTGTGGAATAAGGGTGCTTACCCGAGATTTCACATTTCTGACTGGATTATTTGTTTTAGATCTGGGAGTATCCTGAAATAATTGATACCTGAGCCGCTGGCCGCGGCCTGGTCATGAGATCTTGCCATAATTCACAATGCAATGCGAAGACTCCAGGCTATTGCACATAGCATTTTATCTTCATGGCTACTATCCAACCTAAGGAACGTCATAGACCATCGGAATGTCGTCATGTTGACCCGGAGCTCCCGGTCAGCATCGGTGCCTGAGTCGATACCAGTATTACTAATAGTGGTGTTTGACACTTGAGTTTCAACTTTGTGTGAAGTACGTATTTATGGGCGAACTTAGTGTGGTTGGCATACCAAAACCGATATAAACTTATGGACCGCCCAAGCTCATATTAATATTGGAACAGTCAAACTAAGTAATTCTCCTGGGTATCAAATCTCATCGTCGTAATCATCTCCGCTCCGAACGTCTCTTTGAACAAGTCTCGATTTCGCACTGGTAGTAGAACTGAAGGTCGAGATTGACTGCGCAATGAGGTCGTCTAACATATCAGGTGGGATGTCGTACTCAGATCCTCGAACCACGATAGCATACACCGCTAGGATAGCTTTCAGTACTTGTTCATGAGTGCCAGGTGATAGATGAAACGCTACCGTCCTCGATCTTTTCCAGAGATTGTGAAGTTACAGCCTGTTTCTTGGACAACTCCCTCACATAAGGAGTAAAGCGCTCGAAATCTACTTATCCATGATCACACCTTTGCACGTTATTGTCAAACTGACTGACTTGCCTGCCTTGCATTGCCGGACGAATGCACATACTTCTCTGGCTCTGGTGCGACCGCCCTTCTGAGCTATTCCAGTTATTGCAAATCGCATGAGTTCGCCAGTGACATCGGACAAGCCTAGCAAGTAATCTTCCTTCGGAAGAGTAAAATACTAGGGTCATACCGTAAAATGCAAGATTCAGCCATCCGAGTATCATTCAGGTGTAGCATACGCACAGGTACGCCATTCTCATCAGAAAGGGAAAGCTGGACGTCCTCATATGACACCAGAGTGCCATGCTCGAGGTAGTGAGCAAAGCCCAGTGCTTCAATATACCTGAAGTCAAAGGCGTTCAACATATATGCCAACCAATTTGCCATTTTGGAGCCCACTCTTGGAGGCCGGGCGATACTGCTCTGTGGTAGTGCCAGAACCGCTCAGCCTGTACCTCGAGCCTTATTTGTGCATATAACGCTTGCACTTCCCGAAGCTTTTCACGACCGCGACGGACTACTCGTAGAGAGGGATCAGAGTCATTATTGGATTCTTCTGTCATTGCTCGGTGGAGTAGGAATATAACTTTCTTTGAAAGGTTTGTCGCATCCCTGCTGATCTATTGGAGGGGTCAGAATGTTCAGTGACACAGTTGATTCTTTCGAGAGCCTGGAACCTTGATAAGTCGTTCTCTCCGGTCATGATGTTCGTCTATTTCTTGTCGGAACTCATCAAATGCTTCAACGACACTTTCTCGATGGGTTCCCATTTGGAAAGCGTGCCGATAAGGTGGGGAGGACGGTCGACCTTGAACATCAAGTTTAGTACTCGTACTGTAAAATGTCACGTGCAATTGGGACTGACCATGCCCGGTGCCGCATGGGTAATTCGGTTAAGAGCCTTTGTTCGAACTTTGAACGTTCATTACTCAGCCCACCCGTCTCCTCCGTACTTGATCATGGCTTTTGCACCAAAGCCTGGGTGTCCTATGTGTGGGATCGTGGCCACTGCAGCGGTTCATCCCCCCGGCCAATCCCGTTCACCCAATTGTCCAGACGCGCCAGCAGAGCCAGAAATACTCTGGAGAGACGAAAATTTTACTGCATACCGGGAGAAAGTTCATCCAGTGTCTTCTAGTGGTCATATAATCATAGCATTCAAGTCAGTCTTCTATCTACCATATCAGATTCCTCAAGCACTTTCCCCTGATCCAATGTCACAGTCTTCATGTTCCATCGATATACACCCTGGTACGTAAAACTTCAGGCCTCCCCGCGGCGAAGAATCTTATCTGGCTTTTGGCAGTCTTCCAGTGACTTGCCCCTTCTTGTCAATGTTAGGAACCTTGGCAGGAGGCTTTTGAGCTCGTCATCACCGCGGCTCTCCGTTTTATCATCTGGTAATAGCTCCGCACCCTCGGCACCTCTACAACATACCGAATCCCAGTTTCGGATCGGCTTCATTACACCACCTTTCAAGGATAACAAAATTCCTATTACGGACCATCTTCATGCACACGCCTATCTGGCCCCTGCCGATCTGCTAGGGTGGTGGAGAGGTGTTGGATACGGTCCTCTCGCTTGGTATGCTATTGATGATTTGATTGCTGAGATTCGGTTGGATTTCTTTTTACGTAGTGTGCCTCTTTCAAACTGATTATTTGCATCGTCAGGGAGTCGGTCTCTAACAATCGCGTGAAATCTGGTTACGATAATCGGATAAATGCCCCGATAGACGCGGTTCCCGAGGCGGGCGCGCGGACTGGTGCAGCCAATGGCGACGAATATACCGCTTCGAGTCTAGCCATCCCTGACATTGAAGATGGCCTTGCAACCCCAAGCTCTTCTAATACCTCCTTTACCTCCAGTTCCAGTGGTCATATACCCCATTTACACGTATGACAAACGACATCAATTTCCATCCTGAAGTACCGGATATATTTCACGTATATAGCAGGTCCTCGGACTGTAGTCACATCACGGACGACTGAACTGATTTGTTTATGAAGTATTGGAATTGCTTTCTCTAGCCTACTTCTATACGATTCAATGAGTAAATATTCAACATCGATGAGATTTGCTGTCATGATCTGCAAAATAGATTTCGAATTTCAAAGATTAAGCGTCTGACAATGCATCATGATTAGCGGGAATGGACCAACTATAATCTGCACTTACAATACGATGATCCGGTCAGCAATGTCGACAGAGCTGCTAGCTGATCATCAGTAAAGCGCCGGGAGTCTTCGTGCCAAGTGTCTTGATGCGTTTTTCTAAAATTGCTCGCACACCTGTGGATAGTTGTCGAAATCGGAATCTGCAGCGCAGAAGATCAGAATATATAGTCAAGCAAATGAAGATTTGCTCACAGGATCATATGTATGTTCCAGCATAACTGTCGTCAAGAGCCCTGGCATCCATTTCTCGATGGTGTACGGGAAACTGTCAATAAGGGCACATATGCCAATGATAGCGGCGTGCCGCTGACGGACGGCAGCATTATAAACCGGCGATATGCGATCAGGGAGCTGAATCTTTCCCGCCAATTTGACGAATCGGTCCTAGACCAAAGGGTGAATGAAATCAAAAGACGATGTAACTGCTGACCAACCTTCAAAGTCACAACGCTGCGCCTCGGAGACAGTCGAAGTATTCCCGACAAGGTGCTGAACGAGAGTTACGCGTGTTTTGAAGACAGATTCAAAGACTCACGTCCCAACCATCTCCCGCACCTCCACGACCTCGTCGTCCAAACAATGACACAATACCTACAATTAATTAGTGCAGATGCGACATAAATCAATAGAACTACTTACGTCTAGAATTTCATTGACTTCGCTTTCACTAATCAGAGGAAGTTGTCGGAAGTACAGAACTAGGTAATGTGATGTCGTCAAGCACTAGACCAAAGTAGCAGTGACTCACCCTGTAGAATTGGTAGGGCCTTTAAGCGAACCTTCCATGACTACAAGAGTGAGTCTGGCACAGTTATGGACGCTGGTAAATGTCTTACTGGTGAAGTCTGGATGGCGGAGAATATGGCATTCAATAAGGGGCCGATCATCGATCGCGGAGGAGTGACTCCGCACATGCGAACAAGAAGTGCGTTAGCGTGCCTTACTAGCTCCTCGTTATCATGCACTAAAGGGAGGTTTTCAACATCGACTGACATTCATCATCAACAACCGTACCTTCAGTGAAACGGAACAGTTCAGGCTGAAAGAACCATATATCATGACTTCCTCGGCAGCTGGTAATAGACCACGCACCATAAGAGGCAAAATATAGTCGAATGCAGATATGGCATCAGTATTGTGGACTGACAGGAACAACCATCGGCAAACGACGATCCCAACTCTGCGGGTATTCAGCAGTCACTTTGAAAAAATGAATAACATCCGTTACCTGTCATATGTTGACTGATGGGCTCTCACGCCTGGTAGCCGCTGTTCTCTCCACACTTTGAAGTTGTCCACGAGTTCGAGGACTCTGCTTGTGTGATAGGTACCACATATGCCCATGATGTCTGCATCATCAGTCACTTCTCGACATTCCCGTACGAAAGCTTCGACATCGAGAGACGTGGGTTTGGGTTGCCACTATCCTTCAAAGTCAGCAACCTATATATATGCATAGTGGGATGTAGAAATCGCCAACCTTGATACCATTGCAGAATGCCATCATATCAGCAACATGGGATCTTACCTATCAATATCCATCAGTATCGTCACTGAATCACAAATCAGAACTGACATCATCGTGTTCACTGTGTGCCTCGCGCCAAAATCGTTCCATAGTGCTGTCCGACCAAGATGTGAATTTCCATCCTAATTCAGTGTAAAATGCCCGAAATAATGCCAGAACTTTGATAGATTCCAGGGATGATGGTCCATTGTAGTCCATGATCTTGAACTGTTCAACGATGTGCTCAACGAGTGGTTGGAGTCGCCGCGGGTCTTTGTGATGGAACATGTACTGAAAGTCGTTTAGATAGATGCGCAAAGCTATAAGCTCTTGGTCACACACCTCGACAAACGAAGTCCAGATGGGTACAGTCTCTGTCTTCATGCTCTGACCTAACGTCTTCTTAATGTAGGGTGTGAACCATTGCCAGATTCGATCTTGGGTCTCTTGTGGCCAATGTTTAGAACCTGCAACAGTCAGCATACAAAATTTTACATCAGTAAGTTGCTCACCGTTTAGAACACCAGCCAAAAGTTCTGCCGCGGCCCTTTGCTTGTTCTTATCCTGGTCGGCTAGTAACGTCTCTAGTTTGGGCTTCAACAGGTCCCAGGGTTCGTCACCCAATACTTGGACTATCTCGAAATTACACAGGCTAATTGCGAATCAAGATTCGACTTACATATTGATTTGACACATGATATGTGATCTTGTACCACAGTGCTCTCGTGATTCTCTTCGGCGAAGTGCCCGGAAAGTTTCTTCCAGAAGTCTGCATCGACTGCTATTTCACGTAGGCAAGACAAAGCCTCTGCGTTTGATGGCTCCCATTTGAAGGTGCTTTTCAACCCATGAGGTGGTTTGTATGCTGCCAGTGTACCGCTCCAGGCGAGCCAGCCTTGATGTAGTGTATCACAATATATACTTCGATGGGTGTGAGTACTTCATAGCGTGACTCTAGAAGGACCCACCTGTTGAGATCAAGAGTTTCCGAAGATCTAATAGGGACCCGTGACCTGAAATTGATGAGGATCTCAGCGGTCGATGAATATGACCCTTCAATGGGAATATGGCAGCGTAGTGGATTGATTTGTGAGAATAGAGCCAAAGCCGCTGGACTTTGACAGTACGATCGAAGCTTGATGTATCTGAGTGCTTTCATGATACCTCTGTGCGCATACTGATACGTAGACAAGTTAGTTCGTGATTAATTCGATGTCAGTCATGATCTCACGTAGCGCTAATATTCACAAAAATGTCAACGTCCTTACATGGACCTAGTAAACCACAGGAACGCACCATGGTAGGATCGCTATCGCATACTTTCTCCAAGAAAAGACGAAGGTGACTAGGCGAAGTTGGAGTATCTCGGCGCAGCAGAGTGCGGAGGACCCTAACTGCCACTATCGCATAGCGCCAATGTGTTGTGGCGTCATCGGCAATTTCGAGAACTGCTTGAGTCTGTTCAAGCCTCAGTGGTGAGACATATCGATAAGGATAGTATGTTGCCTACCGTTCGATTATATTCTTCGTTCATTAAACGCACACGCTCGATGCGCTTCTCACGGGCCTGGAGAGTGATGGAATCCTCTGATTTGTTAAATGACAAGCGGCTCTTCAGAGCAAGTAAGGCTTCATCAAGGGCGGTATTCTCGACGTCATAGATAAGATAGCAAGGCTCCGAGAAGTTGGCCAGGCCTCAAAGTAGCTTAGAAAAGAGAACAAGAGGAGAAAGTGGTGCTTACATGTATCTGTTACTGTAGATACACAATTTTGGATAGAAGGCTGAAAGAAAGCTGTCACCCAGTTTGAAGAAGTTCAAGGGGAAAAGTACCTTCTCATTATGATGGCATCCAAGGAGCTGCTGGACGATTTCTGGCACTAACGTCGGTTCTGAAGAAGAATGGGTCTAGCTACTTCAAAAAAAGACATCCATATTGCTCACCCGAGATCGCAAATCGCCCTGAGAGGAGACGATTAGATGAAATCTACCGCTGTCAAGAAGCACGGCTCACCAAACGACGATATGTTCAACGTCCACAGCGCTCCTTTCATGCGATCGTCATCAGTACCAGGCTGTAGGGCTGTATACAATGCCGGAAGAGCTCGAAGACGAAGACCATCGTACACCTACATATGTGACGATTATACGCCCGTGGCACCCGTAATATATATAGACACCTACTGAAGTCAGGGATTCTAGAAGAGACTGGCTTGATCTTAAACGAAAGGTTGAATCTTTATCAAGGGAAATGGACTGGAGTCACTCACTGCCGCACTGTAAGTACGTGGGATTATCAGAAGTATTCATGAAACATGAAACCAAGAATGATTAATTACCTGAAGGATAATGCCACATCGACCATTCAACGACATCGTCCAGCAAGGAGTTCTCAAGCGGACCTCTAGCTCGCTCGATGGAGTTCCAGAATAGTCGAGAGGAATGATAAAATCTAGCACATGTAAAATTAGGAAAATCGAAACAGAAAGAAATGTGGATAGTGGTTTACCGAGCTCTTCGGACAAACACTGCGCGCGGCCAAACCTTCTGTCCTGCATATTGACGAGCTACACCGATCTCTGAGTTGTATTGTTCGCAGTTTACATAGTAGCTGTGTGGAATGCTCAGCAACGTCCATACAAGCAAAGTCACACTACAGACCTGTCCTTGCTGTCGCCATACTCGAGCAAATAGGTGCGGATTGAACCGATCTTTAGAAGTGTGAAAAATAAGTCATGAGATACCATAAGAGTACGTACAAGCATCTGTACAGCATCAACTGTGTTCTCCTCGCCCTGTCTTTGCAAAGACAAGGATGCTGCGTGCAAAAACTCCCCAAATCGACGCCGGAGTTTAGTAATGTACTTATACCGTGCGTCTTGCGGGTCTGTGAGGCAAAACCCAGAAGCCAGAGGCTCGATTGATGCAATCATTTCAGGAATTTCATTACTGCAGACAGGTTAGACAAACACCACATGCCACGGGTGCCAACATGACGTACATAATGTCACTTGAGGCAAGCATGGATTGCAACACGTCTGGTGATATAAACTCCTTAAAGAGCGTTGGAATTCCGCTGAAGGCTTCTCGGACAAAACTGAGATAACTACTCGAAGGTATCAATCTACCGTTGATTGATCAGTCTCTGCAAACGCACCGACAAAAGTCGTTCCTCCAAACGGCGTCTCGGGACGCTTTGGTGCTTTTCAGTATAAAGTCAGAAGATACTGCATAAACTTACAGGTTTCAAGCAACAAGTCAAGGCGAGTCATCGCAGGTTCGACCAACTCACGGAATAGGTGAAGCGAAAAGTCAATTTCTTCGGCACTTGGGATATGCCATGTGATCTACAGTGCTGAGCATTTGAGACTCTTCCAATTGCCAAATGTTACGCACCTTGACCTCATCGGGCTCAAATAACTTGCCCCAGTATAAGTGATGGTTTCGTTGAAATTCTGCAGGTACTCAGTCAACGCATCTTAAAGCACAAACTGCGAACCTTCATCGTTCCACTGTTCGGGGTTGACGAACTTGTTTTCGATCGGGTAAGTATGAGTGAGTGTAATTAATGCGCTGGAGAGTAACTTTCCGCTCCAAGTGTACCCCTGTTTCGAGAAAGTTTTGTCGCGTAGCAGAGTTAATAACGACAAGAGTTCGCCCTTGTACTCGAGAAGCTAGAATGACATCAACTCACGCCCGAGTGACTAGTCTAGGATCACTAACTGCTGAACCATCACTGTTCAGGTGTTTGTTAGCGCATGCAAGGTACTTGGGGAGAGAACACACTTATAGACACAACCTCGGAGAATAGCGAGATCTATAATGTAACAAGGATATTAACGCTCAACACTGCCACAGTTGTGATGAAATCCTACTCCAGTGCAGAGTCGCATCCGACGGAAGCGGCAATGATGGAGATGTCGTCCTCACTGAGCTAGCACCATGTTCTATTTCTGTGCGGATGTTTGCGGCACAGAAGGGCAAGAACTTGGCCAGAGTCTTTTGGGGGTGGGCATTCGCAATGCATTCGACTAACTGGTGTATCGCACGGACAGCATTAGAACGAACATTTGTGCTTGCGTAATCGAAAATCATGTTGAGCACGAGGTCGAAAAGTGGATCAGATAAATGAACACAGATTTGACTGCATGCACCAGTCACAGCGTCCACCACTTGTACTGAAGAGAAACTGGTCAGTTAATAGAAACATTCATGTAAAATTAAGATACCTTCTGTAGTCCCTCCGGCTGATCCATTCGGTCCTTCTTCCGGGAGATTCTCAAGTAGCTGGATAACACGACGTATGAAGCTGGCTACCCAGCTCGCAAAACTACCAGTGCTGTCTCTGAGAAGCGCATCCTCAGCTTCGTTAGACAACTTCAGTTCCATAGTGTCCTCCAAGCCATCATCTAGAGTGATTTGACCAGGGGAAATGTCCACGTCAGAAGCCTCTGAACCCTCGGAGGATGATGTCACATCCCCAAACATGATATACTGTGACACTTCCGACAGAAATGCCGTCGTACAAAGCTTATAAATAAGGCATTAGATAGGGGAAGCACTTGGAGGGTTTAAATACCGTTTTAGTTGGGTCATTCTGTATTTGACGAGAGTGAGAGGGTGGCATTCAAATGAGACTAGCTACTTACGAGGTCGATACCAGGTACAAGCAAATGCAGAATGGTGATCAAATGTTTAGCACCTGGATAATAAATTTCTCGAGAAACGATTGCAGGAACAATAGAGCTCAGTGCCTTGATCACGGACAAAGTACGCTGGGTCTAAGGAACTGTGAGGAAGGAACAGTCGACGACAGGAGCATCGGTACCTCAACGAGAGCCTCTAGCGAAGGGATAGCTCGTTCCAGAATTGGCTGGAATACCAGGTCAGGCTCCATGCATGACATGGACTTCAGAGCGCTCTGGACATTTGAAACAGTGGAACTATCCTGGGAGAAGATGGCAAGCAACACAACTGTCCGGAGGCACTTCACCAGTTCTCTTTTCATCTCTCGGGTGAGCCGTCGAGTCTGATGAAGAACCTAAATTTCTTCACTGATTAAAGAGATACAGATTGCGTACCAAAGGTATTTTGCAGTCGGATAGTTGTTCTTCGTGCCAGCCTTGCAACTTATATGTTAACATTGCGCTCATGAGCACTTAAACCTGAAAGGAAGCTCACGTTTGTTAAACTCGTACACGATGTACTTGACGAAGGCAGTGAGCTATATGACATGGTTAGCAATTACAGTGTCAACCAATAACTCAGCGAAAATTCAAGCCCGATGCGAATGAACGACGAACATCGGATGTCCAACTTCCAGAGTTGGTGGGGTGGAAGAAATGTTCCGTAGATGCAATGAGACGTGCAAGTGAATCCAGAGCTTTAGAACCACCTAAATATAACTTCGGTGGCTCCCAGTTGCGGAGTGGCACTGTAATATATTCGCCTACAGAACCGCTAACTTGAGGCGTGCTAACGCCTGAAGTCATTGGTGTATACCATGGCGTAGACGCAGTAGAAGGAGGTGCAGGAGCACCATCAGGGGCCATAGAGTACACGATAAGTTTAGCGAGAGATGCTAAATGAGATATCAGCGAAGCTGTTTTTGCGAGGGGAACCTGCTTACGGATACGCCAGTTTGCTTTGGGCAGCCTTCCAATTTCAAAACTTGAAGAAGAGTCGGCCATAGGTCCCGTGGTGAGTGACCCAGCATCCTTCAATGGAATTGCTACAAAAGGCACCGATAGTCAGTCAGCCTTGATTGAAGACGTAAATTATCAATGGCTGCCCACCCATCGAGGCAAGGCATTTACACATAATAAAATGCCACTCGTGCTCAGCGAATATTCCGACTTCCTTATAGAGGCCAGACCACGTCTGTCCTGCATGGTAATCATCTTGTTTCCACTTCGGTCTGCCCTCATCCTCAGACTTTTCATCATCGAGAATATCATAAATGCGAGCAGGATCGCTGATGGTTGGGTCCACGTGCATCTCTGCGAGGCGTGACAGGAATTGCAACATCCTGTCATCGTACATGTAGGAGTTGATAGACTCCCACAAACGACATAACATAGGGAGATACGATTGAGGATGTGTCAATGGTAAGAAGGTTAGAAGATAGTACTGTGACGAAAGAACGCTCTGCAGGCAATCTAAGGAACGTGTAGCTGTTTTTGCTGGAAAGAACTCACGTCTAGGTCGGTCCCATTAAACCCTGGCAGGAAAGTGCTCAGCATCTCTTCAATGGCCGCGGGATGGAAGAACCTCCTCGATATATCAGCAATGTAGCCCATACACCACGCGAGTTGGCTACATTGACCGTTAGATGGTGCCATTATCGAAGAGTAAGCGTGACCTGCCTGTACTCGAACTGACGTCGAGTTAAAAACAAGTCTTCCCGAAGGATATTATAGATAGGCTTCCACGGAAGTCTCATGTCGTCAATGCTCAGTTTCTTTTTCGAACGGGTTAAATTTGACAACCCATCCGCGCAGACGGCCATGACTTGCGTGGGCATACCAGGGGTCGTTGCAATATGAAAATATAGCTTCGCAAGGCGAATACGCTTCTCCTTTGGAAATGGGTACTTGAGCATATTCCAACTGCAATGCCCGTAAGAAATTTTGCATTCCTGTGTGAATTACTGGCGCTCACTAAGTGATCATGCTGTCCCACTGGACAAGACCCGGTTCGAAGTCCTTTGCCTCTACGCATTGCGTTATACGCCTTAGGATAAAATCCAACATGTCCTGCATCCGTGCATTTGATTCAATTGCATATGGGATGGATTTCGCATAAAGCTTGAGCTTCTGCATATACCGGTCGCTCGCTTGGTTGATGTCGTCTGGAATTTGTGTCTGGCGCATCTCAGGACCTGGATCATCCAAGGTCAGGCGGGAGACGTCCGGAATGATAGTCATGGTGTTCTGTTAATAATGCCACTGGAAGTAAACTGCAAGAGAAATAGTTGCCCGTTCAGAGAATGGAAAAGTAAGCTTTAGTCAGGGTTTGATCCCTCCCAATGGTCTATTACCACACCCTCTGACGCCACATTTGCCAGTGACTGGTTTTACGTGCGACATATGGTAGCGGTAATAGATGGGTGTCATTACTGATGAGGACACGTCCCTGGTACTAAAATGTACAATATGTTTAATGTGACCGCTCGTCGTTGCATCGTGCAGCATTAGTCCATAGCGACGCTAAAGGCTGTATCCTGCAATTCCTTGACAGCTTTTTCCCGCACCATCTCCCAAATGATATTCCGCTGTGCTCGAGTATCCCCAAGATTTTCCCTGATCTCCTGAAGACGCTCGACATACTCCCTCCCATCGTCTTGTAGCTCCCGCAAAGTTGCTAGAGACTTTTCTAGACTGTCCTGCTGCATCTCCGGGGAAGCAAATTGTGACGGATCAATCACAGGTGGACCATTGTCAGCATACGAAACCAGGAAAAGCTTGTGAGCTGTTGGGGTAAGATCTGGAGCGCGGGCCATTCTACGTTCCTGTTCGTCTTCTTCGTCTTCAATGTCTTCCTGTTCTTCCTGTTTCGGGATCACACGCTCCTCGTCCAGTCGTTTGTCTGGGTCTTCGCTGATGACCTGCCAGAGCCTCCCCAGAGCACGTCTCATGACCGCTTCTCCTTCAATAAGACTGTTGGTGGCGTATTCCAGTTCGTCCAACAAACTTGACCGAAACGAATGCGTCACAGATTTATCCATGACGAATGAGGCGAAACTGAAATGCTGACCGATAGGTGGTGGATAAGGAGCGAGAAGTGGTGGTGAAGGCGACCGCATATGGGGAAGGCAAGGCGGGGAGGGTGATCTTCTTTCGGGTAACAGACATTTAATGCGTTTACGGGCGCGATCCTCAGCCTGGTTGAAGGTTAAAAGTGTCTAGAGTAAATAACTTAGCTCACCTCCCAGTCGTCCATACCAGGACCCCATGCAGCCATTTTTCCTTTGCGAACCCATCTACTGCCTTTTCTCATCTTGTTTCCCCAGTTGCCGTCCACTATGCTGACCGCCAAGTCGTCGTCATCTGAACTTAAGCCTTGTGAGGGGTAATACCACGCGTTGTGATCATTGAGGACCAGCAGACTAAACAAGTCGTAAAATCTCTGAAATACACGCGTAATCGGGGCTAACCTCATTTCTTCATGGGCTCTTTTTGGTGCGCTTTGCATAGTATCTGTTGAACGTCGAAGATTTGATAAACCAATAATAAACTGTAGAAATCTGCAACCAAGACCGATATCGCTGAGACCGGCAATTTCCGGTCTCTGTCGAGTGCTTCGCCGCAACTTGAAGTGGGCACTTGCATGAAGGATACTTATACATTGACTCGTCGGGCAACGCAGCTGATGAGGTAGGAAGTCTTTATCAAGGTGCTGCTCAGAAATTCATGTTCTTTACTGAGTACAGCTAACGTATTTCTGCTATCCCAGCGTCTGGACTCTGTATGATGCCGCGAACAGAGTTAACTTGCGGAATCATATCGCAATCTGTCATCATGATACTATGAATAGAGGCAGCTTGCGTGATGATATCGCGATCCGACAGGATCCGACGCGATCATCTTAGATTTTTGCCGAAGTATTAATTAAAGCGCCCAAAGGCAGTCCAAGGCGAACAATCAATCACAATACAGACTCCGAATTACAAGCAGGAGACCCATTGGGTGAACTATGCATGTGACGGGCACAGACTAACCTTTCACGCCCTACATGTCATCTGCCAAACAGGCTACAATGTTCGGCGATAATGGAATGAGCTTATCTTCTGCTCGAATGTGATTCTATCAGACGTTGATCTACCCTGATGCTTAGCAATTGAGATCGGGACTGTGACAAAAAAGTGTAGATTCAGGTGCTTACCAGTGTAGAGGTCCACTTGAATTTCAGAACAGATTTAGAATCTGGCAAGACTGGTATAAAGATACAAACTAGGGCCCACGCTAGTAGTATGTGCCTGAGGCAAGGGACCATGACAAAGGTTGACACCTACCCACAAACCAAGATCCGTGTATATGATGCCGCATGTTCAATAGTCACGCGGTCTCCTCATAGTCCTGCTAGATAGATTCTAGAACGTTGTCAGTCTTGGCAGTATCGATAACGGGATCGATGAGTTTGTCCGAAAGTGTACTGGATGATGAAAACTGACTGTATTTTTCAGTCGGACTTCCGTGGAGGCGGTGCATGCTATGATCAACAGGCCATGAAGCCCGTCTGCCTTGACTTCAAGTTCATACGTGAAGTATGGTCCCTGGTCTTGAGGACGGTTTCTGACTTCTGTAACAGGGAATGCAATACAGTGCAAATGTAGCACGCTCTCCGGAAAACGAGGAGGGCTATATTGCAACAGCTTTTCCAGCAGAAGTCAGTTGTACCTGAAGTTAGTAATATTCGCGCGAACGGTTGCACTTGGGAATTATCGCCGGCGAGTCCGCAGGCGTACGCCGTGGTTACAAAAAATGTAGATGCACATACATACACAAATCGCTGGCCTACCAACATAGCGAGATGATGTCCCTTGCTTGCATCTTGTAATGGATAGCAAATATACCTGGGATTCTATGACGACTCTGCTTGCGACTCTGAGACTATTCTCGTAGGTTGCGGTCCTAGCGCAGTGCCTTCCTTTCTTGCGACGCTTGCTTGCTCAAAGCTTTGCATTCCCTCTAGCCCCCACCGACCCATCATCGCCTTGTCCTGCAGCAAGGTTAGTTCTTTTCAGCTACATGCAAATCTGTAAATTTACCTCGTCCCACGGAGAACCTTCGTCAATCATCAGCTAGCTGTTTGCACGTGGAGAAAAGATACATACATGGAGTAGTCAACATTTGTTCTCCCGTGAATACGGCGTTAGCACCAGCCATGAAACACATGGCCTGCTCAGATTCACTGAGCGTGTTTCTCCCCGCTGCAAGTCTGATTATTGTTCCTGGGAGGACAACACGCGCGGTGGCGATCGTCCGCAGTAAAGTATGGTGAGCGACCCGCTTTAAAATATGTCAGCTGAAACATAGACATAAATGAAAGAAGCGCACTTCATTTCCTTCGAGTGGAGTGCCTGGTATGGGTACGAGTGCATTTACAGGGAAGGATTCAGGGTGTTCCGGCATACTTGTAGAAAAAATCAAAATGTTATGAGTGACAGTTGAGCGGTCGAGCACAAACATACTTGGCAACTTCCTGAATCAAGCCGACGCGATCCGCATCTGACTCTCCGAGACCCAATATACCGCCAGAGCAGACACTTATTCCAGCATCTCGAACTGCACTAATAGTGCCAAGGCGCTCGTCGTACGACCGCGTCGTGATGACCTGAGAAAGATGCAGGCAACAACTCCAAAATATAACATGTGTCAAACCTGCGGGTAAAATTCACGCGACGTATCAAGATTATGATTGTACGCAGTGAGGCCGCTAGTCCAAATAAATATGAAATGAGTTGAACCTGAGAGATAGAAAATACATACGCCTCTTTCAATTGTTTTGCTTGCTCTGGAGAGAGCATGCCAAGAGTCGTGCAGACTTCCATCCCCATACCCCGGACCTCTCGGACCATTTGAAGAATTCTTTCAAACCCTCTCTTGCGTCCTGCGAGGTCTCTCCATGCTGCACCCATGCAAAACCTTGTGCTTCCATTCTCTTTGGCTTTTCGTGCTGCCTCGATGACAGGTTCGATATCAAGCAAACGTGAGGCCTTCGTCGGAGTGGAATATCTGGACGACTGAGAACAGTACGAGCCTGAGTAACCGTGTCAGATAAAATATCATTACTCGGCATGATAGGCTCCCTACAGTCCTCAGAGCATCCACCAGCTATAGTACAACGTTTCAGACGATCATAGAGGAGATAGAGTGGGAACAAAGCGCACTCTTGATATTCATGAGTGTGCATAGCTGGATCTTGCTAGGGTCATGACTCTGACGATGAATGCTGCTTGCGCGGAAGACAAGGTCTAACAGAGGACTGTCGTAGATCTTTTGAATTTCTTGTCGCGTCCAGTCATGTCTTTGTGGTGCCGAGCGGGGTGTGTGGGTTACAGTTGCAAGCGATCTGCTGAATCTGGGAGCAGATAATCGAAGAAAGCCAGCACTGAAGTTCATGATTGGCCGAAGACAATTTGAGGGTAGGCTTGACTGGCTAGGAGGCCAATTTCTACGATGTATATGTAGATCTATAATTGTGGTCCGATAGTACCAATCGCGGTCGGTCTAGATTTGTTATCGCCGAGACTCTGATGGCGGTGTATTACGTAATTGTTGGACTCCTCCATGTCTTACAGTAACGATCGGGAATATGGGGAACCAGCATTTATCTGCCAATAATCTACATACATATTTTCATGACACGGGATGATAATGATACGTCGACGTGTTTTAACAGTATAATACAAGCTTCTTCATGGAATAACGGATGAATGCGATTAATTAAGTACAATTGCAAGTGATGCGGTTTTTGTGTAAAGTATAAAATATCTGGACTAGGTATCAGCGAGAAACATCATGCATATGTGGAGCTGGTGCAAAATTGATTATTTGGAGATGGGAGCTGAGTATCGAGCACTGAAACCTGCTTGGTTTCAGATACCATCGCGGTGTGATGTCGAGCTCACCGGAAGAGTCATTAATATGCGGGACCGACGGGCTTCCAGCGGACAATTTTTGAACTTTTGGACAACCTCGTCATGTTTTGTTGCCCCCGACCGACTCTCTTCGTCTGATGATTAGGAGCATGAAGTAGTACGCCTAGTACCCTTCTTCTCCCGTGCAGCTGAAGGTCCAGGGGAAGCCAATGAGATGTCCCGCATGGCACTAGACAAACATGCATCCAAATTTTGCTCATCAACTGTCTTCCGTAGTGACGCTGTCCACTGCCGGCGCGTGTACGCCGCTAATTCACGAGAATAGAGTGATTTCCGTTGTTCCACGGATTGGGTCGACATGCTGAAAGCTTGATGGGAATAACGAAGACTAGGAGTGAGAATATGCAAAGCGGGCACTGGAGATCAACCTTATATACGAGCAATCCGTTTTGACTGATTCTGCATGATTATTATTTCGCCGTCGGAGCCCAGCATGACGTTTTTGGAGTTGCGCATTGATGTCAACCCGTACTTGATCGGAGAAAACTCCGCCGACGTGACGCCGCCATCCTGAGCTACGCCGTCGTTACCAAGGACATCGACAATATCCAAGGCCTGATCGAGCCATACAGAACTCTTCGAAATTCAAAATGCTACACAGCGCTTAGCACGATACAATTACAATAAAGCTATAGTACCGAGAATGTAACAACAGTAAATGAAAGTGCAAAGATAAAAGCCATGTCCGAAAATGCTACACACTCGATCTAAATCAAAGCTACGAAAACAAAACAATAAAAGCAATGCAAATGGTATGATAGACGTTAAAAGGTGTGGTATGGTAGAAGATTGTCCGGGTTGTCGTTCGTGTTTTTTGGGGGGCATGAATAGGCGTACAGGCAAATAGTGCGATCTCGTTGGAACTTCATCGGCGACAAGTGATCAAGGGAGGCAGGCTGATAGCCATTTATGCACGGCGCCAAGCAGGAGCAGACGGTCCGCTCTTGGTCTTGGAAGGTGCACCTAGCATCACACCACCGGTGAGAACAGTAGTCTTGCCACCATCGTAAGGGGTGACTTCAGTCTTGGAGGTGTCAATAAAGACACGAGCCTGCCTGGCCCTCTCGCGACGGGAGAGTCGGGATGACTGACTATCGCTGTTAGAGGACAAGGTAGAGGCTGTCATCGCAGAGAAACAGGAGTCCGAATCGGACGAGCGATAGCTGGAGCACGAATCGGTAGATATAACAGACAACGGTGATTCAGAACGTGGAGGAACAGGGAAACGGTCGACGACAGGGGTCATCCAAGTGGGCGCACTGACTTCGTCAGCGATCAAGGCGAAAAGTTCATCATCATCTGTGCGATCATTCTCCAAGAGCTGCTGGGCAAATGTCTTAGATTTGGATGGCAACCGGTTGAAATGCGTATGGGGTGCCGCGGAAGCGGCCTGAGCCATTAGCTCCTCTGACCAGATTGTAATGAGCTTAGTGCCCTTCCCGAACCGCACAGAGATGCATCCTGGATCGACAAAGAAGTCGAACTCACGTCCGCCCATTGCCGCAATCCAGTCGAACCACTGGACACTGGATGCAAGGCACGCGGCATATACGGCACGTGGGGGAAGGCAAGTAGGGGAGAGGGTGAGGCAACGCCGGCCGGAACCACGAAGGGGTTCCTTGGGAGCCCAAGAAGGGGCGAAGAGTGCAGTTAAGTTTGCCTCAAGCGCGAGCTGAAGTCTGATGATTGTCGCAGCGGGGTGCGTAAGAATAAGAGGACGAGTGAGGTAGGCGATGGCCTGAGCGAGAGTGACGGAAAGGCCTGATGTAGTAGTCATGATTGCAAATAAGAAAGCAATTGGAAAGATTGAATAGGTGGAAATAACAGAAATCGCCCTGCGATGGTAGATGCGGAAGTGAAGCGCGCTGAAAAGGTGCTTGAGAGTGTGATACAGTCTTCAAGCAGTACTGAGTTTTGATTCAGACGGAGAGATCGAATGTGAGCAAGAGACAGAAACGTCTGAAATGATATTAATTATGAACTCATGAAGTTGAAATAAAAAGCTGGCTCACCTAACAGACTGGATGAAGAGACCATAAAGCAGATTAGCTGAAAAGGAAAGGGAAGTCAAACAGATGTGTAACGAACCTGGCTGCAAGGATAGAAAGTTAGTAAATTGATGACTGGATTGTCAAAACCCGGATGGAGAGTATGGGAGGTTATGGGGCTGAGCTTTATACGCATGCCATGCCAAGAACAGGCGCCAGGCGTAAACAAAGGCATGCTGCTGGCGGAGCGGTCCTCCATAATGGTCGCGAAGCGAGAACAAAAGGACCACGAATAATTTCCTTTTTTGACAACAATAGTGGGAAAGCATTTAGCACACTTGATGCCGTAAATGTCTGCAGTAGAAACTTGCGACGACAAAAAACATGTTTGCACCTGACCTTTACGTCTGATGTTATTGTTTTCTCTTGGGAGGAAGCCCATCTTCGCATCATTTCCTTGGTCCTTATCAGAAACACCGTTGATGATCTTTGAATTGAAGCACAGGAAAAGTTGTTCCAAGCCTATCATAATAGAAGGTGTCTTTCATTTATATGACCTGACTAGGACTCCGGACTCCGAGACTGTCGTCTTGACAGTTGACGAGGTCGATTGGCCAACAGGACTGGCGCGGTCGACTGGCACGACAACTGCTCACTGAGAGTCAATACGACGTGGAGCGGACGGTTCCGCAAGCTTAGTCAGATTTGAAGTTCTTAACTCTACTACCTTATCATCATCGAGTTTTCTCTCATCCTCGATCGTCAGCGTATCGCTCCAACTATCACCTGTTAACAAAAACGTTGACCACGAAAACACCTAAAGCTCGTCAAAAATGGTATGCTGCATGTCCGGTTTATTTGTGCGAAATCTTCACAAAATCCGCCCAGCCTCTGGCTGTCGATCTATTGAACCCCTCTGTAGAACATGAGCGCAAGCAACACAAACTTAAGCGTCTCGTGCAATCGCCCAACTCTTATTTCATGGATGTAAAATGCCCAGGTGCGTCCCGTTCCGTCAGAGCTGATAACACTGATCTCACACTGTTTTTGCTAGGATGCTTTGCTATTACTACTGTATTCTCCCATGCACAATCAGTCGTGCTTTGCGGCTCGTGTGCGAGTGTCCTCTGTCAACCTACGGGTGGTAAGGCGAGACTGACTGAGGGTATGTTATTGAATTGCGAATTGTGATACTAGTAAAGCACTAACGTCACTTTTACAGGTAGTTCATTCCGTCGGAAGAACTAAATACTACTTCAAATTTTCACACTCGCGTTACACTTCGCGTCCCCTTTCCACCCTTGCTCAAAACATTTCCTCTTGCAAAATCTGACTTGTTGTTCATGTACTTTTTCATCGGAAGGCGTACATAATGCATACGAATCTTCTGATCCGTTCAGCCCCACAATTACATCAACAGTATGTCACGCGCCTAGAGGCGAATGATCGCTGTCATGGTTGTACACGTTCCAGTGGGGCCACTCGGCTACGTTGCCGTCTTAGCTCATCCCACTTTGACTTAAAGCAGATTGACATATATCCAACACAATCTTTCTGTTGAAGGAAACCTAATGTTAAGTGCTTGATGCATGTCCAGTACAACTGCTCAACATCCTAGAAAGTTATTACATTCCGCACATAACTTTTTTTCTTTTAAGCCCAGTCATAGCGGTTGGACAGTACACAGCAGACAGTTTACCTTCCACTTACTATATGCACGATGTTATGGCCACCACATGATGGATTGATCGTGTGAGTTAGTTTTCAGGGTACTTGTTACTTATCATTTTTTTTCGCATCCTTGTGACCTTCTAGGTCGATGGTTATGTATTACCGGGTGCCAGAGCGCGCATGAGGCGATTGATCCATATACATATACAAAGCGGTTCATTTGATGCGCGGGTTATATGAAGCCAATATTGCAGTCTAGTGAGTTCCATGTTACATAGTACTGTCGCGCCCATTTACCAATGCATGTTGGAGTGATATCCGACTTTCGGCAAAACTAAACCTTGTTAAGACAACCTGGATGAGCTATCACACTTCGTAAGCCGCGCCAAGTGCTCCAGGGCCGCGAAAACCACTGAAATTTCGGATGGCAGCTCAGGCCACGTTAGCTGCCGCGCCTGAAAATTCAATGATCAGCTAACGACAGGGTTTTCCCCTTTCGATGGCCGCATTGCACATAGGTCCGTCCCTTACAACGGTTAGCCCTTCATGAACTTACATGACAATTCAGTGAGTCATCTCCTATCTTTTCCCGTATCTACTCCACTCCAAGCGACAACGCTTACTTTTGCTGACTAAAGCAGAATTCAGGAACCAAATGCTATATGGTGGTATATCTAGCACGAACGCTTTCGTCATCTGTCCATCAAGTTCACCGCTCCCTTACAGCCACCCTCTAACAATATGCCTATAGTCTCAGACGATCCCGCTTGGTGGCCGACCATTGAAGCGGTCATTGTTTCCAGCTATTTTATAGGTTCGTGGAGAGTCTGTTGGTTGATGGCGGTGATATCCTAATCTAAGCTTTGTTGCGGTTTTGCAGTGGCCGCCTCTGTTGGAGTGTGGTACGATTGGGGTGAGCGAGACTGGTATTTAAGACCTGCTGAAATCCTTATAGTATTTCCAGCACTGACGTTGGCACAAGAGGTAAGTTGACGCCACTTCTGAAGCTGCCATCTCTCTGAGAATGACTTTGCTTTACAGATCGAACTGATCTGGGTGAGTAGAGTTCCATGTCAGAAGAACAACATTGATTCGCGACAGAGGCAACGTTGGTCCCTGATGACTGCTTTGTACCTGTGTGTATGTAGCTTGCATCATAGTCGTGATCGGTAACTCGCGCTTACTTGAAAATATTCTAGCTGCGTTATGTTGGACTGGTATATGCCGTGTATGTTTAGAAGGTTCAGCATCGTCATTGCGCTAATGTACCGTCTCCCACAATCAGGATCAGCATACTGGGCATGTCTCCTCGCATACATTATGTTTATTTCTTCTGATCGGCGGCATACAGCTCAAGTCCCGACGATCCCGTTGACAGATACAGTGAGTATTTTCCACCGATGCCTACCATTCCCTTATATTTAACTACACCCTTATATAGGAGTGAGTGAGTTTCTTGACCGGCTCGTTGCTCCAATATGATGATCACCACAGCTGTAAATTGATTTGGGATGTATGATCCTCCGAGGCTGGTCACTAACTAGATTTCTCAGGCCACGCTTTCTTTATCACATTAAATTGGATAACTTTTATTTCAACTGCAATGCTGGGCGGTGAGCTTCACAGCTGCGATACATTGATCAGTAATATTGACTTGACTGAAACAATGCAAGTCATCATGATCGTTCGGTTATATGCCATGTATCAGCGATCCAGAAAGGTGCTGATACCTCTCGTTGTCACCTTGCTGACTCTCAGCATCATCAATGGCACGCTTTCCGGAAGAGCGACTAAGAATAGTTCAGCGGGTGAGCATTCATTATGGATGAAAACTGATGTACCACGCTCATTGGCAAATACCAGTGGTGCTCATTCTCTCCGGCAGTTATGTGTGCTCCCCCAGTTTTAATGGAAATGGAGTACTTCTGGTTGACCTCGCTTGGATAATCGGTATTGCATGGGAAGTCCTCGCACTGTGTCTTGCAGTCTGGATTTCTGTCATACACATCCGTGAACTACGACGTTCATCACCAGGCGGGGTGTTGCTGGAGGACTGTTTCACGGTGCTGATAAAATCTCACGTGGTTTACTTTACGAGGTGAGTTCATAACGTTCATGTGGTTCTCTTTTTTCGCTGAAGTTCTGAACTTGCTAGCTTTGTTGCTGTGTCTTGTTTCCAGATCGGTTATTTATCTCCAACGCTCTCAATGGTATGTCTATCCGACACTCATCTCTGTACTAGTGCGAGCACGATTCATCATTTCTATAGAACCCAGATTCCTTGGAAACTCAAGTTTATCTTGGCATTTCTCAGATTTTGACGCTCGTACAGATGGTCGTGCTGGGACCACGCCTGATCCTTAGTGTTCGAGAATTTAACGCTACGCTCGTGGCCGACTCCGATGCAGGAACCGTCATGAGTTCAGTCGCTTTCCAGGAGCGCGTGCATATAACAACTGGCAGTGGTGTGTAGCCGGGAGGATGCTCAAGGTGAATGACACTTGTCGGATACTCGGCAGGGGCGGGACAATTTGCTTTTTGTTTTCAAGTTCGTCGTAGTAGTTATTTGGTGTCACGAAGTAGACTTGCAAGAGAAACAAGTCTGGACAAACGAAAAAAAAAGTATTGTATCACCATGGGCAGCAGTTACATTTTTGTCTCTGTCGTAAGATTTTATCCCCAAAGAATTGCATGTATGCTACGGTAGTGTGTCCGAGGGTTCAATATTCCTTGTCGAGAATCATCTGTCGTACGAGACACAGAAAGGATCTGCAGAATATTGAAGGCGTCGTCCGATGTGTAGGGTATATAACAAATGCCAATTGTATCTTCAAGCTAGTTTCAAACAGATAGCATGTACTCTACAGCTTTGCCTTGTTTTCGGTAGGACCTCGTACGTTAGCCCGCACCACGCCCTCTTGACAAGTGACCGCAACTAGGTTGCCTGCTCGCGAGTACAGCTTTATATAGCATCAGAAATTCTGGGGAGGCTGCGTAAATATAAACGCCACACACCCTGCCATGAACCACTGCTCTACCGGATGCAGCTCGAGGACAAATGACCTACATGATGAAAGATATGAACAAGAATGACTTTTCGATAAATGATAAGACACCTACCACGTAAAGTAAACCATCTTCACAGCAAAAGTTGTCGCTGACAGCAGTTGAGAACACAATGGGTCAAGTGATCTATAGGAAACATACTCATAATACCATATGGAATGATCTAGTGTAGACTGGGTGAAGTCTGTAAGCAGATTCGAATGCACAAAACAGCACCGTACTCACGGTCATTGCATGAGCGTCAGGGCCATTTGACATCCGCTTGAGTTTAAGAGCATCAGACGCAACAGTGATGCTAGACATGGCAGAACATAAGAATATCTCCAGTGAGTCGAACTTCGGCTGCTTACAAGTTGAGGTCTGATAGGTATGCAAGAATACACTGATGATGTGGATTAACGAAAATCAACTAGCCATGGGCAACATCCTACCTTTTGGTAAGGTGTTCCATAATGTGACGCTTGACCTGTTCGGGCTTGCATCCAATGCATGGATGTTTGAGTGCCATTCTCGGTGGTCAATCCCGCCCTTCTAACTGCAATTGGACCATTCTCCCTTTCCTAATGGCAAAGTGAGCTGTATTGCGGATTTAAGTCGTAGGGCAGACATTACAAGGGCATAAGACAAGAGCATGTCCCGAACTTTCGAAGGAAGGTCCTCCCTCGTAGCTCGGCGTCTGAACAGCACCTCCTCAAGCTCGCACTCCTCAAGTGGGGGCACTTCGGGCATGGGCCATTGTTGTGTAGGCTGCCATGGTTCTGGCTTGTGGTAGGAACACATTAGCTGAAATATTACCTTTCCATTCTGAACTGCTTTGACGCTTCGGGTAGTGTATGACCGCCCTTCCCGTAGCCGCTCGACGAAATATATGATAGGAATAGCAGGTGATGCGCTCAAAAGAAAGTAACACTGAATGCGAATGAGTATTGTCGCTCAAGAAGTTGCACACGCGGCTCACGTGCAAAGACTAGTGGGTAACAGCGTTCTATTAACTTTCAGCGCCGGATGTGAAAAAGTATGCCCTTACATGTAACCCGAACACGGGATCGACACAATTGGTGGCGGCGACTATTGCTTGTGAGATGACCTGCCCTCCGAAAACGCCTCGAGCCCTCGTGGGTTTGAATAAAGTCTTTGACTGAAAGAGATTTACTTCAATCTGCTCAAGCTCCAAAGAGGTGGAAATCTTGGAGCTTTCAGCTTGGTTTGGATCATCCATAGTAAGTGCCTGGGCTGCAGAACAACTATTTCGTGTGGCTTGGGAAGAAAGGCCTGGCTACTGCGGTCTTCGACGAGTCCCCTGCTGATACTTCCAATAGATCCGCCGTAACCGGTACTTCCGGATGAGCCAGCAATACTAGTATGAAGCTGAAAGCACGTGAATTTCACCGACCCACTAGACTGGATGGGCGTGGACAACGAGCTTAGTACTAATTAATAACCACCTGGTTGAGTTCACCATATGTGCACAGATCTACTATCATTCCTGGGAATCTGCAACTGGCATGTAATATGCACAATGTGCAAAACACCTCAATGCGCTGCTTGAATCACCTCAAAAAAATTTAGATGCATGTAGGCTACTTAGAGATGATGTACTGTCCAAGTAGAATAAAAATTTCTTGAGTGTTGCAGCTGTGAGAGACGGAATAGTGGTAATTTGCAACCTTGTATAATCATAAATGATCCAGATCCCATAGATCCTAGAGAGATATTCAAAAAATTACACCCGGGGTATATCAAGCACCTTGTCAGGGTGTCAGAACACAATTTCGATAGAGGTCATTCTCTTGTTTTAAGATGCTATAGACGGAGGATTGTGGACATGTATGAAAGCGTGACAACAGATAGGAGAGTGTGTAAGAAATTCAATCTCCTCTACGGCACACTCGGCTTGATACACGGCACTGTCCAGTCAGTCGCATTCACATTGCATTGTCTCGGTCTCGTATTCTCGCAATGCCTCCAAACCGCCGGTGTAACCTTCAGAAGAAAGCTGAAGAAGATGCAACTCGTGAGGCCAAATTCACAGCTGCTATCCAGGCTGTCAAAGACAAAAAGACCAAGAACCTCCGGACAGCAGCTGCACAGTTCAAAGTGCCATATGACACTCTTCGTCGACGGGCACTGAACCTGACCAAACCTCATTCGAAAGCCCACAAAAACCAACAGCTACTCACCGAAGGACAGGAAGAAACATTATGTCACTGGGCCCAGTACCTGGCAATGACGGGTCACCCTCTCTCCAAGCGCAGCCTTCGTGCAAAGGTGTCAGAGCTGAGCGAGAAGTTAAAGGCAAAGAAGAAGCTGACTGGTAAAGATAAGGGGCCTTCAAAAATGTGGATCAGCTATTTTCTTGCTCGCCATCCGGAAATCAAGCTGGGACGCCCTACTGGAATTGATCCGAAGCGCATGCAAATGTTCAATTACACAACTGTTAATCACCACTTCAAACTCCTTGACAACTTCTTGAAATCGGAGAACATTCCCTGGGAGAACGTGTATAACATGGATGAGAAGGGGATACAACTTGGGGGAGGGAGGAAATGTGATAACACGAAGTACCTGTTTTCACGGAACGCAAAAGCCAGGGTCAGGGCAAAGAGTGACCAACTTGAGCTGGTGACCGTGATCGAGTGCGTGTGTGCAGATGGCTCCAATCTGAAGCCCGGCTTTGTATTTTCTGGGTCACAAATATACCCGGAATACTATGAAGAAGATGGTATAATGTGAGTCTCTGCTCGATGATAGGTAGAACGAAACTCACTCAATTATAGAGTTGCAACATCCGAAAATGGTTGGACGAGTGACTTTATTGGCACTGAGTGGTTTGTGAAAAGCTTCGTGCCGCAAGCCAAAGCACGAAATTCATCCGGTCAACCGATCCTCCTAATATATGATGGACACCGCTCACACGAGACCATCAAACTTCGTCAAGCAGCAGAAGAACATGGCATTCACCTTTTTTGTCTCCCCCCGCACACGACACATCGTTTACAACCCCTTGATGTTGGCGTTTTTGGTCCCCTACAGAAACAATGGCAGAGACGCAGTGAGGTTGTGATGGAAGAGACTGGGGAGGGGATCAAAAAGCGCAACGTGATTCAAGAGTATATGAAGGCGAGAGATATTGCATTTAAAGAGGAGACGATCCTGCAGGCATGGAAAAAAAAGTGGAATTAGACCGATAAACCCAGGAATATTTACAGAAGAGGATTACGCACCAAGTTACGAGTCATCCACCCAGTTGCACCTCCCTGCCACCTTCCCTCAGGCTAATCACACATTCTCTGATCCCCTTTCCGACACTGATCCAACATACGAGCCACCACAAGAAACTTCATCCGACTCTGACGGTTCAGAATCGGGTTCAGACTCGTCAGAATCTGATAATGGCAGTGATCCGAGTCATACCCCTAGAATAATAGGACAAGGAAACTTACCCCCGCAGTGGTCAGGAGCCCAGTCCCTTGAGTCTTCATCAGTGCCGGAAGCAGGCCCCTCCAATTTTTCCGGTTCACTGTCATTAGTGCCAGAAACAGATCCCAGCACGACTCAGACGACTCATCCCGCAAACACACTTCGGCGCCACACTCGATCAGTGTCTGCAAGTACGAAACTGCCGCTCTCACGAAGTGCAACACCAGTCGAGCGACCGAAAATGATTGTGGAACGTCTCCAACAGGCCGAGGAGGAGATTGAATGGCTCCGTCGAGAAAATGAATTATTGATGTTCCAAAAAGATGCTGCGGAGACTCACTGCTATTTTTCAGCTCAGATGGCCGACCACTACAAAGCACGGTTGAACAAGAAGCTGGACGACAAAACTCGCAAGGGATCAAGCAAGAAACGAACGAAGCCCTATTCAAGGGTGCTGACATCAGAGGAAGGCCGTGCGGAGCTGAGGGAATTGGAGGCTGATCAGGCTGAGCGCGAGCGTCAGGAGGAAGCGAGTAAACAGAAGAAGGTTGCAGAGGAACAGGGAAAACGTGATCGGCGAGCAGAGCAGGAGCGTTCTCAAGCTGCATTTACAGGCGCAATCAAGACCAAAAAGCTGGAGGAATTACGAGACGTAGCCGCAGCCTTGCGATTGCCGGAGACTGGACTCAAGGCTGAATTGTTACAGCGAATTTTGCAGCACTTCAACGACCACCCGGGACTCAAGAAAAATCAACGCTATGATGGTTTATTTAATCCCCCCCGTTCTCGCAGGCGCCGTCTCGAAAATGACAATAGTGTGGCGCCTGAATTCCCGCAAGATATGATTCCCGCAAATTCGATTCAACAACCATCCAGGTATCAACCACAGCTGCCTGTCACTCATTCCTCAATGTCAGCCATGGATCTGCCCCCACCCGGCTACGCACCTCCATATTATTCAATGCACCATTCTGTACCTCGGTCTCCACCTGTTCTTCACCCTCCCTTCACACCGGTTGGTAGCGCTAGTATGTCTCAGGATTTTCGAGTTGGTGGAGTGCAGATGTATGACATTGGGGGCTCTGGTGATGCAGGCCGTCAGCTGTATGAGTCAAGACTCTATCAACAGTACCATTACAATCACAATAATTAGTATATAGACCACGATCCTCGATAATATTCATTTTCAATGCGATGCGCAACGACGAGCTTCAGAGTCTTCGGAGAGTGAAAGTTGACGGTGCCGCTGCTGTGCCGACGTGTGACACAGCGTGACCATGTTTTGCAGAATACCAGTCAGACCCTGAGTTTTCTCGGCCTTCATCCGACACTCCACCAAAAAATCAGAAAAATCAGAAAAAATCATATTCATATAGAGTAGCTACGAATATATAATGGTGCAAATCAGTAGAAGATAATATGATGCGGTTGAGGAGTTACAAAAGATTTATTGAAAATGTTGCAGAACCCCAGGAGTGATAGTAATGTACACGTGCACGAGACCAGGGGACCGGGACTTTTTCTCCCGGTTATTACAGCGGCCTATAGGTAACCGCGTGAAAAATCACGGAGAACTGTGTTTTGCAGGTCTTTTACCTATGATGGGAGGGATTGGTAAAGGATGCGCGTATGCGCAGCTTGTTCAAAAAATTGCAAGACGAGTGTATGATATTAATTATGGTTAGACACAATTATGAGTCCTAGTCCTGATCCAAGATCCCCTGAGCCAGGTACTGACAATGACGATTTCGAGCGCTTAAACAAATCAAAAGACCTCAACGTCGATAGTGAATCCACATTCATGGCAAATTTGCCGACCCATGCCATCCCCGAGGTCTTCCGTTACCCCGAAGGCATGTTTATGCTCCTGGTCTTTTCGTCGTTGCCACACACCTTCTCTAGTCCGTCTGCGCAGGTCTCGAAGTCCTTCCTCGAACTTCTTGTTCTTCTTTTTCTTCTTCTCCTCCGATCGACGCTCCCATTCAGTGTCTAGAGCCTCTGGTGAACCCCATTTCTTCCACGCAAAATCTTCGACTTGACATCGCAAGAAGAGCATCATATTCGCAAACGTTGATTTATGAGGATTAGCTTTGAGTAGATGGGGTAGCAGCTCTCGATCCCGAAGTTCGGCTGGACCTATCAGTATATGCACTACAACCAAGTCAAAAACTCACGGTCAGTTAAGAGATAATCCTGATCGTCTGTCAGAGGGGGCGAAAGTGGGGCAAAAGCGAAGACTTACTTCTTTGCATTCAGTCTTTGTCAACAAACTGTATTTCTCTGGGCATTCATCCTTGCATTTGTTACATACCAAGCATCCAATATCTTCTTGTATGTGTAATCGATGTCGATAGACTGGCATTCTCTGCACTTCGGATTCAGGCTCGGATCCAAGTACATCGCTGTGATACAACTATCATTAGGACCTCAAAAGAGAGGAAAAAGTAAGACGTACGCGGTTCCAAGTTCTGCTTGGCTCGTTGTCTTTCTCGTTCCCGCTCCTTCGCCCTTGAGTCTTCATCCACCTCCTTCCCATCCTCGACCAAAAATCCACCTTTCGAGTTGACCATTTTAGACAGGTCATACTCAAAGTACTTGCCGAGGCGTGAGTCACGCTTCAGTGGCTTAGGAGCTGTCGGTGAAGTGGACACAGCTGGAATCACTTCGAGAGGGCGTTTCTGGTTCGGGTTTGGTGTAGATGACGGGCCTGCCTCTTGTTCTCGTTGTCTCTGCCTTGCTTTTGCTAAGAACTACGTTAGCTGAAATATAGACTAAAACGTGGGCACCCTCGTCATCACTAGCATGTACCTTTGAGGCGGTTAAGCTCAATGCGCTTGATTTGCTCGGGTGTTAGAAGCGAGTTTTCGGCAGCTGAAGGTGCAGGAGGAGCGTTCCGTCCTTCCATCACTAAATTGTTCGAGACTCCGAGTGATCGCTAGTTCTAACAAGGTCGGAGACGGTGTTTCTTTTGCATATGACAAAGACCTCAGTCTTACGGATTAGGAAGTTGGGTATTTTTGCCACTCACAAATGAGTGGACGTCGATAAGATAGGCCTCGAGCAGTTTCGGTAAACGTCACGTGATATGCGTGACAAAAGCATGAATGTATATAGGATGTTCGTAGCGACAAGATATAAAAAAACAGAGACGGAAGAGTTGCAGTGTATGTACTTCTCGACGAGTCGTCCGTTACAGAATTACCATTTGTGCAAAATTGAAGGAGGAGATGCCAACACAAGCAAGATGCAAGGTATACATTCCCGGTAAAGTCACAGCAAGTCACATCTTGCTTGTGTTGGCATCTCCTCCTTCAATTTTGCACAAATGGTAATTCTGTAACGGACGACTCGTCGAGAAGTACATACACTACAACTCTTCCGTCTCTGTTTTTTTATATCTTGTCGCTACGAACATCCTATATACATTCATGCTTTTGTCACGCATATCACGTGACGTTTACCGAAACTGCTCGAGGCCTATCTTAGAACTGAACAGACTCGGAGCCGCTGAGTAACAACTAGCACGCATTGTCTGCGAGCTCATTCCCGGTGTTCGATTAATATATCGGTAGCATAACGACAGCAATAATAGCAAGCAAGATACAAAGTGGTCAGCCGAAGCAAGTCATCAACTTTCTACACTTGTTGCCACAGCGTCGTCAACAACCGCCACTGTACCGTTCTGTTTTGGCGACTTGTCGCCCGAGTGATGATCTGTCGTGCCATTTGTAACGACTGGTTCGATAGGTGTAGGCCCGCTTTCTGCAGTCGTTGGAGTATCAATTTCCATCGGCAAATGCCCGCTCAACACGGGGCGAACCATCGTGGTGTGTCCACTAGGACCAGCCCCATGGGTAGAGCCTGCAGCACCCGAACTCAAGATGCCCACACCGATACCAAACCTCCTTCCACTAGCAATGTCCGCCTCACTTGAGCGACTTCTCGGTTCGCTGTCACGATCCCGATGCTGTGTGTGATCTCTACGCCCCCCCTCTCCCTCATCATCCGAGTCAGATAGTTCTCCGTCCGCTTGGATGCGAGAGTCCAATAGCCGTCGGTGTCTCCTGATATCAGGAGGAATCAAGTCTTCGTCCTGATTAAGGTCATCCATGTCGTCGTCTATCGGCATTTTTGGGATATCTAATAGTTTAATGAACATTCCAACACCTACCCAATACCTTCGAAATCCATACCTGTCATATGAATACCGGGAGGCCCTCCCAAATGTCGCAGATTGTCGAGTACGATATTCTTGACACGTTCCAAGTTACTCCGGTGTATTCATATCCTCTGTATTTGATGACCTCACGTCTAATTCGTAGTCGGGTCCAAAATACTCGTAGTATTCATTAACGGGTATTTCTAGATCATGTCAGTACGAGGTGAGAGAACCGCACTGAAACGAGGCCAACCTGGTGCCAGTTCAACACCAGCTGCGAGACCGGTTTCATAAGCCCATGCCCGACTGACATTGCGCATTGTGTAACCCCCGCCTCCAAGCAGTAGCAGGGGCTTGTTGAAGGACTTGACAAATTTGACACAGTTGGCATGCCCTGGATAAAAGTTCAGAATAAGTCAAGGGTAACACTTTTGGTCATACCTCGCATAGAAAGGTTTAGGCAGCCGAGTTTATCACCCGACAAGGAGTCTGTTCCACACTGAAGGACAATGGCCGACGGGTCGTACGACGCCATGACCTCACGGATCACCTGTATTGACAACATGTAGACGCCAGTTGGAAAAGAAAACTTCACTCACAGGTTCGAACACCGATTTATAGTTTTCGTCCGAGATTCCGTCACGCAATGGAAAGTTCAGCGAGTAATACTTTCCTTTGCCTATTCCTATGTCCTGATAGGTGTCAGCAATATTCCAACAACAGGACAAGTGACACGCACCCGCAATTCTCCAGTTCCTGGAAAGTACTCGCCATATTTGTGGAAACTGACCGTCATGACCCGATCTGTAGTGTAGAACGCTTCTTCCACCCCGTCGCCGTGATGCACATCGACGTCAATGTAAAGGACTCTGGTATGATATCTGGTGGAGTTCGATCGTCAGGACCATGTCATAATTAAACTTTGCAATTAGAACGCGCTCACCGGAGCAACTCAAGAATGCCCAGCACGATGTCTACAGCATGTAATTAGCGTGGAAATAGCTGTTGCAGAAAGAATCTGTATGACCATTGACATAGCAAAAGCCGCTTGCTTCACTTTTCTTCGAGTGATGAAGACCACCGGCCCAGTTTACAGCTATATCACATTTGTCTCGACTGAGACGCGCAGCACCCTCTGCAGGACACATGAGCGTTGACTTGTCATACTCCGTGAAACAGTGTTACCCATGGAGCCTCCGGCTGAGATAGAACAGTAGTCGAACAGCCCATCGAAAACGGGACAATCATCACCAACGTTGTCTATGAAAGGAAGCCAGGATAGTTAAACGACACGAGAAGATACGAGGCGAAATCACTTGCATTTATGTTGTTCTTTTATGTACGAATTCATATTGCTGGGGGTGATGCGACTGAGGAACTCGACGTATTCGTCAGAGTGAAACTGTGTCATTTCGCGTTTTGTTGCAGGTTTAGCACGCTGCAAAAAAGTGAAATCTGGATCAAGGGAACGTCCATGCATTCGCAGGTACACTCACGAATATCTCCATTTTCTTGTACAGGCCATAGTTCATAACCAAGGAATGACACATTCGTATACGAGTTGGTTTCATCCTGTTCCGGGCAGATAATCATGTCACAACCCTCAACCTGACAGAGCCATAACTCACGGGTGCCCGGGACCATAGTGAAAACCCCCGATGTCCGAGTCGAAGAAGTAACACTGACGAGGAAGTAGGCATGATCTAATCGAAGGATTTTCGGCCGCAAAGAAAATGACTTACCACTCTCTTCTTCTGACTTTCGCCATCAAGGGGTATCATGTTTTGCGACATTGTTTGTAGAATAAGTAGAACAGTGAAGGACTGTCAGTATTTAACCGCTGAGCAGCCTTGAATTGGGTTAAAGATGACTTTCGTGAGTTGAGGGCACCCTGAGCACACGTGATCTGGTAACGGTTTTTGGATTCAACAATGCAGCATGAGGTACTATTACTAGTTGTGAGGTATGCTATACGACACACTCGAACTTCAGATTTTTGCCTTTCCCAGCAGTGCTTCACTACCCTTGTAGACGAGAGTGGATGGGGCGAAACCGAAATCATCGTTAAGTTTGATGTCCTGCGCAAGGACTTAATGAAACCCCATTGGCAGATGAAAACCCACTGACCAACTCTCCTGCTATGACCCGGACCTACGGATTTAAGTATATAAGCGCCTCGTTTGCATCATGAAACACTATGAACAGACCATGGACCAATGATGAACTGCATGTAATCCTGCAAACCAGAGCTGGATGAAAATCAGGGGTGAGAAGATCATCCATCGTCGTTCTCAATTCTTACTTACCTCTCGGCCAAATGTTGTCTCAAAGGTTTGCATGAAAGGCGTTACGGCGTTCAAGGTTAGTGGGAGGTCGAGGTTCGCCGTGGGTACTACCTCTTCAACGCGCGAGATAACTTGCTTGAGGGCCTCTCGAGCTTCTGAGAGATTGTTCTCCATTGGTGTATTACGGGTGCGGGTGTCATACGAAAAGATGTGTGGGGCGGGTCCTGACACGCATTCGATGAGGAGAATAAAATGATCCCGCGCATGCCGCAAATGTTTTCCTGCGGGCAGTCTCTCAGTAACATGCACGAGTTCGTATTGATCACATGAAGTGTAATGTCACCAATAGTTGACCCTGGAAGGAATTTAGATTGGGCAGTGAGCTGGTCGTCGGAAGTTAAGATATTCTCCACAAGATCAAGGGCCTGTCGAAGAACAGTAGTCGACACAAATTGAAGCTGAATGAGGGGAGAGAGGCTAGCAATATCACTACCGTTTGGATGAGACGAGTCTACTTCAGTGACCATGGTGGAAACTGACATGAGGGGATGCGGGTGCTCTCAGGCTACTGTTCAAACGAATTTTTATCTCTATCACATATGCATTTGCAATGAGGCTAGCCTCGAGGATAATTCATGACCGAGGCTATTAGATAGAAGATCAGTAGTACTAAGTAAGTGCCAATGGCAATGATAGTGCATGTTCCTTCTGCCAAATTTCGAACAACCCACGATTTAAAGATAGGTTATCCGAACTCAAGGCGAGGTCACGATATTTCCATCTGCCAGAGCTACTCCAAGCTAAGAAAAGCGGATCAGAGACTGGAAGATTCTTGTGACAAAAAGTCTACCGTCGTCGTCACTCTGGCTGAAGAACACAAACATGTGTTTCCATGCCTTTTCACTGACACTCCGCTGATATAAGCAAGCGCGCCCCCGCTTTTCCCGAAGCTGAGAATTATCACGTCTCAATCACATCTCTTCCTCAATGCTTGCCTCCTTCAGAACAACAGGCTCGTTGGCCCGAGTAAGTGACATTTAATTCATGTTTGTTTTTGTATCTGATTGCTGCATAGCGGGCAGCATCTGCCGGTCAAAGGCGTTTCCTTTCGATTCATGAATACCAGTCGGTGAATCTACTAAACTCGGTGAGATTGCTTAGAAATCATAAGCGTTTTCATAGCGTGACGATTATTGCTTTGATCCCTAGTATGGCATACCAACACCAAAGAGCATCGTTGCAAAGTCTCCTGAAGAGGCCTACAGCGTCGCTCAGAATTTTGGTGAGCTTTTGGAATCTTCATGACGTGTATCCCTCTCGCTAAGACTCGGATGCCCAGGCACAGACAAACTCGTGATTAAGGCACAAGTGCTTGCCGGTGGCCGGGGAAAAGGAAAATTCGACAATGGCTTCCAGGGTGGTGTGCATACCGTCGACAAGTATGTCACAACTGACATAGAAATGTCCCTACTCATCTGGTCAAAAGTCCACAGCAAGCACAGGAATATGCTGGCAAGATGATTGGTTCAAAACTCATCACGAAACAAACTGGTGCTGGTGGTAGAATCTGCAATGCTGTTTGTACATTCTTTACGAGCTGTTTCCCGTCTCTGACTACAGGACAGGTTATGCTTGCTGAGCGTCGTGATCCTTCCCACGAATACTATGTTGCTGTACTAAACGACCGTGTTACCCAAGGTGTTGTTCTTGTCGCGTCCAATCAGGGAGGCATGAACATCGAGGAAGTTGCTGCGACTAACCCTGGTGCTATCATTACGACTCCCATCGACTTCGAGAAGGGTTTGAGCAAGTCGACGGCCCTTGAACTTGCCAAAACTCTTGGGATCAAAGAAGGTGGTCAAGAGGAAGCGGCAAACATTTTCATCAACCTGTACAAGATATTCAAGGACAAGGATGCCACTCAAATCGAAATCAACCCCATGTCAGAGACTGTCGATGGCCATGTACTTTGGTGAGCGGAAATCTCACATCCTACGTTTCCCCCCTCAATTTGTATCAGCATGGATGCCAAATTCGGCTTCGATGACAATGCCGAGTTCCGCCATGAGGATATCTTCGCGCTTCGCGATATCTCGCAGGAGGAGCCATCAGAGGTTGAAGCTCAGAAGGCCGGTTTGAACTTCATTAAGCTCGATGGTAGCATTGGTTGTTTAGTCAACGGTGCTGGATTGGCCATGGCCACGATGGACGTTCTGGCCCTACATGGCGGCAATCCCGCCAACTTCTTGGATGTCGGGGGGTACGTAGAACATGATGAGTTGTGCTCTGTACCTGACTACTTATCCTCAGAGGTGCCACCCCCGAGACGGTCAAAAAAGCCTTCGAGATTCTTCTCTCTGACCCTAAGGTCAAGAGTATCTTCATCAACATCTTCGGTGGTATCATGCGCTGCGATTACATTGCCGAGGGCGTCATCAAAGCAACCAAAGAGCTCGGTCCTTACTATTCCATTAGTCGTCAGATTGAAGGGAACGATGGAAACGGAAGCGAAGGAGTAAGTTTTCTTTCTTGACTGTTGCGAAACCTGAGTCTGACTCTTAATCATGTAGGATGATCAAGGCGTCTGGTCTGAAAATAGTTGCATTGGACAGCCTTGATGAAGCTGCTGAGACTGCTGTGCAGCTGGCAGTTTAGAAGTAGAAGTCACTTAGATTACTCACTTGCTTATAAGTTATTGTGATGAGCTGCGGACCTCATACCCGTGGATTGCTAGCAGATGTGCATTGAGAGAGTAGGAAAATAACGAAACAACATATAATAACATGTCAGAGAAACATCAATATATCGTCAGGTAGCATTACACGTATCACCACGACGGTCGTCCATATGGTAGAGGTTGTGCAGGACTATACATAGTAGCGTGCGAAGGTTGAGGAGTAGAGTGTGTTTGCTGCATCGGTGACATCCCAGGCATACCATCAGGACGCCCTTGTCCGCGGCCGGCAACGGTCATGTACGGTTGTGGACCAGCCATCATAGGAGAGTGCATGCATTATCACAGGACTCCCAGCATACATTGAGTGATTCGAAGGAGTCGCTGGATGCAACACAGGACTCATCACTGACATATTGCGTGGGCGGGTTGGGCAGCTCCATTTATCTGTGGTGGTGATTGCGACCCGTGTGGCATAGGCGGAGGGCCCCATACATCGATGGAACCCCATTTGGTGAGGGGTATGCCATCAGCTGCGTAGGGTATGGCGAAGTTACCGGCCTCACTGCACCAGAGTGGCTTTGAGATGGGAGAGGCACCCATATTGGTTGGCCGCCACCAAACATGGGTGAATGCCCGTTGGGTCCGCGCGGAGCAGGACTTGGCGGTGGATACACAAGTGGTGTGGGACTAGGTGGGTGGGCCATCATCGGCGAGTAGGGAAAAGGGGGCCGGACGCTCATGCTTGATGGGTGGACAGGACTATATGTATAATTGGAAGGACGGCTGATGGGTCCGGCTGCAGATGACGGTAACGTACTACTGCTCCTCGTAGCGGAATTCGATGAAGTAGGTACTTGCTGGAATGCACGTGTGACATCATGGAGTGACATCTTGGATGGAACGTTTGCTGCTGAAGTAGGAGGGGGAGTTTCTCCATCTTCCAGACTTGACATCTTGCAATGTGAACGGTAGAGCAGTGAGATCATCCGCAATGCCCTCGAGGGAGTTTACTGCGTGTACTAGAGTCTTGTCAGAGGGCTGTGACCATACAGCTTTTAGATGCTCGGGATCCGGTGCTCTCGCCGGAGATTCCTTTGAAGATGAAAAGCTCAAAGGAGATTTTGTCCATGGTGTGCTGTATGATGCAGATCCAGGGGTGATGAGATTTCTGTCAACCTATACACCCTTGAGCCACGAAAGATGCATAAAAAATACAGCGGGAACACCGACCGATTCATCCGAGCTCTTAGAGTCCAGCTGCGTCGAAACAGCAAGTTTTGGGGAGCTCGTGTCTTTCCCAAGACCATTCACAACGCGACTGATTGTAACCGTCTCCATGGTATGAAAACTTTTGTCAGAAGAGTCTACAGCTGAGGAGAATAGAGCGCTTGGCGGATCACTTTCAAGTGGAGATGCCGGTATTTCGTCCAGCTCGCTGAAGACAGTGAAGGACATCGAGTGCTTCTTTAACTCTTGACTAGCTGTGTCGGATGGGATATCGCGATAAAATGCTACCGCAGAGCCTACCGGCATCTTTGGTTGAGCTCTAGGACGTTGCGTAACGGCTTCCGCTTTGTTGATGCATGGTAATACACTTTGGGCAGAGGGGGCAAGTTCTGGTGGGTTAGGAGGAGGCGAGCAACTGATCGTGTCAAGAGCGCCTGCGTTGGCGCTATCTAGGCTGACTTCTGGAATAGATGGGACAGACAGCAACCCTCCTCCAGGACGGAAGGTCATCGACCTTCGACCGCCCATATGACGAACCCGGCTTTGTTGATCCAACAGGAAGATTGACCTTGGGTCCTGATGGAATGGCGAAAGACGAATGATTATGCCGTGCTCGAGGAAGGAGTACGCGAAACCTGGGCTTGCTTCTGGGAGACGAATAGTTCTTGTGGAGCACATCATTCAAGGAGAAGTCTTTCTTGGTCATGCCATCGACCGGTGGATCCCAAGACATTATATCCCATCGAACCTGCGAACGCGCATTCTTCAAAAAATGAGCTTGCCGCTTAGGAATGGGATCCAAAGGACGTGATTGGCTGGGGAGGCGGACCACAACGGTCATTCGAGGCGAACGTGGTGGTTCACAGCCAGTGACATCGAAGACTTCGTGTTCTTCCCCCCAAATTCGACACGACGTGGCCTCAATGCAGGAGGAAGCCATTTAGGCCCACCTGAATAACCCCGACCATTAGCATTGCCCTGAGATGGAATGACATCTGGTTCGGGCGGTGCATCTGCTGTCTCCTTGATAGACTTGTTTTCGGATTCCGTCTCTTTCATGCCATCCAAAGCTCCCCTGATGCGAGACATCACATCATCGAGAGCAGACATTGGCGCTTCGTCGGTAGCCCGGTCGAGTTAGGCGTTGTGGAGATGTGGGTAACGTCGTGGTGGTTAGATGAATATGACGTTGAGCCATCCGCGATAGAAGAACTCTTCGAAGGCGATATATGCGCCACTGCCTCCCGTAGCGATTCCGGACTCGGAAGGCTCACCGGAGCATCCTGTAACGGTTTGTCCCCAGTCTCCTTTGCAACTTCTTGGTTCGTCGATGAGGATGAAGCTAAAGCTTCCGGACAACCTCAATGGGAGTTTTGCGACGCCACACGCCTGGAGATTTCGGGCGAGCAGGAAGTGTCTTGAGGCTCAGAATCTTCAAAGAAGTCACTTGCGACAGGCCGAGGAGGGCGGGGCGGTCTTTCATTGCCTTTGTATGGCACCTCAGATTGCGGGGCCGCTGGAGCACCAACTAATTTACCCATATCAGAAAAGTCCACCACCTCGAGATCCTCATCTGCAGAAAACGGCAATAAACTCTTCTACTCGGAGCAGCGGCGCAGGCACACGGAGCTGCACAGGTGCTTCTCGAGGCGTTGGCGGCGACGATGGAGGTGGAGCTTTGCTTCTCCAGGAATCCGTTTTTGAGGAAATCGTGCGATTGCTCTGCATTGAAGGGCACAATCGGCCTCGGAATCATCGGCGGTCTGACAGATGCTCTTAGAGATGGCGGTTGCCCTATCGGCTTGACAGGCGTTGGACGTTGTGCCGTGGCATCGACTTGCAGCGCTTGCTGGGAAGGAGATTTAGCTGCTTCCGCAACCTCCTGTATCAATTTCACGGCTTCCGCTTCCTATAGATGAAATGAGCCGTGTGGGATGTTAGTCACGTCACAGAAACCCACTTGAGCGTTCTTCTTCTCTTCGCTTGCCTTGGATTTCTCCTCTAATGCAGCTGCCTTCTGTCGGGCGCGTTCTTTCTCTTTCTCCCGCTCCTCTTCTTCCGCCTGTCGTCGCTGTTTTGCGCGCTCACTGAGATATGCATGGCCGTCTTGTGAACGTCTTCGATGCTCAGCGCAGGAGTTATGAATGGGGCAGGGGTTTCGGAGGTCACCGAGATAGTGGACCAATAAGGGTGACATGACCAACGACACTACCCCATGAAGTTGTAGTGGGCGAATCGAAATGTTGTTGAGAAGCAGACAGAGGTTGATGTGGATCTTTCGCAAAAAGCTCTTCCAGGCGGACCAGTTGAAATATGGGGTGGAAGCTGCCCGATTGGCATCGCGCTTCGACGGTAATGGTGGAGGGCCCATGTTCGAAACGACGATCTGCTATCAAGCATAATTTCATGCTTCTAATAGGAGAAACAGACGGGACGGTCCCAGTTTGGCGGCCCATTATTGGGGAGAGGTGTAAACCATCACGAGTCCTGCCGAAGGGAGCGTGGGGACCAGGACCGTTTCTCGATTGTGCGCGATGAGCGATCATAGCCACCCGCAGGTTTTGGAAGTAAATTGCACTGGGTTGTACTAGGCGACCGCATTGGTCCATCTCGTCCACTACGCATGTCAACTGGAGGTGGAATATGCTCTGTATGAGAGCCTTCCTAGACGTCGAAGCCCCAGGGAAATGACGGAGCTTGGGTGAGAACCGTATAGCTCGAGTCTGTTGAACGTTCATTGAAAAGAACTCTTGGACCTTCCGAAGGCGATGTAGCTAGGATGCGAAGACGCAGGGGACATTGACGGATGTCGAGGAGCAACGTGGTAGAATTCCTTGTGGACCGAAAGATGGAGAGGGGCCTTGATCGTGGCCATCTCCGGTCAAAGTCGTCGCAAAACGATCCTCTTTACTAACAGGTGCTCTGCCGCCATCGACAATCTCTGGGTGGGGTTCGACAGTATCCGTAGCTGGGTCCAGGGTGATGGTACACTTTGCGCACTAGCTTCAGCTGGTGATATCTTGTACTTGCCTTCCGTCGCCAAATTCAAATGACTCCGTCCAGAAAATGGTCATCATCTTCTTCCATCTGCGAAATGTCAGGAAAATGAATAGGAAGAGTGAAATGAAGCGGACCCGTCCCCAGTGGTGGGCGTTTGGATCAAGGTGAACACCTCGGAATGCATCAGCTTCTTCTAGCGTCACACTATTGTGAATGAGGAGCATCAGAGGGCTTCTGTGATTCAGGGACCTTGGGTGATGGTCGGCCTAAAGAAGGCAGATCAATTCACGGACTGCACCTACAACATTTGCAACGTACCATGAGCAACTTCGGCAGCCGTAGGAAAGTCTGAGGGACCTGCAGTGTCCGGGAACAAGACTGGTGCTACGACTTTCGGATGCCCCCAAGCCGGTTTGGACGCAGTGTCCTTCTTCCCCGTGGCGGACGAAGTCGATGCGATAGCTCGTGGTTTGTGGCTGAATGACTTTGCCAGCGACAGGGAGCTGCGGGGCAGCTGGAACAGAAACGGGCGCTGGTGCAGCGGCATGCGGAAGTGGCTGTGGAGGGGGTCCATTGGAATTGATTGTGTTTGAAGAGACTGGAGGTGCCGGATGGTGGACGCGACCAACCCGGACCAGTTGTGGTTGATAAAACAGGCGCCGCTGTGAGCTTGGTGGTCACGAGCCGAGAATGCGTGCTTATTGGTGGAGCTACAGGTCGGACAGCTACAGGACGTCGTATTGGATATTATTATTAAACACAACATTGAACTTACGAGCTGGACTGCCAGACTTGACGACAGGTACGTGGTTCGATGACGTGGTAGCAGACCCTGAAGAGGATGAGTTCTTCTGTAGGAACTTCTTGTTGATGTTGACAGAAGTAAATTTCTTTGGATGTGGGGCAGCAATGATGAATCTGAAGCAGGAAGAGCCAGTTGAGTGCGAGATTGAGTTGATGAGTTCGTAGGTGAGATCAATGGAGGTGAACTTGAAGTCTTGAGAGTACAAGCTGCGACTACAGAATGTTCTTCGGAGACATTGGATGAACTCAACGACGCATTAACAGGTCCCTCTTCTGCATGATTTTCAGTTAGCCCCGTGTTTGAGTTGTCGATATTGGCCATATACGCGTCCCAAGACGCCGATAGTCAGTTTTCTGTCCCTACAGAGATTATAGCAAGAGCCGAGAAGGAAATCAAATAAAAATACACAACAATGAGTTAAAACGTTGAAAATGACACGGTTAACCTGTTATTGACTTGCCTACAAGCTTTATAGCGGACAAACGATATTTCGTTGTCGTCGACGAGCAGAAATCAAACGAGGTAGGCAGAGCGCAACGTTGAGCGGGCGGTTTAGCCTATTTCGGTTAAGTACCTAATAAACTACATGGTGTTATATGCTAGCGAGCTCAGCCTCCTTTTTATTCAGTCGGTCAACTTCTGCATCAAGAGCTACATTTGCCATCTCAATCTGAAGGATGCTCGATATCAACTCTGTCCATTTGTTCTCCAACGATGTCAACTGGTTTCCAATTCGCGTCTTCAAAAAAAGTATGAACAAATTGGTCTCCTGATCAACACGAATCATACCTGAGAGTTCTTGCGTTCTCTGTTAACATCTTGTGGTGCCGCTGCTTCAACTCCTCGAGCGCTGTTTCTGCTTGCTTGGCTGTCGCTTCTAACAAGTAATTATGAATTCTCCAAGCATTAGGTCCATATGTCTGCAGCAGCGCGAGATTCGTGTGCCTTTGAGAGACCGTGAACCCAAAGTACTTGAAGGATAATTGAAGACTTACCGAATACGCTGGTGCTCTAGTTGGGGACTGTGCATTCTTCAGCGCTTGTTGCCACTCCCTCGTCTGTGCCTGGGGTAGACGGTCGGTGCTGGAAGTTGATATCTTACGGTATCCAAAGGTGCTAAAGGACTTGATGAGACTCGACGCGCGCGAGCTCAGCAGCAAGCCCAGGTTTGTCCTAAACTATGTCAGGTCTATGAACGACCAAAAGGTAGCTTAACATACCTTGAAGAGCTCTATTGGAGGGGGGAACGCGAGGATGCAGAGTCTGCGGTGGTTTTGGCTCACGTGCTAGCTCGCGCTCGACTTTTTCTCTCAATATGGATTCTGCTCGAGATCATTGTCATAGTAAGGTAATGAGTCGAATATTTCTGTTCTATGAGCGTCGTTGTCGATGAGTGAAGCCATGGTCTGCTTGACGGCGCCGGTCACGATTCGGATCGGAGTGTGAATTCACCGTTGCTCTAACTCGTCTGAACCCGCTGAACAGTAGACAGCAAACATGTCGTTCCGCACGGGTCTGCGGGTCACAAATCTGCTTAAAAGCTCGTCGAAGAGACCAGCGAGGACCGTTGGCGTCGCTTTTGACGCGAAAAAATTCAGTCGTCATCGTCGCCTAGAGGTAAGTTACACCTTGTCCTAATTGCCGATGACCGTCTTGACAACTTTCTAGCCTCCGTTTCGCCATTCACCGAGCCTACATCTCCAAATCCTACGGCTACCAAGTATGCTGAGACAACCGAGTCATTACACACTTATGGATCATACCTCATGCAATGTCTCCCCAAATTCGTCCAGCAGTTCTCCGTGTTAAAGGACGAGCTCACTTTGCATATCTCTCCGTCTGGTGTCATCCCCGTTTTGACTTTCCTTCGAGATCACTCGCAGTGTCAGTTCAAAAGTATTGTGGATATCACCGCTGTCGATTTCCCAGAACGAGAGAAACGCTTCGAGGTGGTTTACAACATGTTGAGCATCAAGCATGCGGGGAGGATTCGGGTCAAGACCTAGCTGGCGAAGCGGACCACCGTACCCAGCAGTGTTTCTGTCTTCAGTGGAGCAGACTGGTATGAACGGGAGACGTGGGACATGTTTGGTGTCTTCTTTACTGGTCACCCCGACTTGTAAGTCACGTTCTATATCCCTATGGACCGGTGTATTGACCTTTTATTTTCAGGCGTCGCATACTGACAGACTATGGTAAGTCTTCTTGGATGCGATAACTCGCACTTGTCATAGATTTTTGTCTAGGCTTCGAGGGGTCATCCCCTCCGAAAGGACTTCCCATTGTCGGTGTGTAGCTACCACTACAAGCCGCTAATCGTAATGATGGAATTATCGTTTTTAGGGCTACACCGAAGTCCGCTAACGACGGAAGAGAAGAAACGCGTCGTTTACGAACCTCTGCAATTGACCCAGGCTTTCCGGTCAGTTCAGCATCACACTCGACCACTGCGTTTTGCTAATCACCCCGATCATATGTAGCAACTTCGAGTCTCTGTCACCTTGGGAACAAGTAGGACAAGGGACAAAGCCCTATCAGGCCCGTAGAGCTCAAGTCTGTTCCTCCACCTCAGCCCGAACAGCCTCCAAAGAAGTAGATGTTACTACGTTATTCATTTATATACATACACAACATTCCTATCCTCTGAGTGCAATCGTAGTGAGTCGTCGTAAGGTAATACATAGGTGGGGCAACAATATGTGAGTATAGAAGCGCATCAAGGGGATGATTCAGAGGGCATTTCTTGAGGCGTAGTGGGCTCGGCTGCCTTCTTGCCCCATCCCATCCGTGCGACAATGTAGTCCTGCCCAATCACTTCAATGCCTACCCGAAGAGACTCAGCTACAAGATCTTCCACCCAGTCGTAATCATCCCAGATCTGCAACCAACTACCAGGCATAGCCTGTGTTATAGTCGTGTGCACCAACTTATGCCCGGGATCAGACAGATGCAACAGGAACTGGAGGTTAGACTGCTCGGGCGCTTCTGTGGACTCCCCTGAAATATCGACGGGCCGGGGTAGGATGAAGGATGTGAGGAATGGCTGAATGCGGAGGTAGACAGAAGAGTATGTAACAGGATTCTGAACAGATGATTCTTTTGGTGGTTTTTTTGAATTGGTCTTGATGAATTCATCTAGATTTGCCTTGGCGGAAAAGTCAATCTCGGATGCACATTTCTTGGCATTGGCCCCTTACCTGCGCGAGCCTGAGAGCAGCATCGTATCCATCCACCGAATTGAAATCCCGAGGAGTTCCTGTTGTAGATTCCTTGGGTTTTGATTCGTCACCTCGGTTGACAATCAAATCGCCACCCTCGACCTGTTCCATGACCTACGCAACAACATCAGCACGGCGGATACCTGTAATGTCTTGGTGCGTACCCTAGCGAGTGACCGGTATACAAGTGATTCGACGCCATCATATCCTTTCATATCATGACTGAGCCATACTTGAATGACCTCGTGCTCAGATATCGGGGGAGCAACTACATTCAGAATATCTGTCAATGTAGACAGTCCAACTCTCTTAAAATCTTGTCCTAGAGGGTACGAATTAATCGACTTTGAATCAACTCGTCGCGCGCAGACGAACCGAGTTTGTCGAGCTGCGCAGTCTTTGCATACTCCAGGACTCCCTCTCCTAGCTTACTGATGTGTTCATTCTTGGGAAGGTTCTTGACCTGCTCGTCCACTACAGACCTTGCTTGTTGGTAAGCGGTACTTGCACTGGTCCATACGCTGCCCCATCCCCAACCAGTTGAGGAAGCCGTAGGCTCAACTTCAGCCTTGGCAGCAGGAACTGACGATGGTTCTGGCTTTGCTACGAGAGAAGAGGTTGAGGAGGACGGATGAGCACCGACTTTAACTCGTTCGGTGCTCTTCCTCAGTGATGGGGTTCCCGGGCGCGAAGCATGTCGTTCTATGTGTGATGTCGTGGAGCGAGTTGGCTCTGAGCTCTTCTGAGTTATCTCATCAATGAATGCGAGAACATCCGCTGGGTCTCCTGCGCTGCCCGTATTTGCAGCGGGTCCACGCGTCGTTGGTGCGACTGGATTAAGGGAATCAAGATCATCGAGAAATTGAAGGGCCTCTTCCTGCTTTGACTTTAATTTAGAGGCCATCGTTGTAGTGCGAGGCAAGTCGGAAGGACCCCAAACTTGGGCAGCGGATTCTGATAGCGCGCTTACGTCGAATGCATCAAATTCACTTATCCACATTCGTTCATCATTCCTTTGTATGGGTCGTAAGAAGAAAGTCGAGCAGGAGGTATACCACGTCGGTGCGAGCTCAGCTCTTCATCGCTATCACTATTGACGCGCTTGCTGGTAGAGGTCATCACCAAAGCTCGCGTCAGTGAAGAAGGAGACTGGGTAAGCACATGCCATTACGCTTCGAACAAAGATCTAACCGTTCGTCCAGGAATACTATGTCAAAGTGGGTTTTGATCCGTGTTTGATTGCGTCCTCTAATGATCCATAGTGGGCAGGCTATGACTCCGATGCAGACACGTCAGATCCATTTCCCTTTCATTGATCACGAACTCATTTTCCAATACGTTATGCAGTTGGGAGCCAACACAGAATGTGCTCAAATGCCAGCGGCTCTTGTCCAGCTTTTGGGATCATGTTGGTTCTGACGACGACGATTACTCCGTCGGATACGAGATTACGGCGAAGGACCATTGGATAAGTGAGACACGGTTGACCTTTTGCTTGGCGGCTCAACTGACTGGTATGAAGAGAAAGAGAAGGAGTTCTTCGCGACGCAGTTTGCAGAAGACGCAAAGCTCAAAAGTGAAAAGGATACGAAGAAGTCACCTATCAAGCAGGCGAGTTCACCCGATAATACTCATTATACTGTCTTACACATGATGCATAAAAGACAACGAAGGCTCCAGAGCCAAAACAAGTCGAGACCGATACTGATGGGTCGGAAGAGTCCTATACCCCTCTCAAGCAGAGGTCTCCAGTCCCGAAGTCGTTGGCTGGGCGAGGGAAAAAGCGTAACAATGCACTCATTAGCTCAGATGTATGCCATTTTTTGTTTATTATCGTGCTGCGAAGCTTAGACGACAGTAGTCAGACTCTGATTCATCGGAGGATCGCCCATTGAAACAGCGGCGGAAACAGACTCACTCGAAGTCCCGGAGCACTACAGCAGACAAGGTTCTGTGATAGTAGCCGTCTCTCTTTCATTCTAACCTCAGTGCTTTCTACAGGAACGCTCTTCGGCAGCCCCGGCTCCTAATACATCGACCGAACAACCATCCCGTCCCCTTCCACCACCACCAAGGCCATCGACGTCTTCTGCCATACCATCGTCGAATGTACCTCGCCCACCCAAAATACAGCCCGTCAGAACTCACCAAGATCAAAGGAGCCACCCTCTTGTCAAGTCTATCGAACTTCCCTCCAATGCGGTTCAATCCGGGAGTACTCTGTCAACGAAGCAACGTATAGCAGCGGGATCAGGTCCTTCTGTAGCACCCAAGCCGAAGCCACTGCAGACAATTCCGAAACTTCTGACCGGTTTGTCGTTCAAGAAGAAACACCCTGAAGCAAAAGATCCTTCGTCCACAACGAGTTCGTCCTTCAAGAAACCTTTCGAGAATGAGCCTTTATCAGCGGGTGGTATACAACCATCTGGTCCATCCACTAAAGAGCCTTCGTCCACAACTAGTTCCTTCAAGAAGAAGCCTTTCGAGAATGAAACTAGTTCGGCGAGCGATGTGGAACCGTCTGGTGCATCCACAACGGGTGTCGAGGCCGGCCCTTCCACCACAACGCCCGTCTGGGCTGGCCCATCTTCAGCCACAAAGCAGACAATAGAAGAGCCCTCTGCCGACTGGAATTATAATGCAGAGATGTTCGAGGCTGCAGATGAAAACCCTTCCCCTCCTTCACCTGCACCTCCGTGAGTGTGCTCGTACATCATCAAACACATTTATTTGACCGTTTCTTAGTATTCAACATCAACTCGCGAAGCCAGCTCCCCCTAAGCGAGCCTCCGAAAAGGCTGCAGACGAGTTTCTTCAAAGTCTTAGTCTTAATATGCCAGGGTATGTGTCTTGGCCTGCTCACATTTATTTGTGCTCACAACAGCATGCCTAGTCTTAATAGCCCTTTGTGCGTCCTGTTTCACTGATTTCATTCACTAAATGCTCATGACAACGTTCAGAGAGCCTTCAATCAGCGATGGCAACCAGGAAGTTGATTCCTTCCGACCAAAGGCTTTCACATCGATGAAAACTTCTGTGATGCCAAAGTTTGTTGTGCTTACTCGTAGATATAAAAAGTGTTTCTAATCTTCGAATAGGATTCCCAAAAAGTGGAAATGGGAAGGTGATCTATTTGTTGACTTTGCTAAGAACCAAGCGGAGAAAATTTGTGAAGTGACGATCAAGGACGCGACTGATTCACGCGATAACGGTGCTCGCATGAGCTTCATGATGGCGCAAACCGATTCCATTCGCATCCAAAAACTCTACAATGTTACGGATCTCACACCGGTTTTTCGCGCCTGTGGAGAAGCTCAGCAATTTGCCAAACTTGAAGCTTCGGAAAATCAAGATAGTCAAGCACTGCACGGACTATTTCGTCATATGTCAGTTCAGCGACAGGTGGGTCTTAGTTTTCTGCTGATGGTCTATGCTGACAGAAGGCAAAGGTTGCTGTTCTCCCGCTGTCATTGGATGGCGCAGAACTTGCTCTGCTCTTTGTTTTCAGCCCGTCATTGGATGCCCTTTGTAGGTTTTTACGTGTACCAGAGCACCTGCGACAGGATTCGCAGAACACCCATGTTTTGGTGACCTTGTTGCCATGGCTTGTCTCGTCTGCCAAATACAGCAAAGGAACGACGCGTAAGCGAGTCGATGAAACCATACAGCAGCTATTGACTCCGGGTGGTCAATCGAAAGACAGCCGTCGTCGCATACTGAGAGAGGCTGCCATGGCTATTGATCTGCTTTCAATTCCACGCGAGCTCTTGGATTTTATGCAGTTTTCGAACAGGAAATATTGTATCTGGTCCTTCCCAGCCGACGGAGCAGCCTTGAATCCTGGCTTTGAGACCCGACAACTGAAATACGTACTGGACAAGACCAAAGCTACGTCAGTTAGCCTTGACGGAGAAGCTCGGGTAATATTCATACATGTTGGGGCCCTCAAGACTTTTTACGAGCTTTCTGCTGTGGTCACTAAGCGGCGCGACGCGCCAGAAGTTCGTTTTTTCACCTACGGCACACATGAGTCTGTTCCGTCCAGCAGGTGGGGCATGCGCGAGATTTTCCCTTTGGGTGAGTATTTGCAAAGCAGGGCGATTAGTGTCACTGACAATCTTTAAAGGTGGTATTGTCACCTTCACACCTTTGGCTATCGCCGAGGACCCCGTTGGATGTTATAATTTGATGCGTAACCTCGCGCAGCATCCTCTCTGGGAATGTTACCTGATACCTTCGATCGTGGGTTTGAGCCATTCCCTAGCGTGCGGCAAGGATAAGCCAGTTCCAGAAATTATGAGGTTAGTATGATGCTCCTGTACTGTGATCCTTCAACTCAGGACATATCCACAGCATGGACTCGTGCCTTCTTCCCATTCTGGACCTGGGAGACGCAGGCAGCGTCTCTGTCACGAAAGCGCCTACCAAACATAGTGATGACGCCTGGATTGTCAACACCTTTGAGAAACAACTGTTGGGAGTAGAAGATGTGTTGCGAGAGTGCATTGAGAGTTCGATGGAGCGCTTCGCTCAATGCAGCGAATCTGACATCCTGGTTGAAGCCGACCGGGAGATTTCTCAGGATCTCATCAATATGGAGCTGCAGCCCACGTTCATGGACAATTACCGCCGATTTGTTGTTATCAGAGCTGCGTCCGATGAGACTCGCAGCCCTCCTGAAGGCGGATTGGGGGTATGTAGTGTGGTTTCTGCATCAGCGGCGTCTACTGACTTGACTTGTAGCTCGAGTGGTCTTCGATATCAAACTTCGCATTTAAGGATGATTACTTCCTTGGATCATAGATTTTAGTCATGTCATTATGTACCATAGTATAGCCAGGTAGTCAGTTTTCTTCAAGTTCAAGTTGAGTTCAAGTGAGCAATTGTGTACGAATCTCAGTTTACATGTGATTGCACGGCCGGTCCGTAGGCATTCGGAATTCCACCCAATCAAGCCCTCTCTTTAAGAATCCCCGCTGATGCCTCTGGCTGGCACACAACCATGTCCAGCATCACCCACTGGCTGTCAGACCCTCGCATGCACGACTACCTTGCCATCGTAAAAGGTGCACGCAACGGTTTTGTATACGGAGTCAAAGTCAGATTCCCTCACGCGTTGATCATGGCCATTCTTTTTGGTCGAGGAGAGTACGTTTTTTCTCTGCACTCAAAGTCTTGTTCACTGCTGGACTACCGTCCTGTAGCTGGAAATCTCGTCTTCTTGTTATATACAAAGCAACCAAGCAGCACGCCTTCAATCTAGCAAAATTTGTTTCACTCTACAAGATTCTGTTGCTGCTTCAACGAAAGGCAAACGGAGGCAAACAGCGCGGCGCGGATACATTTGTTGCTGGCTTGTTGGGAGGGTACGTGGTCTTTGGTGATAGATCAGCCGTGAACGAGCAGGTACTTCAAATGAATTCTTGTCCGTGCTAGTCCTGTTTACATCACTGGCTTTCCATTCAGATAGTCCTTTACGTGGTATCCCGAGTCATTGCTTCATTCATGCCGCGCGCAGGTAGCCCGTATTCGAAAGCGCCTGCAGGAGCGCCTGGATCTGTGGTGAGACCCATCCCGCCGGACCCACGGTATTTCTCTGTCTTCGCGGCACTATCATGGGGTGCCGTCATGTGGTTGTTCCAGCACCGCGGAGAAGCTATTCAACCTGGCATGTTCAACTCAATGACATACCTTTACCGTGACTCCGAAGTATGGACAGATCTGAGGACATTGTTATGGCATAACACATAGAGGAGTAATAGATTTTAAGGGTGAGTGCAGACATCCTTTATATATGCGCATACTATCTGACATGTCATCCAGATATCCTCTTATTGCTTAGATTGCATCGAGCCAGTAATCCTGCGGCACGTAATCTACGGTTCTTGCAACTCTCCGACATTTATACTGCATTCTTAAAAGTCAGAATGGTCACACGTGATAAGGACTCCTTTTGGTCCGTACCTGAAGCATATCCACGGCAGCTGTCAAAGCTTTGTGACACAGGGGGCAAGGCGAAAGCTGGCCAGCCAAGTCACGCATCTCCTCCGCTATATCAGTAGCTGTATTTTATCCGTCAGTGAGTGAGATTGAGATGGGCACACGACCTGCATACCTGCTTCGATTTGGGTGGCCAGGTACACCCGCTTCTGTTCCCATAGCTGAGTGGCCCACTGCTTGTGCGCAGGGCAAGTGCCGTATCCGTGTGGAAATATGTCTTCATTCAGTAGGATATCTCTCAGTTTATATTTCCGGTATTCATGGAGCCTCAGAAGCTCATGGTATGCGGTGACAGTGGGAATGATTCGTATATCCTCTTTGGTGTATGACGATAATGGGGGATGTAAGAGGTGAGCGCTTGCGTCTGCCGCAATCTTCGGCAAGTTATGCGCTGTGGCATATGCATAAACGGGGAGCGGATTCGTCGAAGCATTGGCTTGCACGTGGAAATGCAGTGAACATGTGATTGTTTCCGGGAGTCCATACTTATCAGCCAGATGAAGCATGGACGGAAGAACCGGGAACGGGATGACTGAGCCTGCGTCCAATTTGAAACGAGATCTCGTTCCATCTGAAGTTCTCCATCGGAGGAGGGTCGGGGGGTTGTTGAATGAGGCGGAACAAAGTTGCTAAAGCATGCTCCGTTTCATCCAAGTCGAGAACTGCTTCCTGGGGCCCACGCTCGTTATCACCCACTAACTCGAAACCGTGGTCGCAGCATGCAAACATATTCCCTTTAAGGTATATTAACTCGAATACGGTATACCACGAGAGATGGACTTCGACGTACGGAACACCTCGCATGTTTTAATAGCATGGCGGCTCACTTGAAACTCTGTACCATCAGGCAGTGAGCGCACTCGGAGCTTTGCGTCGACCACTGGGCCACTGGAATCGGCATGGCTTGTACTGGTGATATTTTCGCTAGTCATAGTGAATGCCGTTCACCCCTGGCTTGTGTCCTTTATAAGTAGTAGGGTAATGGGTATCAACGTGCAACGTTTTTGCAATCGTGTCCGTTAACGTACCAACTCCATATCACCGTGCGGCACAGTGGGAATGTCTGATCACAGCAATTCCGTAGTCCAGGAACGAAAATCATCAAACCTGCGAACCTGTACCAGAAATTGCCAGTGCATTGCAAAATACATCGCGGACTAGATCGCGTAAGTCACAGCGTGAGGAGTGGGACGTGTGATATTGTAGCTAGAAGAAAACCATGAGAGCCCGAAAGCGAGCGAGAAGAACAAAGCAGAAGAATCGTGGAGGTATCATCAAACAGAGGTAAAGGGAGTATGAAATCTAAGTCGCCAATAACCCGAGAAGATGTCCTTCACATAACCACGCATTTGGGTTTCTTGCTGCCGCCATCCTTTGGTTGCTTGTCGCTCTGTTTTCCCCCTGATCCACCAGATTCCAATCGTTTCGTTTGCCGTAGGGCACGTACTAGGTTGGTGAAAAGGAGCTCGACATTATATGCTGTTCTTGCTGATGTTTCCATGAATTCACAGCCAAATGTCCGAGCGAGCGCAATGCCCTCCTCACGTGAGACTTCGCGCTCGTATGTCTTGTCGCACTTATTGCCCACCAGCATGAAGATAGGTTTTTGGCGCTTAACTTTGAGCATCGACTGTCTGAAAACGTCCAGTCGTTCAAATGTTGACCGAGATGCGATAGAGTAGACCAGAATAAACCCCTGGCCTTCCCTAAAGTTATGAGACAGTGAGACATGGCAAAAACAGGAGAGCGTAATGATTACGTACCGAACCCATTGGTCACGCAGTGTGGCATACTCCTCTGCATGGACATCAGAGAGATAGCATACGTGTAATGAATAGTACTCACCCTGCCCAGCAGTGTCGATGACTTCGACGAAGCACATCTTGTTATCCACAATTAACTGCTTCCTATAAGCGTCTTCTATTGTCGGGTCGTAAGTCTGCGAGTGATCATGAGTCAGTTGATATGAGGATTCACAGGAACACATACCTCTGTATGATATTATGCGAGGAAGGATCGAGGTCATTAAATTGGCATAGAGAGTATATGGTAGTTGTGCTTACCAACGAAACAATTGAGAGTGAACTAGGAGGGAACATGAGGTGTGGATGGGTAAGAATATAGTCACAAGGACTGACCTGAACGGCCAAAGCAGTTTTACCAACACCACCATCGCCAAGCACAGCAACCCTCCAGCTATCCATAGCTGTTAATGATAGATTAGGAATGATAGGGATATGAAAGCAAGCGAAGAAGGATTACCTTGAGTGTGATCGAAAGAGATGGAACAGGAGTTCTGTTTTGAGAAGTGAATTACAGTTGTCAGAGAGGGTACAGGGGATGTGTGTACCTTGAGAAGCCGAAAATGGAGTTTGAAGCCGGAGAAAGTGACAAGTATATAGGGATACCTTATAAGAGATGAGGTTTGAGAGAAGGAAGAATATTCAGAAGTCGTGCAGATCGTATATGGTCGTAAAGAAAGGCGCAGAAATGGACTTGAAGACTTAGAGAGAGAAAGGAGTAGGAAGCGGAAAGAAGAGAAACTGCGTTGATGTACGACCAATTGGCTTGTTTACGCCTCCTTCCAAGTATTCCACTTATCATATAAGATAATTTTAAAGTTTTACTTTTATTTATTTATTATTTATTTACTAAATCACCGCTTTTACGGACATCTCCATCCACCCCTTACAAAGCAATGTTCTTTCCCCTTAAAAGCAGTGTCAAGAGGTATGGACGATTGCGGTCCACCTAATTAATTGCCGTCAGGACGACCATACATGGAATGAAGCTCTCCTTGCTTATCATAATCGGTCACACATACATACCATTTAATTACCCCTGCATCTAAGTATCAGGACCCTCGTAGTCTGTCAACCACTGACGGTATCATCCAGTTCACTGGTACATTAAACCGTCCATAAAACTGAAAACCTCTTGGAGATAACATCAGGGCCCATGTTAACCTCCCACTGCGGCTCCGAGTTTCTTTTGTCCGGCCATCATCTGACCTCCGGACACAAATTGATCCAACTCTGGAGAAAAGTTGAGTTCGAACCATCCAACTGAATCGAGAGTCGAGACACTTTATATGAACACGCGACTCAGGTATGGAAGTGATATTATGTCTTTACAAGATCAGCGTTCAGCTCCTTAGTGTTTTAACACTATCCTGTGCCCATCTGGGGCTATCATTATGGGGTTGTTTTACTGTTTCGTTGGAAGATTGAGTTAGGGCCTTGGGGCCACAAAATTCAGGGCCATCTTTAGCCACGGCTCACTCAAATGATCCACCTTGATCTGCGCGGTAAGGAACGCCATCAGATACCCATAAAACTGGGCGACCCCAGTCGACCCTTTCCGCGACGATCAACAAACGATCGTCGTCTTTCTTTTATAATTTGTCAGGTCAGAAAAGTGACTTTTAACCGAACTGCCGAACTGCATTTGGAAGTATACGCTGAATAGGCGCTCGTCAAAGCTCCGTAATCGGTTCGTCGTGACTCGTTAATCCAGATCGAATTGGAGAACCGCGCTCAGTGATCTAGGCCTTTCACAGATACCTTGCTTGAAGTTGATGCAGTATGCATCCACAAACATCCACAAATCAGTGACGTTGAGATACTACTGGATTCTGGAACTACTCGTGTAGTTCTCGCTTTCGGTACAGAACTCTGAATCAGAGGCCGCCACGAGGCACGGCCAAAGTCGCGGCTGCATTTATGCCGTCCTAGCCACACCACGAATCTTTACGAGCAACGTCGATCAAGACACCGCCACCATTGGACGTTACGTATCAACATCCTCATCTGGGGGTACACGGAAGCCGCACCAAGTATTTGTCTCCAAGTGTGGCTCATAGAATACACGGTAAGAGCGCACTTATTGTCATCGATATGACAAAATCCACCCCTTGTTCTTTCAGACCTGGCAGAACCAGGCCGACGAAACTTTCCCATCCAGCCACGTAACTTGGACGTGATGTTTATGTTGTCACAACACGATGCTCTCCCAGTCGGGTTTAACTTATTCGTGTGGTGACATGCGGCGACGGATTTGTCGCGCGTATAGACGTCCAGACCAGTTAATTGAATGTGTGAAAACCTTATAAACTTTGCGAACACCTTCGGCACCTAAAACGAGTATCTATCGTAAGAAAGTCTTCGTATGGTGATATTCATTGACGACTCACTTACTCGGGCCACTGAAAAGGATCGAAACTAAGTGGGTTTTACGGACCTGACAAAGTGCGTCGTGCGTCGTGTTCAAGTTAAATTACTGTCATAAGACAGGCTGACTCATCGGCTAGTTTATGGAGAGTCCATGCCTGGTGTACCAGGGTGTTCGATCTGAGTCAACCCTGTCTAGTCATCTCCCACCAGGTAGCGAGCAATCATGCTCGAGTTGCGCTTCTGACATGTGTTTTCCGGCAGACGGTGAGGAAGCGAGTCTGATTCTGTCTCATTGCTGATATGACTGGGTGCTGCACATCCGATATTGATGAATAAACTCGAAATTAGCATGGCGGCGGCCGACACTGGTCCAGTCTGGGGTTATTTCAAGTGGAACAGCCTGCAACAAACGCTCCTCAACTTGAAGGATTAACGGCTGACTTGAATGTCATAACGCCACCTTCTGAAATGTGAGTAAGTCGATGGCCACGTTGAGTCTTTGGGAAACCGCAACGGCACTCATTGACACCTCACCGTCTTATCGTAATTCTGCTCAGCTCTGTTCCACCTATGCTGAATTACTTTCACATCAGGCGAAATATGTTATCCGGAACGACGTTGACCCCAGCGGGCGGCACAGGGCTGGACATGCCAGGACTCAGAAGTCAGCGCTAATCAGCTCGGGGATCGTGGAGTTTCACTTGTCTGTCCCATTACATCACGAGCTACCAGTACCCAGAACCAAGGCCCGTGCCTCAGCCAGCGAGAACGGAGAACTGGCCATATATAATTAACATTCCATTCGACATCTGCCAGTGGTCAGTCCTTCTAGATTTGACATTTGTACTAATCCCCAAATTCAATTACGAGTGGGAAACAAGAATAGCAATGCTGCCCTCCTGCCCAACTGGCTCGCATTCTTCCGAAATTTCCACTGATTGGTAAAGTTAAGTTTCAATCTTTTTTTGTCGCTGTCTGTACCCAAGGGTGAGAATTATTTTGGGACGGAAGAAAAGAAGGTAATGATTGGCGCACAAACATATGAACTTTGGTTCGAAACCACGATTGAGGAAACTACTAGTTACTTCGGGAGCCATTTCCGATCACTTCTTTGGAAGGAAAGAATTGTAACGACACGCCTTCTGCACATGTCCATGGAGTAAGTTCCTGAAACGAGCTCCGAAGAGGTAACGGCTGGTCTAGATTCCAGACAACCCGCTTTCAATCTCTTTCAACATTCGTTCAGACCTTCACCGATTAGGAACATCGTGCCTTACGCCTGTACGCAGTTGTTCTTCGAGTGGCAACTGATGACAGATAATATATTCAATCTCGACATGATAAGATGTTATCATATCCTTCCCTGTGTAAATGAAGAACATAAGATACAGACTCGGACGCAGCTGCTAAATATTGGCGCGCCTATTGATCCAGGCACAGTGCGACCCCACCTGAGTCTGATAGGAAGACTGCATGGCTGAGAAGGTCCAAACAAAGCCTTAACTTATCTTCCAGGCATTCTCCATTCATCACTTACGTCTGCGACGAACGGCCATTTCGGAACGATGGGCTCACCAACCCCAATATATGAGTCATATGGATTCTGGATTACGGAGTACAGAGGGAATTGGGTAAGCAGAACCACTGAGTGGTCGAAGTTTGCAAAATCGCCTCTTCTTCGGTAGGGTATATGGGCGGCGATAATATTTTCCTGGAAAGCAAGAACAATAAGTCAGGACGGAATAGGGCGATCATGAAACCTGATACGTTCTTGCCGCGCTGCCTATCAGACTTTGATGGGTGCCAAATATAGTGTTAGCAGTTGCAAGGTGTTGGCATTGCCAAATGACTTTGTACGCGTGGTTCAGAGGTAGTAGGGACAATTAAATTTTCCCAGGTCCCGCAGTATGGCAGATTGGGAATTCATGCTTGCCGCCAGCCGCGTCTGTTCGAAGTTTGATCGGCGATGGGTGATGAATATGGGGTCAGCAACGCAAGACGGACAAGTCATTGGTAACCGTGTACTCGTAGGTCGGATGTAGTCAGTAGTCAGCATGCCATAGGTGGCATACATGACATTGGATGACTGCGACAGGGTTGATCAATTCTGTGGTGTTGATGCCAAGGTCACTTAGAGAGCCTATCATAAATATGGCCGACTACTTACCGCGGCCATCTTTTTCTTGCAGAGCAACCACTTGGTATGTTGTCTAGGCCAAGTGATTGCACTGGTTCCGTCAAACGATGTTCAAGTCTCCTTCTGGCCGTTCAAGACCAGCGATTTTATTCTCGACAGTCCCTATATCTGTTTGACGTCTGGTTTTGTGATATCCGGACTGATATAATGTAGAGATGAGCTTTATTTCCGCACAGATGTTGGATTTCGCGTGAAATTCCACGCATACCTCGGAGTGATGCCTGTATCAAGTGTTCCTCACATAATGCGGGATCGTGGTTCTTCCGAGGATTAAGGGTTAGCTCACATGTGACAGTGTTGCGAAGAGGGGAAAGTTGCTCACTGCTATCAAAATAAATTCGCTGAAGTGCTGTGAGTGATTAAGCCAAGGTTGTCATAAGCCGTGGTAAAGTAAGTGACAGATACACTTAAGCACAGATTATCTTGATCAGGAGGGACTGGTGCTTTCTTAAAAAGTTACCGTAGTTCACCCGATGACTTGGGAAAGAGGCTAAGCTGAGACACTGCCGGCCCCGTAAAGATAAAACAAACAACAAACTTCCCATTGTGATAAGGTATGCGTAGTTGAAACAGGAGCGGGTATGTGGAATAATACGCATTGTGTTGAACAGGTGGGAGTATGTGTGGGACGTAGAATGATACGCATCGTGATCAAGGCGAGTGACATAATGAAACTATTGCGTGAAGGGAACGTATTGTATGCTAGTGTGCGGTACTAGTACTGTGTCGGAATGAGTTATATACACAGATAATAAAAAACTTCAAATAAAAAGAAGTCACCAATCATACAATCTGGTTGAAAAGGGTAACGCGCCAAACGAGAGTTGGAACATTGATCTATGGCTCCCGAGTACTCCCATTAGTCTAGTGCAAGGGTGACACAAGTATCCCGCCAGCTCAATCCTGTCTGCTCAGCTCTCCCTGGGTCAAGTCAAGTACAAAGACTGTCTTGGTGTCCTTTGGTGGCTCTATGAACTTGACGGGTTTTTTTGATGAGCGCGACGAAGTGCTTTGTGATATTGAGACAAAGGGTCTCAAAGGACGAGAGTGAGGGAATGATGGTCGCATAGGTAATGCTCTCGGCGAGCCAGACGGGCCGTTCAATGAGGATGCAGCAAGGGGTGAAGAAACGTATGACATAGGAGATGATGTTCGTAGGGCAGGGTGTACCGCAGACATGGTCATTGCAGCTGCGAGAGACATCAGTTCACAGTTTATGTATGACAGTCAAAGGCTTGAACATACGCATTATGTTGAATAGAACAGGTGAAAATTTACGAGAAGCGGGCTAGGGCAGCTGAGCGGTTGAAGTTGTACAGGGAGCTGCAAGGGTAGTTGACGTCGAAAAGTGTGTTGCTTGATGGTGAAAGAGGTCGCGTCGCGAACGTAGCTGTCGTTTGCTTGTATTTATATACTTTGTTGCAATCCTGTGGGGATGGAATGTAGAGAACTTCAATTTACTATGCGACATGTTGGGGATTGGCCTAAATTTGCTCAATTACCTAATTTCGTCATCAACCCCAGTGAGCAGTGAAACTTGTGTAACAGCGCGTGAATGTCGATTAGTGCCGCGGCATGGTCAGATCAACGTTGATAGCAAAATATAGCCCTAGCTTGTGACATTTCCATTACCCACCCACCAACGTTCATCGGCCTGGCTGACAACTTTCATACAGTCTTACTTCCGTTAGCTAGTCTACTACCCACAGTGAGACTAGCTGAAAATGGTAATAATGATCAACTTGCCGCCGGGTCTAGCACTAGGTAGAAAGCATACGAGGAGTGTCTCAGTCATTACGCACCTTGATCCCAATTAAGCGTCTTCACGTCTGTCATCCCTGTGAAATGACCGCTTCAAGTTTTGGCGTGTAACTTCAGAGACCTCCGCAGCTTCGTGTGTTTGCCAACCCACCGAACCCTAAGGCCTACACCCTTGCCCTATGATTGGCGGTACTGGCTGGCTGATGTACTGGAAGGCCACAGTCACGCTTTTGGTGTGCTACTTGCCCAATAATCGCCACTCGGTTCCTGTGCGACCGCAGTGTACTGACTCCACATCACATAATTGTTCATGACGCCGTGTTTACGGAATACTGAATATTTCATACTACTGGTGCTAGTTCTTCCGATCACCATGTCCGACCTTCGTGGAAACATATTAGCATGCCCAAGGCCCGCCTCAGAACGCCCCATATTACTAGAGGACTTGCAACGCGGTTCGATTTGAAGTACAGAAACGAGTGTAGTTCTATCACTACCTGCCAGAATAACGATCTATGTATTGATATTAGTGTGAGATATAATTTGACAGATACACAGCTCTTGATAACGAGCGATACGAATTCCGGAATTGAAATTTGTGTTGAGAAACAGGATATGCCATGCTTCTAATAAGCACATTGAAAAAAAATTAAGGACGAAACTAAATGAGGATGCAATGAGATACTAAGTACACAATAAAATTGGGAGGAGGGAGACAAAGGGGCACAGAATACATTTCTTCGAGTCGTGTGACTGCGGAGATCATAGGGAGGATCATGGTGGCACGATGCAAGATGGCGCAATAGGAGGCACGTAGTGCGTGATTCGTGCCTCGTGTAGAAGAAGATTTGAACGGCGATGGCTGAGGCAGGATGATGACTGATGGTGCGGATGCCTCCACCAACCCTTCTACATCTGCCATCTGCATCTGTAAGTCGTCCTCCTACATATATAACGGTTTAAGCAACAAATTGACAGTCCTGAATGAGTTTCGAAGACGGAAATGATGTTAAGGTGGTGGGGCCAGAATTATCGAGTGATATAATGACGTGATGTACCGTTGGGTCATTGTAATCGTGCGTCGCGTTCTTGGAATTGTGTGGTTGTGTAGTAGCCAGGTAGATAGGGGGGACCCGAAGCTCTTCGGGCTACTGGACATCGACGAGAAGATTTCGCTCGAGTATGTATTTGCCCTCCTTGTATTGCTGCGATGGTTCGTAGGCACGGTCCTTGAATGACGAAAGAAATAAATAGGTGGATTACGCAATGAAATGTCGAGATGTCATAACGTACGTATTTCCAGCCAAGGACAGTAGCGCATTTGACGCAATAAATATCCCGGACAGTATGGTTGCCCGTCGTCATTTGGCGGTCACTTGGTTCACCTTCTATGACATTAACGCTGGGATCGGATTAGTGAGATGCGCAGCAATGTTATTACGAACTCGGAGCTCACACGCCGTCGAAGAGATATGCGCGGCCATGCTGGCCGTTGAAAGCCTGACAATGTCCGCATCAGCACACTAGTATACCTGAAGACAAAGAATGAGAGTGGCGACGCACTCGTGATATCATGGAGTGGATCGTTGCAAGATGCGTCTTGCACTTGGAGCAGCCATAGATGCGCTCGCCAGCAAGATAACGACGGTACTTCATCCCCATTTCGTCTGGTGTTCTAGCTCAGGAGCGAAAAGGTGATTATTAAATTGGAAGCGAGGATCGGTTGGACAGTGGAAACTTATAGAAAACACTATCCTTTATACCAAGGACGTGTGAATATGAGTAATAACAAGAAAGTGCAGGAAAGAGTCGGAGTGATGAGTTGAAAGCTTAGACCTAATAGAACTATTAGTACTCCCCCGTTACACACCTAATTAAGCTGATACCTTTCCCACCCCCTTGCTCATAATAACCGATCTATTTAACCTCTTCTAATCCTCTCTTCTCGGTTGCAGCGCTGAGCGTTTGCATGCTGGCCTTTCATGCAACAATCAGTGCTCGGAAACCTCGGCTAATGCTCTACACAGGCTTGCAGATCAGACGTGATACCGGTACCTATTCAACACACCTGAAGCAGTGCACGGCCCATGTGCATGATGCATGAATATTTGAATCCCCGTTATCGATCGATTATAATGGCTTGTCGAGGCATGTGCTATGAGCGCTCTATGGCAAGTCAGCCCATCACTAGTTCTTTATCTGCGCATTAACGCCAAATGTCTAACACCACCGGCCAGGTATCATACGATATTTAGCGCATGCCTTCGGGGATCCTACGCAGCTTGTGACGTGGCATGAGCGTATATACGAGGCCCCAGTCTTGTCTTGCCCATAATCCTCACTCAATGGCGCAAGGACTATTGCAAGTTCATGTTCGATCTGTGGCGGAATTACCTCTACCCGCGGTCTGCATGATGTTATCTGCTAGCGAATAGAATTTAACTCTGAACTTGTCCAATTCGGATAAATAATGTAGGGAGATCTAAGTCAGTGCAGTACTACTTATAGCAGAACTTTGAGAGTACGTGGGTAGACTATACCATAGACTACGTGTAGAAAATCCGGGAGCATTACAAATTCTTTTCGTGGAAAGTGAGCCGAATCCATAGAACCATCCGTAGACTTGCGTAGACTCAACTCGGTCTCAGTAGATCAACCAAACAACGACGTCATTGCTCGGCTGTGATCATTGCCTGCAACAGCGTCTAGCATATATATGACAACGGCAAGCCAATGTTTTCACCATCTGCCCCACCACTATTTCTGCCCATCTGCCTCGTCACCGTCTGACCCACCGCTGACCACTACTATGTCACTAGTACTTATGTTGGACCTACACCTTATATTGATTGCCGTGACGCCGTCTTAGTATAAATTTTGTAGTGTGAGTGACTCGATATTCAACCTTTGCAGTATACTAACTACGGCCTACTACTAGTAGTAGTAGTATGACTGATACAGTCCTGTGTACCAAGGCTGACTGCCGCAACTTGAAGCAAGGCACTCAGCCACGCAAGGCCAACAAGAACTGCACACGACGCAACTGCAAGCAGTGTTGTGAGGTGGCGGGAGGGTGTAGGGTCCACCGAGTCGCAGCTGCATCTTCTCCAGTTGTCACCCAACAGCATGAAAACTCGACCATACCACCACTTGCCACCATTAACCCCACGTCTACTCAACTTGACCACCCTCCAGTTACTGCATCGAGTCAGTCACTCCCAGCCACTTCACGAAACTATGCTCGGCCGTTAGACCCCCAATTACGCACGGAACTATGTTCTCGGGCACCAGCGGACATTGGTGGCTGAGCAACGCTTTCAAGCTGACCAAAGTCTGAGCATTATGATCCGCAATATGGTTGATATAGTGCTCTGGTTGAAGGTATAGTATTCTACATGTATTAGATGGTTTCTCGGTGCTGAAATATCACTAGAACAATGAACCTCCCCACCTCGCAAAGCTGACATGCTCCACACCTGGAAAGTTCGTGCCAGGAGACCATCCGCTATTGATGAGATTCGAGCTCGGGGATTATATTGCAGTATATTGCAGTGATCAGCATGCCTGGATCGAGCAAGATATCAAGACTCCGCTTCTCAGTCCTCCCAATTCAACAATCCTGCTTCGTTCTATTGATCTGACCGACAATCATATGCTACTTGGATTTGCCGAGAGGGTCTCATCTCTTAGTTGCATGTCTGCGACTGTCCAATCTCCGTCAAAACGATCCTTTAGTGCCACGGGTATGCATCTGTCCCGATTGGATGGGATGACCTCGCCATTGAAGCGGCAGAGGAATGCCAGTAGCACGGCTCTCATCTCTCGACAGTCACCCATTCCTTTACCGCTTACTAGCCTATTGCCGAGTCCCACTTCGACATCACCTTTGTCACTCGCTGCCGCCAACTCGGACACGTCACCTGGGCCTGTATTAGTGCCTGCGCTAGCCATGGTTCAACCCAACGCTACCATCCCTGCAGGCGCCTGAGCACGATTTCCTTGGAAGTATGCATGTGATATGGTTCCCCGGATTCAGCTCTTCGTCAATGTATCAGACGATCAAATGATCCAGGCCCTCTTCGCCACTACATTTCCAAATTGCACCTATACTAAGGCAACATTTTACAAGCATCGCGCCGCTTATCGGGCAGCTATCGAGAATTCAAGTGATAGGGTTGAACGTGCCGTCAATGCGGGATATAGTCCTGCTGGCCAGTGGAACACTCTCTTGGCTGAAATCAAAGCTAATGCGGCTTCGAGTCTTACTGGTAGTAATAGCCCGGGTAGCATCTCGAACTCGGACACAAAGTGTATGTATAATCTCATTTACTACTTCCATGGTTGGCTAATCCTCGTCCTTCAGGTCCTACCCTGCCTCCGAGTCTACCAATGAACTCATCTACCACTGACATTGGATTGCCGCTCCCTACAGACCTTACCAGCGAGATGAGTGATGCTCTTGTCTCGCTACTCAAGAACATAGATGAAATGGACAATGATACTGCAGCGGCTACCACTAACTCTGAATTTCCTTTAGATCTTTCGAGTTACCCCCAATTTGATCTATTTAGCACTTGGTTAAATGATCCTTCTCCCGTAGATTATCAATCCTTACCACCCTTACCACCTTTAAATGATCCTTCTCCCGTAGATTATCAATCCTTACCACCATTACCACCTTTTAATTAGAGTAACTACTCTGTCTGTTATCCACGAAATCCAACCGTCTTATGTTGAAAAAATACTATGAGTAGCTAGTCATAATTCCAACTCGAGAGTGAACTGACGGCGGCATCAAAATGTCCATGAAACTTGACATCTGAATGGTGCGATCCCCAAGTGAGGACGGCGGCATCAAAAATGTCCATGAAACTTGACATCTGAATGGTGCGATCCCCAGTGATGAACTCTGGCATTCGTTCGAAACACAGGACAAAAAACATACAACAAGAGATAGAATTTCAAATGACAACAATCTAGACAATGTAATGTAATGCAAACAGCACCGGGAGAGTCAATGCACTAGTCACTACCAAACAGAGTTTCCATGGAAATCATCCAAGGAGAATGCCCTCGTCTCTCCGACTCTGAGATAACATAGCGATTCCGACGTTTGATCATCTCGTCAAGATAAAAGTTGTACCGGTGTACAGACATGTCTCGCAGGATTGCCTGATACCCACCTAGCCAAACGTTCGTCTGTTCACAAATTGATGTATTAAATCGCCACTTGCCGCCAGAAATGAGCTCAGGGAAAGCAGCAGGGTTGCAGTGGCGCTGACAGTAGGTGTCAGTTTCCTTGTGTTTCGAGTTGAAATGAAACACGTCAACAGGCATCCCTGTTGCAGCAAAGTGGTCATCACCAATAGCGTCTTGGTGAGCGCGGAGCTTGCAGTTGTTGTCAAAGACGAAGTATTCAGGTGTCGATGCGGCAGTAGGGAATACCGCCTTTGCAAATTCCTTGAGATTAAATGTTAGCTTAAATCAGTAAGACTGCGTGTAACTCACATTAACAGCAGAGACGGCCTCGGACCCAAAAAACGTAGCCCGCGCTAATATCACTCCACAAGGTCGCATAATGAGTTGCTCATTATGGGTGCGGCGTCGACCAAACCTTGCTCTGAGGTGTTTGTTGCCGTTCTCTGGCTTACCGTCACACTCGGAGTCAACAATCACCTCGAGATCTTCTTCTGCACTGTTAGGGTTACTACTACCACTATCCGTGGGCGAAGGAACAGAGTCCAAGGGTAAGGTAACACCAGCCCTCTTGAGCCGCGCTCGCAGCTGGAAGAGAGCTTTCGCGGGCTTGAAGTAGGCATCTTCAAGAGCCTGGTGGTCCGCGTTGGCGCATGTTCGAAATCCAGAGGCATTGAGCTCGTCACAGCCATCAACTGCGCACCGCTGGTTTAAGTCTTGATGGTCCGGACAGAAACGATGACGGTTGGTCATAAGGGGGACTTTGCAGTCGTGCACTGCACAACAAGGGTGCCCGATGGTATTACCATCACAAACGGCTGCTTGAATTTTCGCTATGGCATATAATCAATCTGAGCATGACGCCATGCATCTGACAAACAATTGACTTACATTTTGAGTCGTCGTCGCCGATAACGATGAAGCACAAGTCACAGGCATGCGGGTATGCTTCCTGCCCAATACCTTCCATTTCTTTGTTGCGCTCGCTCAGCGCAACATCAATTCGGATCCGTTGTTGCTCGTCGTGGGGGAGAACAAGGCAACTGTTATGCTCTGCCTTCTCCAGTAGCAGTGAGTAGATAAAAAAACCATTCAGGACGTCAGTGTCGCGCATTCGAAGGGTATACTGCCATGAAAATTCCTCGTCAAAAGCTCGTGGAAGTGTAGCATCAAAAGCACGTCTATTGTTCGAGATGTAGGCGTGCCGTTGAGCAAGTGCATAGTTGTACACGCGAGCGCAGTTCATGCTAGACATCCTGGAATGAAAGGTTAGCGTTATTATTGTCAGAGAAAGACGACATACCATCCGAAGACTTTCGTTGCTGCAAAAAGTTCCAACAGCGCAGCTTCAATATAGAAATGCCTCGCAGCCTGAATGACGCTGGGAACACCAGCATAGTAAATGCGTGTCGAGTCGGTGTTGTTAGTCCAATAGTTGGGGTAATATCTAGCATGACATTCTGAATGAAATGGTCAGTATGCATTACTAGAAGATAAAGAACATACGTCGACAATATGTTGATACCGAATGGACTGGAAGAGAACCATCTCGTAGCGTAAAGAGGCTGGCACGAAATGTATTGACATCCGTGAGAGTGGCTACTTCATCATCGTCACGGTAGTTCACGCATTCAGGACGCTGGCATACACGTGTCGGTGGATACAAGTCGTGATACCCTATGAGGTTTGAAACATGTCAGTGAAAGAAGAGAAAAGACGAACAGCAACGCACCAATACCGCGCACAAGTCCATGACGGTTAAATGCTTCAATCTCCTGGTCAGTTGGGAGTACTGCGCCATGAGTCCAGATAATCTGACGGAATGCTACCCAGCATGCGAGGATAGTCGGTGGGTCTTGACCGAGTGCGCCAGCAAGAAGGGATACGACGACTTCTGGAGGATGGATGGGTGGATGTCGGATGTCAGTCATGCACTGGCGAATGAATGGTTTCGCCATGCATGCAAGCCGAACGAAGGCCATGAGGTCGGGGAAAGTGAGATCATACTCATCGAGGGATGCAAGTAGCTGACCGATGCCCATCATGAAGGGCATCAGAGGGGGACGTCGGTGACAGCGATGAGGAGCAGTTGATCATATACAAATCGAGGACGTTGTTTGGTCGTTCTACCCGTGGCGTCGTAGACTCGGGTGGACTGCGGTAGACTCGGGTGGACTGCGGTAGATTCACCGGAGTTATCCGAACAGAGTCTACCAATTTTCTACGCGAGTCTACGGTAGATTCTACCCATGCACCTTATATGTCCTCACTTATAGCTACGCTTCGCATCATAAGTATTAGGATCCTGGATCCTGGGGAACAGGGTGGCAGAAGTCTCGGTGTACGTATGGAGTGTCGGATGTCCTTTTCCGGATCATGAGTTGAACTAGCAGCTGCAATTCTCTTTGACGACAGTACTTACTAGTTTCTTGGACGACTTGTAAAGTATTGTAACGAAATGGCACAGGGTATGGTCTTGCGGTTAAATAATTCTTATGACTTACACCCGAACTATTGCAGAAAAACCGGACTCAGTGGTACGTTTGCTGTCGTGTGCCCTCCACCGAATCCGCACAACGCCTCCCCGAATAATCGCTTCGCCAGCAACTCGTGAGTCATCCGATCTATCTCTTGGAAATCTATATTTTCTGACCTGTTATGGATCTATGATCCCGCAGAACCTCGCCGGGCCGCTGTCGCCATCATTATCCGTGTCGTACCTCCCCCAAATTCCGTCCCAGTGCCAGTTGACACCCCTCTACCTACCTTAAGTCAATTCTTCGAGTTAGATTGGGTCAAGGACCCTCTCGCGTGCCCAGAATTTCTTCTTTTGAGACGCGATGGTGCGGGCCCTTCTGATGCAGTTCCAGGACGTGCATCTGCATTCCAGAACTTCACTGGCGATGGGACTTCGAAAGGCAGCGGCAATACTGGAGCTCACGTTGCTTTCCCCGGTGGACGCACTGAAGAAGGAGATGAAGGAGGTCTTTATACAGGTATATGCATTCCATCCACTTTTTGACCTCATCTCACTCCCGACCTCATGGCAGCCATGCGTCAAACATGGGAGGAGATCGGCTTGGACCTCGCAGAGCGTGATTTTGTTTGTATAGGTCAACTCGATGACAGAGAGATCACTACATCGCTGGGCAAGCGACTCCTCATGATTCTATCTCCTTTCGTCTTCCTGCAGCTCACTCCAAATATTCTCCCTACCGACCCAACGGACGGGACCACCATCCACTGGGTACCGCTCGAGACTCTTGCCAGCGCAGTTTTGCCAGGACATATAGGTGATAAGATGAACGCAAAGAGCAAATGGTCCAGCGTGACTGTGGATGCTGCGTCCAGGCTTACACCTCGACGTGCTGCTATCTTAAAAATATTAGTTAGAGTTCTCATAGGCAGCATGCAGTTCCCTGCCATATTACTCGATGTTCCAGAGTCCGACGTGATACCAGGCTCATTCACAGGTAGCCCCGCAGCACCCCCAAATAATGGATCGTACCCCGCACTGACGCAGGACAAGCTCGAAAAAGGATTTACCGCTACGAAGCCGCTTTCAGGGAAGGACCAAAATAAGTCGCGGCACCAACTCAAGTTGTGGGGTCTCTCTCTTGGCATGACGCTCGACTTGATGGCGACTATGATACCGCCTACGGCGCTTCCCTCTTCCGCCGATATCAATAAACCGCCCACGCCTCAAGATCTGTACAAAGTTTCCTTGCCTAGTCTGCACCTGCCCTTCCACCCTGTAGGGGGTGAAGGAATGCGCATTGATGCTGTCGCACCCAGCCTATCGAGTGTCTTCCCTCGTTTCTCTTATCCGGATGTCAACTTCTGGATCTGGTATGTCTACTTTCTAATATTGGCTATATGTAATTAAATGTTATTCCCTCAGGGTTTTTGGAAAGCGTTATCGCGAAGTTGTGCGTGGGTGGGAAGCCAGTGTACGCAATGGGGGCTCCAATGTCCGACGGTACTTGGCATTCCCATTAGAATCTGGTATATTTTTAATGAAATGATTTTCAGGGTCAACTGGTCGGGCACGGCACTGAATACATTCTACGCTGCGGTTCGCAAGGCTTTACTCGTAGTCTTGGTTCTTCGTGCGATTGGTGTGTTCGTTGGTCTTGTGTTCGCTGGATGGTGGGTGTTTGCATGAGGAACCTTCTCTGCGCGGTGTCTTCTGGACCCTTGTTATCATGGATTCTTGGCTTAGTATTTTCATTGAATACTATTATTTTCGTTATGATATTTCACTAATGCGATCCCGGATCAGCACCCCACTTGTGGACTTGTTCATTTCTACAACTTTTCTGGGTTCTCAAAAAGCACGAAAGACACTCTGCAACATTCACTTTCTGCGTCTCCTGATTCATTATTCCCGATGTTACACTTGTACAATCTAGTGATGCATGGCTTCTCTCTTCTTCCTTCGCAGTAGTTTCGTTCCCTAGTCAACCATTAGCCCAAGGGCAATCCGCACACCTCGCAATCTGTCTCTCCCTGGGGGTTTTCAAATGTGCAATGTGGACAAATCTTGACACCCGAGCCCACTCCGCTAGGACCTTCCCTTCGAGCTGCTTCTTCGGCAGCGATTTGATCGAACACGTCTTGAGGTATGTCTTCATCGATGTGTGACGATGACGGACCAGGTGCAGATGCAGAGGGCAATGATGCTGGTGAAAGATGTACATAAGAAACGCCATTCAGTGATTGACAATTACACTTACGAGCACTCTCCCGGGTAAATGTCATGAGTGTTTGCCAGCTTTCGGTCTTGAAAACTGCGTTCAGTGCCGAAGGATCCTCCAACAATGACGGTGAAGTCACTGTGCTGACGAGAACTTTCATGTCGACCTTCAAGATGTCAGGAAATTGTTTTGGGCACTAATACATCTCATGCCATACCTTTGACACAAGTTGCGTGGTCTCAAGGAATGCAAGTAAATGCCAATCGCTGAGCCATTTGGCAAGCTCCAAACGTTTTGACGAATCACTCGTTGATGTAAGGGGACTATCTGACAACTGAGGAGCGCCAAGCCTGGCCAAGGTCCTGAGTACATCTTCTATGTGTTGGTCTTCAAGTCCTGGGCGGTTCTCGATGGCGAACTGGTTCGAGCGGAACAGTGGTGATGGACTCTGGGGGAAACCATGTGTGACCTGTGTGAAATAAACCATACTCAGTTGTATAATACCTAATCCATTTGTTGAGCCTCACGTTAACGAGGAGGTATTCAACCGGGAAACAGGGTTTGGCAGTCTTCTTGACTTCGAGGTTGTATTCATTCTTATACCTGAAAAATACGTCGGGTACGTAACGTGCCGTATCCTGACTGCGGTCTTCCTCTTTGACACGAACAATTCCGGGTTCCACACTGGCTTCGATCATGTCGGCGTCTACCATTGCACACGCTTGCTCGGAGACTTGATATGCGGATATGTCCACTTGTCCGTCTTCCGTAGCTGTAAGAATGGCGGTGACCATCCGTGATCCGAATGCTCCACTAGGGGATGAGCGCGAAGGAGTAGGGTTAGACTTCTGTATAGTGGCAGCAAAGATGGCCTCCAGGGAAGACACAAAGAAGGAATGAGGATGGCGTTTATATATGTTTTTAGTCCTATCTTCTGGATCTGGGTCCAAGTCCGTGAAAATGTAACCGACGATGGACAATGGAGCTGAAGAGATCTTGGCTAACTCTCGAATGCGAGGCTCGTCCTCCCACGGAATACCAAGAGTCAATCCGTCGAGTTCACCTTCTTGAGGCGGCTCATATAGAGCCTCAACCACCGCCTTGATGCCCATGGGCACCTTTTCATATGGCTCGTAGCGTCCAATGAGCCAGCCAAACCTTTGCAATCCTGTAGATCTCCATGCTTTGAGGAAGCGTTCTATAATATCCGGTGAAGCGATCTCCAGGTGATCGACCATACGGAACGGCTGAGACTGGAGCGTGATTGCAGAAGGTTGACAGCCCGTACATATTCCGGCTGGCCAAGGCGGGTGCCCGCCACTGGGACACGGATCTTTAACCTTGTACGCCAATGGAGATAGGGGAGGGATAGCAGTGACGGCAGCGGATGACGTCTTCGGCGATATCTTGTGAAGATACGCGTGATACGATAGGTGTTTTATGCTATGTTCAGCTTGATACGCAGCATCGTATGGCTCGAGTGGCATGCAATAGTCACACATCCCGTTGACGCCATGTTTGCAGAAACGCGCGTCACGACGTCGTGGAATTTTTCCGTCTTTCGAGCGCCAATAGATGTCGACCGTGTCTTCTTGTACAGTTTCCCATATATTTGACTGCTGCAGTCGCGTCGAGCTCGGTGCATCGATGGACATTGGTGTTGCGGGAGCTTGTGAAACTTTGGTAGCATATCCCACAAATATCATATCCCCATGCCTGTCCTGGTTAAGTCTGCAAAATACAGAAAATATAGGCGTTTACTTACTTCAGCCCAAGGGTTTGCAGATTTCGCCCTTTCAGGGTGGACACCAAGGTTTCATTGCCCCTGGGTTGGTTCGAGACCGTAAGAGACGCAGAATCGGCATCCACAGTCGTCTCTAAGATCTTAAATTCGGAGGTGTAAGGTGTGTGAATGCTCAAGAGTGATTGACATCACTGACCTTGTTCGCGAGCACTGAAATATCGGCGGTTGAGGGAAGTTCGAAACGAAAGTTTCCATCCTTCGATCTAACTCGCAACAACTACACGGGTAGTGAGATCCTGCGATACATGGAGAGCTTAATACTGACCATATCACTTCCTAATTCAAGCGAGGTAGGATGTCTTGTAGGAGGAACGCGTAATCCAGTACAGCCTGCAAGTAGTACTGTAGGATCATGATCTTCATTTATCACCCGTCGCTGACTAAGCTCTACGTATGGGTTGTTGACGCACTTCACCAGGCACCTTACTTGGCTGGTGTAAGTACTGTGCAACTGTGGGCCGACATCATACTAATCAAAGTCAGTTTCTTTTTTCCGTTGGTAGACTGGATCCATCAGCGCCATCATGCATCAGCGCTGAGCGTTTGAAACAAAACAGACTTTTAAAAATTCAAATTATTCTTTCCTTACGTAATGCCTATCGGTTCTTCGTGGTTCATCCTAGTGTCGCAATTATGAGAAGGGATTGCGAATTACACCGCGACGTTCGCGCTTCCCAGTGGAATTGAGTTCATAATCAATGGGTACTTATCATGGGGTCGGCTCTTATTCTCGCCATGTTACCTTCTCAAGATAATTCTATCACCTGCGAACAGCTTAATTCACTCAGTTTCGAATACATACAAGCAGAGCTCGCCAACTGGGAACATATCGTATTTCAAGGTGACATGGATGACTCACGCAAACAGAGGGGAGCATCTTCCAGCAGTGGCGATCGTACCTCACAGCCAGTCAACAATTCCGCCGATAATACAGGGGTACTTTTAATTGCAAGAATTCCTAACCGAGTTGGATTGACAATTTTACAAGACAGGACATCACTTTCACGGTGCTGCACCACCTCAGGTTCCTCCTGAGGCATATAACTACCTCATACATGCATTGCTTTCGATGCAAGGAGCTATACCACCCCAGACAGCACATAACCAATCGTCACCGTATCCTCAAGGACAATTCCCGGCGGGTCCTTCTACGTCCTCAGCTTTTCCAAATGTGCCCCACCAAGCCGTGCACTCAAATCTACCGCTTTCCATGTCGTCTACCGGATCTTTTTCACAATTTCCCCCCGCTATGATGAGCCCACAGTCAGGCTTCCACAGTACGGTTAATGAGCCTCCAGCGTTTGTGTCATCAAATGTGACCCCTTCAGATGCAAGTGATAATGCAGACGAGGCTGCTGCAATTGCTGAAGATAAGCGCAGACGAAATACTTCTGCTTCAGGTTCGTGGTTCTCGGACTGCCGACACACTTGAGTCTGATTCTCCATTTAGCCAGATTCCGGATCAAAAAGAAGCAGAAGACATTCAACCTTGAGCGAACTGTTACCGACTTGACCGGCAGGACGGACGAATTAGAGCGAGAGGCATCGGAGCTGCGACGAGAGAATAGCTGGTTGAAGGAAATCGTGCTATTAAAAAGCAGAAGAAGGGGCACTATTGGTGGGTCGCAATCCAGGAACTCCCAACAAGCAAGTACTTCGTCCGCACAGGGGGACAATCACGAACGCTGATCCGAGCAGCGACGAGGAAGACGGTCACGAGACACGCGAAGCGAAATAAAACAACGTGTGGTCGAGGTTGGGCCATTTGCACTATAGCTTGTTGACTTGCGTGAGAGGCTTGTATTCAAGACCATAGATGTCACCAAGATGTTTTTCTTTCTGGGTGTGTTCATCATCCCCATCTCTTAGTATAAGTTCAGTATAGCAGCCAGGATTTTGTAGCAGCCAGAACTTTGTAGCACGTTCGCACATTTGTAGGTGCCTTGTAAGGGCAAGATCTAGACCATTGTTAACGCTCACTATATATATTGATGAGTCCAATACTGCTGAAACGTTCATTTATACTATTGGTCAAATATAAATTACATAATGCTAGCGTTCTCACGCCCATGTCTTTTGGACGCCCACCGTCAATTAACGTTGGATTCAAGACTTCCCCTCCAGATCGCGGTTCCTTTCCTCTAGACCATGATGGTTTGCCTCACTGTCTTTATCATGGAATGACTAACTAAGTATGATCTACAGGCGAGTGCAAGGAACAAATGATGCAATACATGGCTTGCTTGCGCAAAAATTCTAGTGAATCCACTCCGTGCAGAGTCGTGAGCAAACAATACCTTGACTGTCGAATGACCAAGTACGCCAACGTCTGTTTTTGTGCTCTCAATAGCTCACATTTATTGCAGAGGACTTATGGAGCGTGATGAATGGAGGAATCTTGGACTAGCCAACCTGGAAGGAGATTCCGCCGAACCAACGCGCACTTCATCCTGAATGTATCTACACCTACTCCACAAAACGAAATACGTGGACAACATCACGGATGTGACCAATATCTGGCCGAGGTGTGAGCTGTAGTAGTGCAAGAGTGCACCACACGTAGTATAATAAGCGTTCGCTTATTACGCCATCGTAAATTTACATACACGACGCGTTAATCTCCTTGTCTCAATTCCCGAGTAAACCAAGCCTGTTCTCGACCTCTGACAATGAGGTCCATATCATATTCATGGACCAGTGGATAGGGCTGCGAATCTTTCTTTCTCATGACATCAATGAGACTCGGATAATCAATAATCTACTGGCAGAGCCTGTCGCAGAGTTTGAAGTCTCGGGCCAGTTAATGAACAGACCTTTCAGGGCCTCTAGTATTATACCCCAAGTGACAAGTCGGCCTGGCACCCGAACTTTGGCTGGCAATCTTTGAGCACCTTCCTTGCTTTCCGAACCCTTCACGACGTTGCCCTCACTTGCCAGTCCTTTCGTTATCTTGCGCGACCTCTCTTATGTCGCTCGCTGACATTCTGTCTACTCTCTGGACATCAACCAGCGTTTTATTCACCGTCTCAAAACTGTAGAGCGTACAAAGCAACGCATACAATTTTGTTCCTCAGCACGGATCGTTCGGGAATGCAAATTACATCCCCGATATATATTGCTGGTGCCGCGCCCAACACGGAAATTGCATATAATGTGCTTCTGGATATACTACTCGACGCCCTACCGCTTTTCGTCAATCTCCAATCGCTATCGTTCATGTTCGTGGACCTCAGCCAATTCCAGGTATTGAAACTGTGCGCGCTACGAAGCCTTGGGAACCTTTTCTAGGGCAACTGTATAGTGGAACATGTCCAATCGCTTTCACCTCCCAAATTGCGGGTTGCTGACTTGATCATCATCTGCCATAACAAAACTATACTTGGGAACGGTCAGGACGGTCATGGACTATCTATCTCCTCACCCGACCACATATGTTCCGTCTCTATAATCAACCCAGTTGCTATCTCACAATTCCTAAGCAATTTCATAGGGAACGCATTGTGAGGCCTGTTACAACTCCGATGCCTTACATTACCTTGCGATTTAGAAGTCGTGCGCGCTTTCCTTCCTTTACTTCATCTTATCCCAGAGCTAGCCGAACTCAAATTCATCTGCCCCTCTCAAATCCAATCCAACCTCCCCAAAGATGAAAAACTCTCCCTGTCTATGCATTCCATTCCACTCAAACCACCGTCGAAATACCAAGGCCCTCGTCGACTTTGAACCCACTTTGTTCGCCCTGGTGCGCTTGAACATCTTAACTTTTTTTTGAATCCTTGTTTATTGTCCGTCGGGGCGAAGCCCTGTGTTACAGTACATGCGTTATAGTAATCTATGGTTCTTTACGTACGTTTGTGGTATGATGAAACTGAAATCCTGGTCCAGGCTTGCGTGAGGACGGTAAGCGCCGTCTTAGGGCGTTTGGGGGTGTAGATGGCTAAGCACTTAGCGCATCCTTGGGATTCTACTTCTTCTGCTCTGGGGGGCTGACATCTCCGAAGGTGTTGACGAAACGTTTGGTGCGCGCTATGTATTTGAGGACCGCCTTGATGCTGTTTTCTACCGTTCAGGAGACCTTTTAGGCTTTGGGCTCGTGTGCTAAGCTCGGATTTCAAGAGTGCGCCGTATCTCGTGTACGCTGGGCATGATATTAGGAAGTGGTGTACGGTTTTCTCTCTTTCTTCGCAGGTTGAACAGATTGGGGGTGGCGCTCTCGAGATTTTATGGAGGTGTTTGTTCAGGGGTGTGTCCTGTGCGAAGTGGGCCGAGCGAACGTCTCAACTTGTGGAGTACACGCCCCATGTCCACTAATGGTTCGATGGACCCCGTAGAACTGTAAGGAGCACTTGTGGGAGCCCATGAACTTGTGAGCGTATGTGATCCGGAGGTCCTCAGGACTGCTCGTGCTCTATGCCATCTGCACCCGTTTCCTAATACTTCGATCGTTATACGTATATGTGGCAAGGGGCGGCTTCTTTCCTGATGTTGCCATGCAAGTGTGGGATCCTGAGGTACATGTCAAATCGTTCGTTCTCTTTTGTCGGGCTAAATTGTGTGTTCTAGATGATAATGGACGCCCTTTTGACCCGAAGTTCCGCTTACCAGCGTTTGCAACTTTCTTCATATTCAGCTGTGTCGCGCAGTGGACCTGCGACGAAAGACCGTCTTGAAAAGGTAGACGAGACCTCAGGGTAAAACACCCTAATTTAACTTTTGTTTCTCTGGATGAATCGGACATTAACCTAGCATGGGACAGTGCCCCATTGCTGAGCGCTGAGATTTAGGGGTCCGTTTAATATATGAATTTGATTGTCCTATGTATAAGCTATCTACACATAATCCTATACCACTTGTTTCGGGTTGCCACAGACTACTATCTCCGAATAGGATGATGTTTCTCGGTCATTCCCTGTCATTCCCGTAGCCATCGACGATCTCCCACAATGCACTAGCAAGCTCTTTCACGTCATCGCTCTCCAGGCCCATGCTCATAAGCACACCATCACTCCTTCGCGTCCTTGCAGTTTGTTCCACAAACCTAGTATACCCTGTAAGCGAGACCGATGTAGAAGGTGTTGTAACAAGTGATGAAGTCATCCTCGTCGATGTTGGTTTAGTGTGCCAGAATATGGACGGAAAAGATGTCGGAACAGGATAAGCAGGTGCGTGGATACTGATCCCATGACATGAATAAGTTCGGATGCACGCCATACGATTGAGCGAGCCATTACTTACCTGGAAACCAGAGGTTCCTGTAGCGATGACAAGTCGCACGATGCATCGAATGCCGCCAGGTCTTGATCCTGCAACCCTCGAGTTACGTTTCGCCTCGCAAAAACTGAATGCTCGTCCTAGAATTACATATTGCTCCATTATGGTTCGTGCGATCAGGGCGTCAACATAATCCTCACCTTATTTGACAAACCAGTCGAGAAGTTGCAGTACAGATCGGTGAATGCTGCCTCTGTCGCAGGAAAAGGTAGGGAAGACTATGCCGCCCAATTGTCCCAATCGAGAACATTTCCGCCAGTTCAAGTGGTCAGCTATCATTGCAATGTCCTCCCGACTGTCTTTAAGTCTGGGAAATCAGCTGGTGATATGCTCGTTGCCTGTCAAAGACAATAGCATACCTCAGTGGCAGCGTAGCGGTCTCTACCAGCGACGAGATGACTGCAGACGTATGATACAAGCTGTTTTTCTGTAATGAACCGTCAGAAACTATATATAGAGTTTTGCAGGAGACGAACATCATAGGAAAGTACCTGCGATAGGTTGCTTTCCAATGGAGACCATCGGGATGGATTTAATATTGGGAAAGTGATATCCGAGAGCTGATGGAGGCTTTGCAAGCACAATGCGTCATTGATAATTCTCTTTGTGTCGAGAAACTATTTTCGAATGTTTATGTACCATCTACGTGAAAGTGCATTCACTCACATTGTCGATGCCAGCATGATTCGGGTCTGCACCCGAAAGGAAGCTAAAGTTTAGTGTAGAAGCCTTGAGAAACTCGTCGCGGAAGGAAGTCAGGAAAGCATGCGAGAAACCCCCAAAGGTTGGCATATCGTGCATCATTTGCAATCCCTGCAGTGAAGGACAATTCGGCAGATGATTGAAAATGGTATGAAACAGAGCCTACCTGGAAGTTATCGCAGTTCTCGACGAGCAAACGAAACGCCCCTTCCATGAGCTCTGTATCCTTGAAAAGTATTATAAATACCACAAGACGGGGAGAAAAAACAAGTACCTCATTATATCGTCGGAAGAGATCTTGACCAACACTCCACCCAGCTTCGGTACTTTCCAGTGCGTCAGGGATGGGCTGTATAGATTTAGGATCGAGGAAAACGCGGCTATAATCTGACCAGTATCTGATATTTGGGTCTGTACGTTCCAGACCACCTTTTTCTTCTATTTCGCCTTCAAGGCGAGCGTGATATTCGCTTTGAGGAATCGGATCTTGTGCCTCGCGAATTACCCTTCCTCGCCTGCAAAGTAATCACTTCGTACGACGAACAGCTTTTACAATCACACTCACCAGGTCGTATCAAGTGAAGCGTTGGTAGCTGTATCAGCTTGGCTCGTTCTTGCGAGTGTCCCGAAGTTTGCTGCTCAAATGCAGCTCAGACGATAGGATATCAATGCGCCAACGAAGGCATACACTTCTGATCGAATGCTAACAGGCGTGGACAAAGAGTTGACTGATTCTGGTGAGACATGACGGTAATGCACATTAACTTGAGGATCTCACTTGGAAATGGTCCACATACCTGAGGACTTCGTCCTTCATCGAACGAAAGGTCGTGGTTTACGATAGGTTCATCGTCATCGTCGTAGGTGAAATAGCTCTCCTGCGTATTCCAGAAATGTGTTCCAGTGTAGTTTGCCAATGAGCCTGCTTGGATGTAGATGATCTCCCTCATAGCTTGAAGGTATTTTGAAACGCGTCGGAGGCCTAGGTCTGATCATCATGCCGTCACGTCCTCAGCCGTCGGAAAATTCAAAGTCCGCTTGACATGCCTTAACAGGAATTAGCAATGGAAAGATGTTAAGACGAAGAAACACCTAAAGGCTTAGCGCTTAGCGCTTAATGACAGGCAACGCAGATTGAAGATGAGCTGAATGGAAGGGACTGAGGGTCGCGAACTGGTCAGTTTGTCAATGCATAAGCAACGAAACCAAATGAAGATGGGGCGTGGTACTACATACACGTCCATTTCCAAACCCTGAAGACGGGGAGGAATTCAACATAAAGCAATATTATATCGGATAACTTATGATCAGAATTGGACGTACTGGTTCATAACATGCCAGCCGGCCTCGCTCGACTATAGACACAGCAACATTGTGTAACGTATTTTGGTTTGTTTACACCCACGTATTGGGTGTGTAACTGTAAGTAGGCAGACTGTAACTTTCCCAGGTGTGCGCATCCCTATTTAATTAGCGCACGATCTTCATCTCCTGACCGTGGACTCTGGAGCGCTTGAGGTATGAAACTAGCCTTTCCCATTATTATAACACACTACGGCATGAAGTTACTTATATATCGTGTTGGCCCGGGCAACTTGGGGCTATAACATCACGCACGTTCCTCCCACTGGCACCAAACTAGTTCGCCGCCGGAACAGTCCTTTGATACCACGGTTGTCTACTTGCATTCGATGGCACGACGCACGTTACTACGAGTCGCAGAATGGCATGTATGACTCTAACGACGAAACTGCAAAAGCAGTAGTGAATAATAGCTGCCAGCAGGCCAGTGATTTGTCTTGCCAAGTGAACGTTGCGGCTGGCGCCGGCGGTGCCACCTGTTCAAATCGCTGGCGGCTGGAAATTATCAGAATCTTTTCCTTGAACGTTCGTCTCGACACTGGTCGTTTAGGCGTTATTGATAACCGGTGTTTTTCCGAATGCCGCGGTGGGCAATTCAAGAGCGAGGAGAGATGTCATATATGAGTCATGGACTAACTGAAGTCGAAAAAAACACCCACCTTCCTTCATAATGTGTATTCCATTTGTCTATGCCCTCATATTCACAGAGATTGCTCTGGTTTACGCATCACCATCTCAGGGTCCATTCCGAACCGTGTCTAACAATCATCGGTTCTACGATGTACAGGTGCGTCACGGTAGTGTACTCGAGGTCGTGGCTTGTGCAAACCGTAACCCAGGCTCATCGTGGAGGAAGAGGAAATGTTGTCGAGAGCACTCTACTGAGCTTTGCATGGTATAGTGGATGAAGTCGATGTTTGCTTCACCTCAAGCGAATTCCCGTCACAGGGGCCTCATTGGTGGTGCCACCACACTCGAATTAGACAACGGTATCACTCAGGCAAGCTCTCGCTTCTCAGGGTCATGCGTCTTTCTGAAGAGGCTTGCAGGACGGTGAAGTCGTTGTATGGCACGACGAGAGTATATTGGCAGAAAAGTGTTCTGACACTGCACCAGTGGTGAGCAGTGTTATAGTATGAATTGTGGCGGTTGACTGACCAGCACAGGTCCCAGATGATCCCGCATATCCTTATGTCGGAAAGTTTATATCAAATCTGACGTTGGCTCAGATCAAGACCCTCGATTGCGGATCAAAGCGCCAAACAAATTATCGTATGTGTTCTCTTTCTAACTGTAGCCACTGTCGTAAGAATTTTACACAGCCCATCAGCTTGTATATCCTGGAGCAGGGATATCCACATTACGGGAAGTCTTCGATTTCGTGTCCTGCGCAGATCCGTCGCACCAGATCCTTTGGAATATCGAGTCAAAAATTAACCCTCAATACCCAAATAGAACTGCTGGCGTGGATGATTTTGTCCAGAAGCAGCATGAGATATTCGCATCGAGCCCATACTACCATTCTATTACTGTGAGTGTAGCTCTGTTACTACTAATCAATACTCTAATTGCCTTGCCAGTATCAAAGTTTTGACTGGCGAACTTTAGTGGCCATGAAGGTCTGTGCCTCATGTTCGTCCACTCTGCTTTTTTGATCATCAGCTGAAGGCTTTCGACGATAAACTTGTGACTTCTGCTCTTATCGATGAGTGAGTGAATTTCGAGCCAATACTTTGCACACCAACCGTCACCAATGACCATTCAGGGACACTGCTTTTACGCCACGTGACTCGACTTCCCCGTGGTTGGCTGGCCTACGCCTTGAATCATTTCCCGGACCATCCCTGTCCGAGCAGATAGCACAAGCCGCCCACGCTGTACAAGCGAATATTTTATCTCCTACTGGAACCTTCCTCATACCTTCTTCATCCCATGAGGGATCCTCTCACTTCACAACTCCTAAAATGATCAACGAAGCTCACAGGCTCGGCATGAAAGTTGTACCTTGGACTGTGAGCACTGGTCTATTTGCTCACAATAGACGATGTTCACACATCACCCATTGCAGGTGAATCACTTGGACCGCGTTGAAGAGCTCGTCAAGGACGGCGCAGACGGAATTATTACGGATTGTAAGTTTCAAGCCACAACAAGTATTATTGATTGCTTACGGAAGGCATATCAGACCCGAACGTCGTTAGGCGGTGGGCCAAACAACAGGGACTTCAGGTGGCGCCTAAATATCCTACACAACGTGTCTTCTCCTGCTTACGCCAGCACACACATTGATCTTCTTGATGCGATGAGCTCAAGGATAGATCATCATTTTCTCCATTCGTGTAGCATTTTTCGGTATATGATTACCAGGCAGTTTAGCTTTCATCAGACAAAAACCATTACAAATCAGGACATCGCTATCATATAGACGAGACACGTACTATCTGTGTTCTATTATACTCGAGACTTGCCTGAAAATAGACGCTGAAGACATCAAGAAATGTGGAATCTCATTTGAATTGATAGGGGTTATTGCCCTATGCCGTCCGCACCGTGCTCCAGACCACGCCGATCGGACAAGTTGTCTACCACCAAGTACACACAGTCGCATGAGGTAACTGTGGCTCCTCCCTTATGTATTCGAGAGGCCCATCTCAAATGCCACGGTGAGCAAATGTCGCGTCAAAACTTGAATGGGGTAAGCGGCTCAACATCATCAGTGTAAGTATCGTTGGCGCAAGGTCATTGACGACTCGGATCCAGGCCACAGCAGCCTTATCCTTATCTCTCTTGAATGCAAATACTGTGGTATTCGAGAGTTGCCCAAGGCGTACGATGTCAATCGAACGCGGGATCGTAATGCCCAACGGAAGACACATTCGTCAAGGGCTTGGATTGGAGGGAGCCCCTCATCACCGGCCCTATGGCATGGTCCATGGTTGTATAGGAGCGTCATAGTTTTGCTTCCACATTGATCACGCGATGGGACATTCAGGAAGTATTACTGGGCGTCGTGAAGAAGATATTGATCATCCTGTGCCAGCTTGAATCAACCTGCAACCAGGCCTAAACATAGCAATTTGGTGAGTGTTTGTTGACGTAGCACCGTTTATCTAGCCAGCCTACGAAGTTGAGATCCTGTAGCACGGGTGCAGCACGTCCATCGTGTTAGTGGGTGATGCAGCTCATAGTATTCACCTCATTTCTGAGGGCTATCTTGTAATCTGAGCAGGCTGCCACTCCTAGCGGTGCCACCAAACTCAGGTCGAGGAGCATCTCAAAGCCTTGAGGGCGCCAATCCTGGCATATCACTTCCGACGACACCAGTTAACCCCATAGCCATTTCGGATCTGAAGACTGTACTCGCGCAATTCCAAAGGGTTTGACAGCCTCGAGTTAAAGAATCGTTGCTGAGATTCATCGACATAGAGAGCTAGAAACGGGAAAGGAGAGCTGGATGAATGGATGGCTCGAGTATAAAGTGCCTGGAATCGAAGATTAGACCAAGATACACGAAAGCAGCCAATCCAGCTAATGCATCTCGTGTTGAACTCATCCTATGGGCGTCACGGCGTCTAGATCCTACTGCTTGCAGGTTCCGGAGGCGGCTCAGACATCTGCGCCTGTCAAAGGTCGAACTCGTTCAAGATGATTTGGTCGATCGGCATCGTTCAATTCAGGGCCGGTGGAGTTGGAGGTCTTCTCAACCCCAATGTTCGAGGGCGTCGCCGCATAGGTAGCCTTCCACGACTCAGTCGTGTTATGTCTTGATGTATGACCTCATTGGACGTAGTCATTACAATATGCTTGGTCACACCAATCAAGTTGAAGCAGACGAGGAACTCCGTGACCTTATATCTCTCCGAATCGCCTTTCACTACCGAGACCCTCGCCAACTCTGCCACAGCGTTCGCTTTCTCCCCAGCATATCCCTCCTCGCGTTATACACAACTGCCAGTTGACACATGCACGCGCTCCTGGAAAGCAATCGACGTCATGCCGGTTCCTGCATTAGAGTCGGCCACGGGCTTAGCATGAAATTCCCGAAGGTTAAGGATAAGCCGTGGTCCCATTATAAACCTCTGCATGAGCAAGGAAATTTGAAGAAAACCAATATAAATTTGAGTCTTTAATGCATACGTGTCCTGTAGAAATGGTGAACCGTGGTCGTACACAGAGGTCAATGATAGAACGGCATACTGCTGAGATTGTCGGAGATAAATAAACAAGGTTGAAGCAAGAAACAGCAACAAAGCTAAGTAGCATATGCGAAACTTCAGCAATAAAAAAGAGCCACTTTTATATTATAGGCTCACCTCGCAAAGCAAACCACGTGAGTTTTCATCAATACCGTGTAACAGTCCTCGATTAACCATCCTGTTGATGGTCTTTGCAGTTCATAGGAAGTGTTTTAGAGCAATCCAGACTGCGAGACACAGTGCGAGGACCTCCCATACAGCGGGGAGTATCCAAGTCAATGAATTTAGAATGAGGTAATTTCCCTCATAGTCAGCAGTGCACTGATAAGTGCCAGAGAGAATCAGCTCCTCTGAAATTCATCGATGAGCTTGGTGCACCTAAGTTTTTCATTCACGATGGAAGCTTACCCGCTGGAACATCACTCATCGATATTGCAGTGATCACTCCGCCAGCGATATTGACAGCCAAGAATATGGCAACGAGAAATACGAGCATCGTTCTGGATTGTGAATACATGGCATGTAACCGAGTGATCATGATGACTTGTGCCATGTTTTAGTCAAGTCAATATCACTGAGGTATTGCACTCACCGCCCAGTATTACAAATACGACCATACTCATCCAGTTAAGCGTGACGAACATGATACGGCCTGGCAAATACGGTTAGTGACCAGCCCGAAGAGTCACACACTCCGAACGAACTCACAGCTGTAGCAGTCATTCTCTTGAACCAACAAGCTGGTCAAAAATCTCACTCACCCCTACATGGGAGCGCAGTTGATTGAATGAGAATGGAGATATCGGTGCAGAATACTCACTGTATCTGTCACCGAGATCGACTGAACGAATACTGTATGTCACCGGTCAGAAGAAGCAGACGTTGTGCGTACGAGGGAACATACCTAGAATGCTGATGCTAATTGCGAGAGATGGCTGATTAGCACGCCGCTTACGTGGTTGTCCAAACTTACACAGCATATATTATTCCAAGATAGCGTACCTAATGTTAAGTCAGCCAAATTTGCCCACCACTCTTAACACACGAGCTACATACACTCAGGTATAGAAAGGTCACGAGGGATCCACCGTTGCTTCTGCAGGGTGTTAATTGTGTTTCACGTTCTTCTGAAGTGGACTCCACTCACCCAGACCAATTCGACCTATAAAACCATTCTTAGCGAGATGGCTGCACCACTGACATTGGCATCAACCTACCTCTTGGCTGAATGTCAGTGCTAAAAATACCGTAAGGATATCAGGGGGATTCTGTAATATCAAGTATCTTGCTCACCCCAGCAGAGGCAATAACTGAATCGCAGCCAAGGTTAGATCAACCACATCAGTGACCTCCACCATCTGACTGGCTCTCCACGAACCTACAAAATAGCTACCAATGCGATTCGCATTGATGAGCGGCCACCAACTAGGATCATCTGAGATGAGGGTCATACTATTCGAGGATATGTGTGAGGGAGCGCAGAACTCGGTGAACGTGGACGTACTTATATGACGATGGCGTTGTGCGCGCCAGACATGTACTAATCATCCAGCACTTTAATTGTACTGCACTCGATACGTGATGCGACGGTGATCAGCGCTCAATGTTTAACTCAATGTACCGCTTTCCTCCTGTCAAGTCCTCCGCCAGTTGCCTCATATGCACCTCTTCCCTCTCTTCTGCCCGGTCATCGGGCTATAATATCGTCACCGGAATGTGAAAAATATGACAACTTTGGTAAGAGTAGTAAGTATGATCGTGTTGAAAACCACTAAACCAGAGGCTAAAACGTCCTAGACTCGATTCAGCATGCAGTTGGTGTTTGGGAGGATACTGTGAGAATTGGTGGCGGGGACTAGACACAACTTGAACTTGCGGTCCTTACTTATACCTGCTTAGAAACAACATTCACGTCATGCGTTGACTTCAGGGATGTAGTAGTTAGGGAATGCACTATATGGCTGTGCAGCATCGATATCTCACATGAACGACACTCCAAAACCACACACCTCAGAATCAAACCAACACCCCAGAACACCTCACAATCCCTCTCCAGCTCTTCCAAGCATAAACTCGCAAACAAGCAGTCTCGTCCAGCCTTTCCCGCATGCACAGCACTCTCGAGGAGCGAATACAAGAATGCTGGTTCTGTATTTGGGGAAGTCAGTTGGTGAAGTTCGGCGGCGAGGTAGATGGCGGAGATGGATGCTCGGCGGGTGTACCAACTTAAAGATGACTGGTATTGGTTAGTAATGGTGCAGTTAGATTAATCAAATTTATGTGAAGAAAAACGCGTCATACCTCTCGCGCGTCGCTATGAGTGACCCAGCATGCCTGGTTAGATACTTTAGCAGCGTGTTTGGTTATCGGAGCAGGGTCCACTAGGAGAGGTGAGTCAGGTGACTAACTGCAGGGGATTTGTGTTTAAAATAAGAACGACCACAGCCGCACAGCCACCGACCGAACTGGCGGTTAGTTTGCGTTCGACTTGTGTTCGACACAACCATTAATGCATAATGCATCGGATCGATGACATCGTCTGCTGATACATCATGTTCGGATGCCTGGAGAGTTGGCAATCATACGTCTGATAGGCTCATGCGAGAACTTTAAGTATCGACACAGTGCGCATTGTAGCGGACGAAGGCTCCCACTGGGAACCCAAACTGCTGCTCGGCATCAACGCGTCGATGTTGAACGACTCGAAGCTTCTTGTGCTGCAGAAGTACAGCAGAAGGTCTGTAGACTTCCACTTGATCATAACTTTCTTCTCAGGTTGACGGTCCTCAGCCGCTGCATTCGTTCGTGCCTATGCATCTATATACCATGGTCTCGATGGCAACAAACCCCTCCTCCGTACAACTCAATAAACAAACACTATTAAATATCTGGGCCTAGTAGCTTTTGCTCCGAGTGGCACCCCGCCTACCAATCAGTTCTATTTCTTCGAATGCGACATTTGCTGGAGGCTTCATCATCCTTCTGCACTTTCCGAACTCGAGCCTTCTGATTGCAGTGTCGATAATTGTGATGGTACATTACAGACCCAAAATGACTGTCTGACGGCACACTAAAACATCACCGAATCGTGCCCGGTGTACCTCCAGGGCGCGCTTTACAATAATTTCTTCCGGCAAGTGGGCACAACTCCGGCATTGGTGGTGTTTACCATAAGGAAGTAAATAAAACATTATGTTACATTTAGCTCATCCACCATTCACAGTAGGATGTTTATAGTCTTAAACCGTCCAGCCGCGCCTGATGGAGTCATGCCCTTTGTTCAAGAACCAACCGTGGCATGAGCGAACGGTTGCTTGCTCATCGCATTGTGACAATAATGTGACTATTATGAAAATCGTGATCGCGCTTTGTCGAATCTAGTGGACGCGTCTGCTCACAAAGCGGTTCGTCATTCATCCGCAATCCACAAGTCCACATCATCCAGACATAAATCGGTGCTTAACATGACATCTGCCATCAACTCATCCTTACTCCATTCACATCACAATGTTCTTCACTACACCTGTCTCCACGAGTCCCTACTCTCCCGACTACTATCCCCGCTACCGCCCCGGAATCTCATTCGTTGTCCCTGCTCTTGCTACCAAACATCTCGCGGAGCAACGTGAGCGTGCACGGGCTCTGCGTTACCAGCAGCAGCCTGTGAATCAGCCTAACCCAATTGCTCTCCTTGCTCACGAGTACAACGAACTTCCCGACCAGCAGCGCATGATGTGCGTCTTGCGTACCTGTAGACCACAGGATGAGAAAAATATTGGCTACATTATGGCCCTCGAGCACGCTAAAATGCAGCGGGCCAACCACACGGCCCACCAGACAGCTGAAATGCAGTGGTTCAGGATCCGAGAGTGGCAGTATCTTGTCGCTTTAAACGCTCACTTCGAGGAGGAGCAAGCTTTTGCCCGCCGCCGTGCAGATGCTGAGAAATTCCTCGAAGAAGCTGAAACCTACCTCAGCGGATTTCTACCTCCAGATGAGGAGCCATGCCTCAGCGCCTTTCAGCCTTTCGAACTGCCTGATACTCCTGTATGTTCTCACCCGTCCAGTAAATCTATTTCATCTGACTTACCACATTCTCTCCCCAGCTTCCAACTTCCACCTCCCAGGTCCTTGTTCAGGATGAGCCTTTGCTCAGGGACATGATTGAAGACTGTGTTGTGACAGAGAACCGTGTTATGACAGAGTACCAGTTTGAAGTGCGCGATACGCTCCAGTCGATCCTTGACTGTCTCTCTGCAGTCACTTCGACCGAAGGTCCTATCGAACACATTCCCGTACCATCCACCGCCGCGGAGATTTCTAGCTCGATGCAGGTCAACGTCGATGAAGAGGGAACTACATCCTCATAGGAAGGGAAAGGAGAAGCCAAGGAGACCCCTGTATGTGACGCTGAAGAGTCTTCTGCATCTCCGGCCCGAGTCGCACCTTCGTTCTCCCAGATCACTTCCATCTCCTCCATTCTCGAGACCCTCCTCGCCAACTTCCAGACCCTGTTACTGTGTCTGTCGAGCAACCCGCTCACCCAATGCATATCGACCCCTCGGAGGAGGTCAGCGAAATGGATGTGGGTGCATTCTTCCTCTGTTGTGAGTTGTGAGAATGAGGAGTGGTGTCATATCAGCCGAGGCTTGATCGTCTTGTATGTTTTACTCTGGTGTTTATTTAAGTCTCACTTATGTTCTACGTATACTTTGTTCATATTCGTTCATATTTACCCGATTACTGTACTCCAGTATGTAGAAGGAGCACTGACAAACTGCAAATGCATGTATCTCGTGTTGCATGAGCTTTGATTCTTGGATAATGCAGGATGATCATCTTACTCCAGTAACAGATTTTGCACTCTACTTGTTCTGAAGCTACGACTCGACCACACGATTATTCATAAGATGAAATAAATGAGCATATCTACTACGCCTTGTAACCCTGAATAACCACTGGCTTGGTGGCGGTTGCGTTCTGTATGATGTCTTTCACTGGTCACCCCAAAACTATACTTATCAGAGACATCTCAGGGCCAATGAGGACGCTGCTTATTATCATACCAGTTAATCCCATCTTCAGATCTGAAGGATGTATTCACGCAATTCCAAAGGGTGATCGGCAGCCTCGAGTTAACAGCGAAAATAAATGCCTTCGAGATACTCATGAATTTTGACTTCGTGAATAAGAGCTGGACTAATGATATCAAGTGTCTAGAATCGAAGACCGGGTCGAGATACGTGAAAGCAGGTACATTTCATGTTGTATTCATCCCATGTACATGGGCTTCAGTGGTCCGGGGGTGTATCGTTTATTTCTAGATACTACCGCTTGCAGGTCCCAGAGGCGTCTCGGACAGCCGCACCTGTCAAAGGTCGAACTCGTCCAAGATGATTTGGTTGACCCGCGTCCATTTAATTCGGGTTGGTTGAATCGGTAGGTCTTCTTGTAGTAATGAATCTCGATGCCTCAAGGCTCTCGGAAGGATTTCGTGGCCTTCTTCAAGTTTCAATGACCCGGTCGAGTCCCGAAGGCCAAGGGCCCAGCGCAACGCCGATCTGACATGCAGGGTGCCCTTGCCGCCAACCTTAGTGGAGGTTGTTAGATTTGCTTTGTCGCACCTGAAGCGAAGTTGCGAACGAGGAACTCGGAATCGGTGGGACCGTGCGAAAATTTACTAGGACTGGCAAGACTGACCGTAAACGTCCGACTGTTAGAAAAATACTCCGCTCGAACAGTTACTAGTTACTTGTAACCACCGCCAGCATCGTCTGACATGGCTTCCTATGCCGTCAGGAAATCTATAAACCTCGCCCCGACCGTGCGCGCGCTCCCAAATGGAATCCCGAGCGCGCCACGTCTCAACCTCGCGGCACGAGCACCTTCGGACGGCCATAGTCATGGTGCAACAGGTCCCGGTGCTGATGTCCCCACTCGCTTGACCGGAACAGTCGCGAGTCCTTCATTCGGTCTAGTTTCCAAGACTTTCGTTGGTAAGTAATAATTTTTCACCTTGCTTCGACTTACTTTCTTAACACTAACGCCGACCAAAACGCGTCTCTTGCATTTAGCTCCTCCGCCCACAACCCATCTCTACCAGCGGCTCATTCACACGTCCGTTGCAGTGAAAGATGCTCCTCAAGTGCCCGACTTCACCCCCTACCGCCCGAAAGATGAGACCACCAACCGCGCCATGTCGTACTTCATGGTCGGCTCCCTTGGCGTCCTCTCCGCTTCTGTCGCCCAGTCCACTATTACTGGCTTCCTGGAGACCATGGCTGCATCGGCTGACGTCCTCGCTCTCGCGAAGACCGAAGTAGAACTTGCCAGCATTCCAGAGGGCAAGAATGTCATAATCAAATGGCGCGGAAAACCTGTGTTCATCCGTCACAGGACCCCCGATGAGATAGAAGAGGCACGGACTGTCGATTTGAAGGCACTCAGGGACCCTCAAAGGGATGAGGACCGAGTGAAGAAGCCCGAATGGCTTGTTATGCTTGGCGTTTGCACACACTTAGGTTGTGTCCCGATTGGCGAGTCAGGTGACTACGGAGGATGGTGTGTCATTTTCCTTTCATTAATCGACTCTTCTGACAGTCTCGTTATCTAGGTTCTGTCCATGTCATGGTTCTCACTACGATATTTGTATGCCACCGTGATTTCTTCACTTGTGCATCACTAACAGAGTTCAATTTGCAGCTGGCCGTGCCCGGAAGGGACCTGCTCCGGTAGGGATTTTTCTTCTGTCTACTGAGGTCATACTAACACTACCTTGCAAGCTTAATTTAGAGATTCCTCCTTACGACTTCAATGAAGTCGATGGAAAGCTCATTGTTGGATGAGATTGATCATATACTGTTTATACTGCCCTGTAATGGAGTCATAGACATTACTAGAAGTCAGCTTGCAGTTGCGTCTTATCAAGATTTGCGAGACAATTATAGCTGAGACGTTTCAGGTATACGTGACAATATCCAGTAGACAGTACAGTAATGTAATGATGGATATGGACTAGACTAGGTGTAGACAAACTCAATATCTCGTGTGATAGCATAGATAGTGTGGCCTTGACGATGGCCAAGTTATGGGGTAGGGCGTCGAGCTAAGGAAGCGGAGTTCCGTTTGTTGAGTATGCGTGATAACCCGCTCATTGTCTTCTCTTTGGCAGGTGGCTCTTGGCCTAGGGCATTGCGAGAAGTAGCGCGGGTTAAACGCTGCCAAAGTTTCGGAGAACCCGATGATGGGATAAAGGTGGGGGTAGAGGCCGCGCTGTCTCTGGAATTCGAGAAAGATGAATTACGAGAGTTGGATGACGCTCGCTTTGGAATGGGGATGGGAGCTGGTAAGGAACGTGGCAAGAGCTTAGGCACATACGCAGGTGGTGATGCAGGATATGACGAATCCAAACTTAGAGATCGGAATTCTCCGTATCCAGCGTGGGCTTGCGATCCTGGAAGGAGAAACGCCGTCTTCTCAAGATCAGGACCCTGGATGCTGATGGACGTCGAGTCTGAAGTAGGCATGATTGACGGTGTCTCTTTGACACCGTGTGAAAGCTCGGAATCTTGAGTGTGCTGAGTCAAGGCGAGCCAACTGGTGGTAGCCGTCTGATCCAACATCAAGACTTCCCCTTCTGGACGCACCACTTGAACTATCTCGTTTTGAATTCCAAAGGGATTGGCACAGATAGATTTGTCTCTGTAGAGTTGAAGTCCCATGATTCCATTGTTGAATGAGTAATTGTGCTTGGATGATGTCTGCGACGTTCTTGTCGCATTGTAAGGGGTGGGAGGCCGTCCAATATTGTGCTAACCAGATAGGATCTCTTTTTGGAAGACTTGAAAAATGGGGGTGAGAAGCAACTTTGCAGCCGTTGGACTGTCAAGGAGATGTCAGATATAAAGTAGAGAGGTGTTGGAAAAAAAATACCGTTTAGAGGGGTCTTTTACCAGACAAGCATCGACTACGTCCTTGAAGGCACGTGAATACTGGTGGACACCTCCTACCGAATCAAGTTTCGGTGGTTTACCCTGAACGCTGGAAAGGGCTTAAGGGTAGGAATGTGATCAAAACGGATATATGAAACATACGTTTGCAGAAGGACATCATGAGCACTTTCTCTCGATCGTGGAGGACGACCCTGAGTAAGCTCAATAGCAGTTATTGCAAATGACCAGATGTCAGCCTTTGAATCGTAACGATGACCCTGAATGAGCTCAGGCGCCATCCAACAAGGCTGCATTGATCAAATATGAATATGTCCATGTTAGAACATGCAGGGATCTGAGATAAGCTGCGGCACGCACGGTCCCGACAAACGATTTTCGTTTCCCCATACTAGGGCGCTCAAATGGAAATGCTGGACAGGAGCTGTTAGCAGCAGACACAGGGTCAAAGTTGATAATACGATTGCCGGCGTCATTGTAAGATCTACTGGACATATCAGCATCATCTGTGAGGGATGCGGCTACTCCAAGGTCGCCAAGCAAAACTGTGCCGTCGTCGTCGATAAGAAGATTGGCAGCTTTTATGTCACGATGAATAAATCCGTTGATATGCAAGTAGCTGTGCAAATGTGGTAATTGTAGTACGAGAGAGGAGGGCATGAGATGGACTAACTTGAGGCCTTCTAGGGCTTGCTTGAGAATGCATTTAACAACTTCTTCCTCCAATCCGCCAGGCCAGCCGTAATGCATTACGTCGGCGGCGCTACCCTTGTTCATGAGGCGGGCGGCGATATATAGCTTGTGGCCATCCACCCAGCTGCCGCGTACACGTAGCACATTTGGGTGCTTTGTCAGGGACATGAGTTGTGTCTCCCGCTGTAACAAAGACAGCGAATGAGGGGGCAGCACGTCCAAGTCAAGAACTTTCAACGCGCATGGCATAGGATGTCCTGGTAGGGGAGGGTTATAGACAGCGGCATATACCACAGATGATGCTCCGAAACCGATGGGAGATCCAATAGTGTAGTCCGTAGAACGGTCACTGAATGGAAGTGAGTTCTAACTTAACGACTTCCAGTGTAAACAGTAAAATACCTATACAATTGCCACTCGTCTGCGACGGAACCGACGAATTTCCTGGAGATATTAACGGTCATTTGGTGAGCTTTTACAGCATACCCTGAAATGTTTTCAGATGGGGGTCGGAGCCGCCCAGGAGTGAAATATATAAGACTGGCACAGTCACTGAGCCAGCGTGCCGTTGCGTGGATTGCCAAATATTGTCAGCTCTCGTCATGTCTAATTTTGGATATCGGTGTATTAAGGTTTACCGATACTTATGTAACCGGGTTCCTGCACGTGGGTGAAATTAAGGTTACAACGTTGACATATCCATGTCATGTCATCGCGTGACAATATCGTCACACACTGTTCCGAGCATTCCGACACCCGAGTAAGTCGCGTAAACTGTCTCTTCACAAAGTACATGGCACCGCATCAACCATGCGCTAAATATCAGTACGTCCTTACATCGTCCACTCCAAAGATCGTCCCGGTCCAAGACCAGGAACCCAAGGATGAAGAATCACCAGCTGACTACAACGCTGGCGGGTATATGGTCATTAAGATCGATGACACATTCAAAGACGGTCGGTACATAGTAGCACGCAAGCTAGGGTAAGTCATCGTCTCATTTACCATACAATTATTGTTCATTCGACAAGTTGGGGCCATTTTTCAACTGTCTGGCTCATCAAGGATACTCAGTAGGTATTCCAGTTCTGCAAACACACGTATGTTCTCATGAAGTATCTTTTCCTAGCGAGAACCGCTTCTCCGCTCTCAAAGTGGTCAAGTCTGCTTCGCGTTATGCTGAGACTGCACGCGATGAAATCAAACTCTTGTCTCAGGTAGCTGCTGCAAATCCGCACCATCCTGGTCGACAACATGTTGTTTCGTTCCTTGATTCTTTTCAATCATCACGCTCCCCAGGACACTCATGTGTGCATGGTATTCGAGCCCCTCGGAGAGACGCTTCTCGCATTAATTCAACGCAACAAGAAGAAGGGTGTTCCAAAACCTGTCGTCAAGGTCATCGCGAAGCAAGTGCTTCTCGGCCTTCAATATCTTCATGATGAATGCGATCTCGTTCACACTGACATTAAACCTGAGAACATCCGTAAGTGTATAATTGTCTCTGGATTCATGTCCACCCCACTGACGAGATACTCCATTAGTCATTTCCATACCAGATGTTGAAGCTCGTATTCATGCCGAATTGTCTATTTCGCCAAAGCCAACGTCGTATCATGTAGGCGTTCCTCAGCCCACCAAGTCCCGTTCTGGCTTGACCATTCCTTATCGACATGCACCTGCACACGAGAGACGCGTGCAAATATTTGATTCACAGCCATTATCAAGTCCATCGTCGAGATCTGGAAGTATCAGCGCTAACGCGAGTAGCCATAACTTCCAATCTTCCGGGACAACTCCGATCGGTGGCGCACCCGTCAGCCAGCTGCTTAGGAAGTCCGCTAGAGCGGATTCTACTGCCATCCTTCATGACCCACCAATAATACCTTCCAGTAGCCCATCCACTTCGTCTACCACCTCCTCCATGCTATCCACGCCAGCGATTTCTAACAGCGCTGTTAGTACGCCCCCTACCTCGGTGGGAAGTGCAGACGTACCTATCCTGACGAAAATGGCCTCGCTTACACTCATGAGTGCTTCGCCAGATGCCAAGTTCACATTGCCTCTAAATACGGAAAGTGACATGTCATCCGAGCAATACGTATCTACTTCTCCCCTCATCCAATCGCACGGTTCTCCAGAGATCCACCACGTCACTACCGGGCCGTCGCTTCTTACCCAGACTGCTCCGCATGAGTCCTCCGCGCCGTCTCTCGACCGAACTCCGTCATCTCCTTCTTCAGGGGTGCCCGCTCCAGGACCACTATCCACGCCGCTTTCTGCGCCGCTCTCTATTAAGATTGCCGATCTAGGCAATGCGACACCTTCTAAGCAGCATTTTACAGAGGATATTCAGACACGACAGTATCGCGCTCCGGAGGCTATCCTTGGACGACGCGACTGGGGCACAAGAGCTGACGTTTGGAGCGTTGCTTGTGTCGTTTTCGAGTTGTTGACCGCGGAATATCTGTTTGACCCTCACGGACAAGGCGATATGTTCACAAAGGACGATGACCACATGGCGCAGATAATTGAATTACTAGGTGATTTCCCGCTAGACGCGAAGATGGGAGGAAGATATAGTCGTGAAATATTTGATCACGCAGGCAAGTCAAGTTGGAAATAGCAATTCAAGCAAAGGACTCACGTTGCCTTCAGGGGCACTTCGTTACATCAAAACGTTGAGGCCGTGGCCTTTAAATCGTGTCATGACAGAGAAATACCTTTTCTCTACCTCGGAAGCGGACGATTTATGCCCCTTCCTTGAGCCTATGCTTGCAGTCGATCAAAGGGAACGCAAGGAGGTTCGCGATATGGTTGATCATCATTGGCTAGATGTGAAGGACGAGGAGTGGGTAGGCGTCGACGGCTGGTAATAAACCTTATGTTTTTTGATGCTGTCATTTTATGGGGTTTTTGTGTCTTGTGGTATCTGAAATATACACCCCCCGCCTTATCTTTTCTTTCACCCTACTTTAACGGTGTTTATTCTTCATGACTGCACGATAGACATCGTAATGATTGTTCACGATCTAGATTCAGACACCCCCTCATTTTACGCTTCGCGGTCCATACGACGGTACATATGTATTACATTTTCTCGAGCCATAAATACAAAGTCTTCCATGCTCATGCTTCCGATCTACTTTATTCGTGCACCCACTTTGGAACACCTCACGGTATGGTCCAAATTCGTTCCCAGAACCAGGCCTGGAGGACCTGTGACCCAGTCGAACAATTTGGAACTCAGTATGATTCGCATGATTTTTTATCATGATAGTATGATACAAGATGAAACAAATTATGTTGTGGTTGTTGCCTTCCATTAGATATTGTGCCATGCTAACCTGGTAACTGGAGACGGTCGAGTCAACAAGACAACCAAAAGACAACATACACCCTCAATTACCGTCAACTGGAACTTCGAAGGGTGACTCGAACCGACAACAACTTGACAGTCATGGTTGGCTGGAAGAACCTGCAATAATACAAATAACATTGTAATCGAGTCTCTGGAAGGAACAATGCTACCGTAGCGACAAGCTTTCTTGAAAAAAGATATGCCTTGAGGTACCGGACTTAAGTTAGTGCCCGTGTCACTGTGCATCATAGGCGCTCGCTGTCCCAAAAGGGATGTTCGTTTGAAGCTACTCCTTAGGACGGCGACGGCGCAAGCTTATAATAAGCGCCATGGAATCGTATAAACACATACAGCGTCCATAAGAGCACCCATCTGGCAAATCGTCTTCCCTGAGGAAGTCCCAGCCTACCCCCGACCGTGATGTTCACCTCCATCGCGTCCACTCTCTCACTCAGCTTGCTAAAAGCATGTATTGTAATCCTCTTGATTTTGGTAGCAAGAGGATTCCTGTGGTTGATTAACATGATGGTCGTAGCACCTATGTTTGACCCGCTCAAGAAGATTCAGGGACCCGACGGTTCTCCGCTGCAGAACCACTTTCGTGAGGTCATGGAGTAAGTGTATATCTAATTCGAGGTCGGTTGTGAGGTTGATTGCAATGCCTTCATTTCAGCCCCAGCGTATCTCCAAATACGCATGAGAAGTGGGTCAAGTCATTCGGGAAGACATTCAGATTTCATGGGTTCGGTAGGGTGAGTACTTGCAATCTATTCCCGACTCGTCCTCCTTAAAACTATTAGCATGACTTTCGTCTCCTCTCCGTCGACTTTTGCGTTATGTCGCATATCCTCAACTCACCGATCTATGAGAAACCATGGCAAACGCGAACATTACTGACGAACCTTTTTGGGCGCGGTACGCTGATTCGATTCTTTCTGGAGACGTGAATGTTCTAAGTGGGTGAATACCAGGTGTTTTTACCATGGAAGGTGCCGAGCACAAAGCTTTAGTGAGGACTGCATTTAATTTCTGAAGAAAAAAATATTCATATGGTTTCTCGCAGAGGAAGCTGATTGCACCAGCCTTCTCAACTCAATCAATTAAAGCCATGGCTCCCATATTCTTCCAGAAAGCTGAAGAATTACGGGACAAATTGGAGAGTCTTGCGTCTTCTCCCACATTAGTCGAGGATGCAAAATTCCCTCCTCTTCCTGCACCACCCTATTCTCCTTCTCCTTCTTTTGCCGAGGCGGTAATCGACGTCGCCCACTGGTTCTCCCGTGCAACATTCGACGTGATAGGTTTGGCAGGCTTTGACTACCACTTTCATGCTCTCCAGTGTGAATCAGAAGAAGTCTACTTGGCATACAGAAATATTTTCAGGATCGCTGACAAGGGTCCCAAATTACGAGAACTTGTCCAGCTTTATTTCCCGATGATCCAGAAGATATTTGTCAGTGATCATCAGTTTGGCAGACACTTAAACTAATACATTGTCTTCGTCGCAGCCTAATGAAGCCACGCGCATCACAGATGAAAGTCAACGCGTAATCAGCAAAGCTGGTCAACAGCTCATCCAAAGCAAGAAGTGCGCCATTCTTGCTGAAAAAGCGAGTTCGAGCGAGATCAAAGAAAAAGACATTCTCAGTCTACTCAGTCAGTGCTCACGCCACTCTTTGTTAATTGGATCTAACATTTCACTTGTAGTCAAATCAAACCTGTCGGCGGATGTTTCTGGGCGACTCTCTGACGCAGATATTCTATCCCAACTCTCGACGCTCCTTTTCGCCGGCTCTGACTCTACATCTCTTACTATGTCCTGGTGCATCCACCTCCTTTCCCTCCACCCTGATGTCCAAGGTCGCCTACGCTCTGACTTAAACTCGATATCTCCTTGCGCATCCAATTCTTCATCGGTGTCAGGCTATTCTGCATCGACACACGCAGAAGCCATTGATGGGCTTCCTTTCCTCGACGCAGTAGTCCGTGAGACACTGCGTCTGTGTCCTCCCGTCCATGGTACAATGCGAGTTGCTACTCGCGATGACAATATCCCGATATCTTCACCCATAGTTCTTCGTAATGGCACGATCATTCAACCGGGCGAGACCATCCATATCCGCAAAGGCTCTTACGTGCACATTCCCATCGAGGCTTTGAATTTTAGCACTGACATCTGGGGCGAGGATGCAAGAATATTTAAGTAAGTATATCTTTCCTCGTTGGGCTGCTTTGCTGACAACCTTGCAGCCCTGATCGTTGGTCTTCTCTGCCTCACCCTGCACGAGCTCCCTCTCATCCAGGAATCGCGAACTTGATGACGTTCTCATTCGGTCCACATGCTTGTCCAGGCTGGAAGTTCTCGATGTTGGAAACCAAGATATTCCTGGCGTCTCTCATCCCTCATTTTGTTTTCGAGCCTGCTACAGATATACAAAATTTTAACGCGATTCTGACGCGGCCCTACGTGTACGATCAATTTGAATTCGGCACGCGGCTACCTGTGAAGATTGGACGAGTAAATCTCTGATATTCGTAGATGGGTGTGTTTCAAGGTCCTGTTGTAGCAAATCGGTTTTGTATTTTTAGTCTATCCTTACAGTCACTAAAGTATTCATCTGGTCACCAGTCCAATAAATCGATGGGTAGATCACCATGGGCTAAATGACGGACTACATAGCTTGTAGTGGAGTTTCGCCATCGTGCAAGGTCATATCGTGGATGACACCGATCAATATATCCACCTCATCCTCTGATGATATGACATACACCGTGCTGTCAGCCGGTGTTTGCCTGGTTTCCTCCAGAGCCGCGACAGGACGAGGGGAACCTAGAGGAACTCCGTGAATCCAACAATATCCAGTACTGAGACAGACCTCACCTTGAGGCAGAGCCTTTGCCATCTTGCAGACCTTAGGGGTCCTGGGTGCTCTTTGCACGAAGAGGGGGATGAGTTTTCCGACCTTACAAACGCCACAAACTAGGACAGATTCAATGAACCTATGGAAGTACATTTGAGAGCAGCTCACCGCATTCATCTGGTCTGATGGATTTGCTATATCGCCCATATCTAGTGCCAGACCATCAGACATTGGATGTTAGTGCTGGACCAAAACTTGACTTACACTTTTGAACACTTTTCGCATTCTTCATAAAATTATCAAAGTGGCGCTTGGTTAAAGCTGAACCTCATACTTACTCCATTCAAATGGGTATGAAATCTCATAGTTGTGCCTTGTCTGGGATTGTGGCCGTCAGAAAAAAGTCACTTTGCACTCGTGGTTGCCTACCGTGATTTCGATCTCTGGACGCTTGATCATCACTTTGTTGGCCCTAGTAAGGTATTAGATGAACAATAAGTGACAATGAAAGGATGCGGGACACCGACCAGGCTTTGAAAGCTTGGCCATGACCTTCTTTCGGGTTCTCATTGATGATCCAGCATGCCAGATGACACATCTCATGCGACAAAGTATTTCGTATCCGTTCTAAGAGCACACAATCAGGGGTATGGTAGAGCAGAAACAAAGACCTCTCTACCATCACAATCCAAAATCTTGGCAGCCAGCTCAATCTCTGTCGTCTGAGCACCATCCCTAGACCTGCCATCAAGATAAGCATAGTAAGAGATGTAGCATAACGACTGGATACCTGTGCCACTTGGCCCTTCCCGCGGTGGTTAAGAGGCGCTTGTTCCAATTCAACTTCGTTTCTCGGGGAAGACCGTTATTGAATATCGTACTATTAAGCTCTTCGAAGAGCTGTGCAGCATATTTCTCGCGACATGCTTGCTCCTCTGCTTTTCCCCGCGTGGGGATCCTAGGGGATGGCTTATTTATTCGTGGCGTTATGCTGCCCGAGATTTTCCGAGGAGTGCTAAACTGCCTCTTATCCTCTCCAGAGAAATGCGAGTGAAATGACTCATCGTCACAGCGAGTAATCGGGAAGGAAGGAATGGTTTCGTTGACAGTGGATATCTGAGCACGACGAATGAGTTTGCGTGCACTTCGAGGCTCGTTTCTGTCCGGTTAATGTTGAGCCCGAAATTAGCACTAGCGGGTATGGCCTCACAGAATGAGAATGGAACCATCGTCTGCATCGCTGTCGTCAGCATAAAGTGACAGGAAATCTTTCGGGCGCTGAGCCACAGGTTTCCTCGGCATTTTTGCAGGGCTCTTGACGAGATCAGTTAATTTGTCCGGAAATTCGGAGGATGTATCATGGGTATCACTATCTGTCAATTCGATGATTTCCGACGGTCCACGAAATGAGCTTGTGTTGACAACAGTATTCTGACCCTGCCGAGTGCTGTATCTTCATCAAGCATCTGGAATCATAGTGTGCAAGATATCACTCACCCATCTTTGGTGAGCCTGGATAGTCATTTAAAGTAAGAACACGTGAATATGTACTATCATCTCTGCCATAGAGTCTTACGAGTTGTCATCATCGTCCGAGGATATTTCAATGACTTCAAGTGAGACAGATTGACACTTTCTATACATCATAAATGTGCAAGTTGTTGAACATCAAAGAGTGGTTTTTGCGAGAAGGTCACGCACCTGAGTCTCTCTTCCTCGCTATCTGATATTAACTCTGGACCTGAGCCGGCTAATCATTAATTCTAAGTACTAAGCGGCAAAAACAGATAACGGGGTTAGCCTGTCATGGCCATAGGCCAGCGGTAAGATGTTTGAAACTGACGAGTGGCTACGCAAATTTGCAATGGACAATGTTCGTCTCGCGACTCAACAGTCAAGCTTTCAAGACGCGCTTGTTCCCGGCGTCCCGTGACAATGTCAACTTCATCACGTGCATCTGGCTTGCATTGCTTGAACACTTTCCGCTACACATTCAAATATTCTTGGTGGCTCATTGTAAGGCCCGCCTAGCTCAATCGGATAGAGCGTCAGACTTTTACGAATTGTACGAGTTTGTGCAAGGCGGTAATCTGAAGGCTGCGAGTTCGACCCTCGCGGTGGGCTAATGTTTTACTCAAGTAATCAATACTTCTAGTACTACTACTAGACTACTAGTAGTGCTAGCCGTTCCAATTCACTTTTGCAGTTCTGTCCTCCATTTCAGACTTCAAGATCAAGCTTCACAGCTGGCAGACTGAGACTAGTTATATTGCACGACTTTTCTAATCGGAGGGCTTATTCAAATTCAAATTCGAGCTTTGGCCTATACCATGATGCCCCTGCGGGCAGCCAAAGATCAGCAAATATTGACAGCAAACGACAAGCAAGGTTGATGCTGAAGCAGTCGGCGCTTCCGACGTACATGTCAAACATGCCTGGATGGTGGATAATTTCACTGTGGCGAAAATCATTGCAGCGGTATACGCATCTAAATCTTACTGATTTTCTAATCCTCTACACCCTCCTCCTCCTCAGTAATGAGCCTCTCCGCCTCAAGCGCAGCCATGCACCCACTCCCTGCACTAGTGATAGCCTGTCTATACCTCTTATCCTGCACATCACCGGCAGCAAACACGCCCTTAACGCTCGTCTGCGTCGTTCCAGGGACAGTGATGATATACCCATCGGGGTCCGTTTGCAGCTGCGAGCGCACGAGGGACGTGGCTGGTTCATGTCCGATTGCATAGAAGAGTCCGCGCACGGGTAGATCGCGCTCTTCGCCTGTCGTTACGTTTTTAATGCGGAGGTTTTTGAGGAGGTCGCCGTCGCCTTGGCATTCGGTTGCGACGGTGTTCCAAAGGACTGTCTGTGGAAGCGTATGAGAGGTAGTAAGTGGTAAGGGGGTATAAGAATAGAGGGAGACGTACAATCTTGGGGTGATTCATGAGGCGCTTGGCCATGATTTTAGAGGCGCGGAGTTCGCTACGGCGGACGAGGACGTAGACGTGGGAGCCGTATTTTGTCAGATCTGCCAGAGTCTGGTGTTTGATTTTTGGTCTCATAGAAGAAGATAATCAAAACATCTTACAGGTGGCTTCTTCTGCTGCAGAATCACCACCACCGATAACAGCTAGCGGTTGATTCCTGAAGATAGGGACGGCACCATCGCAAACTGCGCATGCGCTGATGCCGCTTTGCCAGTATGTGACCTCGCCCTTGAGTCCTAACCTCTTCGCGCTCGCACCAGTCGCGATAATGATAGTATCAGCAGTTTCTGGTTCATCGTGTTCCTCACCCTCCCGCCAATAACGGAAGGGGCGTGCAGAGAGATCGATCTTGGAAACGGTTTCTGTGATGATCTGCGTTCCGAAGCGAATGGACTGCTCACGGAACTTATCCATGAGCTCTGGACCAAGGATGCCAGATGGGAAACCGGGGTAGTTCTCGACTGCGGTAATAGATGAGATGCGCTGAAGATAAGAGCGGGATGCATGTACGTACCATCTGTGGTCGTGGTAAGCTGGCCACCGGCAGCGAAACCGTTTGCCATAAAGCCCTCAAAGAGGACAGGGTTGATGTTCGCGCGCGCAAGGTATACAGCGGCGGTGTGTCCTGCAGGACCTGACCCAATTATAACCTGCGCATGACTGGGTGAGTGCCGCTGGGGAATGATGGAAACGAAATGGATGATACGGACGACTTTTGAATGCATCTTTGTGCTCTTTGGGACTTTTGCGTTTGTGAGTGGGGTCATTTTTGAGTGAGTGCAATCCAGAAGGGAGGTGTTTGCAGTTGCGAGGAAGACCTTACTAGGCCTTGCAGAAAGCGAAATGGAGAAAGTATAGATCTCTGACTTTCGCCTGGTCGTCGACAAAACGCTTTCCACATCCTCAGACAGAGACTAGTGCATGCGCATCAATGCTGACATAGCTCCTGTAGCAATCCAACAAGGAAGTACTAGTTAAAAGGAAGGTCGAGATATCATTAGAAATGAAGAGAAGCAAAACATGCAAAACATTAGCCCACCGCGAGGGTCGAACTCGCAGCCTTCAGATCGCCTAGTCATAAGAGTCTGACGCTCTATCCGATTGAGCTAGGCGGGCGACATCAATGCGTCCACGAGTACCTCTATCAAGCACAGGAGGAATAAACAGACACGACTAAGGACAAAAATGTTGCATCCACATATCTACATAATACCTTCGATAGGTCTGACTGGGGGAGACTATTTATCTACAGACATTCAAAGCAAACAACAAATGGATAACATCGTTCGTACAATACGTCAAACACCGACCCTGTAGCAACATTCAAGTCGTGCCCTGACATTAGAATAAATAACTTACCGATGCACGACCTTTTTCTGCAATGGACATGGGTTATCACCTCATTTTCGTGGTCCGACATAGAATGCTCACCTGACCAGAAAATCGTATCACTTCCCTCTTCTCAAGGATGAAGAGTGTCCGTTCCAGTGCGTGATTCGAGTAGCCCTGCTGCGTCACAAATTCCCTTACTAAACTTTGATAGCTCGTGCTCCAGCCCACGGGAAGACGTCTTCGCAATTCCTTCTCTATCCGTGACATCTCGTCATTCAGCTCGCCACGAGACATGCCATCGACGGAACCAGCCGAGACAGCGTCCATTGTTGAGAACTTGAAAAGCCGGATGGCTTCCTCGACATGATGATTCTGAACAGTAGGTGATAATGTCATCTTGGCAAGCGATTCCGATATTCGGATGATGGCTTCTAGTTGGCTGTAAAAGGTGTCAATCTCGACAGCAGTGGATCTGGCGGTGGATACCAACCGAACTGTTATCGGAATTGAACTCCTTTCGTCGTTGTCGCGTTCCACTTGCTGAACCTGCTTCCGAAGACTGACGAAATGACTGCTAAGCATTTCTTGAGCATCTGGAGATAACCGCGGTGCGCATTTGCTGAAGACCACATAATCAGCTTGCCTTTCAGGAATAGGGGATACTTCAAACCTCTTGCAATACGAGATATACCGCTTCATTTTGTCGATATCAATTTCGCCAACAGCTTCTCCATTGTCGTCCGTACTCTGATTCGGCCGGTTCATGTGGATGTTCATGACGTGCTTGGCAATCATCTAGATATTTTGGTCGTGAGTAAAGATTTAGGATTAAGGAAATGGACACTGACACGATCTCGCTGTTCGTTGTGCTCGTCTTTGACAATGAAAATCATATCAAAACGTGACAAAATGGTTGTTTGAAAGTCGATGTTCTGGATACCATGTCAGCAAACTGGAAAACCCCCTGGTGAAGCAGAATACCTCGCCGGGGCTCCGACCCTCGTCATATCGTCCCCAAACTGGATTTGCTGCTGCAAGGACACTTGTCCGCGAGTTGAGCACCGTCGTGATACCAGCCTTCGCTATCGAAATGGTTTGCTGCTCCATAGCTTCATGAATGGCAACCCGATCTTCATCGCGCATTTTGTCAAATTCGTCTATACAGACAACCCCAGTATCCGCGAGAACCATGGCACCACCCTCGAGATAGAACTCGCGCTGTGATGCGGAAAGTTAAGACAAAGAGCAAGAATTTCTGCAAGGAAATTGACACTTACAGAGACTGCATCACGCTGGACGACAGCTGTTAATCCAGCTGCGCTAGAACCCTTTCCAGAGGTGTACACGGCGATCGGTGCAACCTGCGGGATGCAATGAGAGGGCGTACAACGCGGGATTGGTGCCTTTGCATACCTTCTCGACAAACTTGAGCAGTTGACTCTTTGCTGTCCCTGGATCTCCGAGCAAAAGAACATTGATATCGCCTCTCAACCGCATACCGTCTGGTAAGACCTTCTTAGAGCCACCGAAAAGCAGACATGTAATCGCCTTCTTGATGTCTGCGAAGGCAATGAGCACAGATTAAAAAGCCATTTCGGAGTTCGCAACGAACCAAGGCTGCCATAAATACTTGGACCAACACTCTTAGCAAAAGTTTCATAGAAACCATCGCTGCGTGCCATTTCGCCAAATTCTTCCTCCTCTTCAGGAGTGAATTGCACTCCAAAAGGATTTGAGGCGCCCCCGCCGGCAGTCGGCGAAGACATTTCGATGTGAATAAGGCGAAGATAAGGTTGTCGAAGTGCAGCAGGGCCGGCAGATTTCTGTGATAATTTGGTATGTGTATCCGAGGGAGATTGAGATGATACTCACGTTCTTTGCCGAATTGAAAGTAGAATAAATTCCAGTCGCGACTATTCGTGAGCCAGGTACGACCTTGCCCGTTAGGTATCGGTCTGCAGAGAGGAGCATGTGTCGTGGAAGTTCACCGACTGGAACCATATCTGGCGCCTCTTGCAGTTTCAGAGTCTGCTGGTCAACAAAGGCCGACTTTGAGTGAACGATGATGTAGGGGTCCAGTGGACAATCCTTCTTCTGGTTCTCCAGCTCTGGTGCATCACAGACTCTTGGTAGGCCACGATCCGAGCCATTGCCTATTCCGCCAAGGCCGCCAGCGGGGTAAATAACTTTTGTGGACCGGCAAGCACGACATTGAAGATGAAGCTTTGTTGCTCGCGAGGAAAGGACAGAGGCGGAAATAACAATTCCCGGTATACGGACCAGCTTGTTCATCGTATTTGCAGTCAAGTCGCGAACACGTTGCATCTGGAGGCCAGATTTGATGGTGATGTGGACTCTGGGGATTGATTGGAGAGCAGCCTCTGCGCGTTCATCAGAGCCACCAGCTAGCGGGAATAGGATAGTACGAGCCGCTTTAGTAGCCGCGTTCTCAAACTGTACGTGCTCTGAGCTTCGGGTGCAAGAACACGGGAATTGTAATCACCAGCGGCAAGATATCTGCCGGTCTATCCTGAATTGCATGCGCTAGCTCATCATTATACAGACCAACGTGACGAAGATCGACCTCCAGCTGGTATTGCTTAAGGAGCAAGTTTGCACGAAGCTGGTCTCTGTAAGCTTATTTAATAACTGTCAGACATCCAGTAAATAATAAAACTGACCTGTAGATGAATTCGCCTCCGACGCGATATTGCAACAAAAACTCTAACAAGAGTTTCTCGGTTTGGGATGGAGAGTCAGGAGACGCAACGGCTGGTGGGTCGTGGACCGAGACGGTGAACACATGATTTCCGTCGAAACCTGACATTGATGAGCGAAACAGAAAGGAGTATCTTTTGCAATGAATGAATGTGGAAGACGCGAGGCATATTATTCTTTAGGGCCGACAGATACGCGACATCCTTACGGATTTAGTCATTTGAATATTACTAAATATTAAATCCCGTTTAGCTCAGTTGGTAGAGCGCGTCACTAGTAATGACGAGGTCAGTCGTTCAAGTCGGCTAATGGGAAATCTTTTTTGTCTCCTATTATTTTGTCTGCCGGATCAGCCGATCCAACGCTGTGGCACTCGTCAATCTCACTGTTCATCATGACCTCGCAAATGGATACAGACGAGCAATCCATAGTCCTCCCCTCTAGTACAACATCCGGACTGACTTTGTCGCTGTTGGTCTACTTTCTGTCTGACACTGTTAATAACGTTGACGTCGTCGTCCAGGCATCCCCTGCCGATCCTCAATATTTCCGAACATTTGACGAGACTAAAGCTTCAGACTCGATCCAATTCACCTTTCGGCATGTTCATTTCTCTCTCGTGCTCATTACCTCTTACTGACAGCAGACTGATCAGTCCTCGGCGCATTGCTAGGCACCCAGAACGGTCGAGAAGTCGAGATTGTAAACACCTTCGAACTTGCCACAGAAGAGGGTCGCGATGACCTTGTAGATCATGACTTTTTAGGTGTCTAGACGAGATCAGTGTAAGTTTTTCATGTGATTCCCATCCTCGCTGGCCGAACTATTTCCTTGTCGAAGATAAACAGGTGTTCCCCTCTTTAGAGTTCATTGGATGGTACACAGTAGCTCCTCTACCGACTTCTCGTCACATCGCGTTACATGAGCAGGCATGCAGATTATTCCCGAGTTCTCATTTGCGAAGCTCATAGCCCACAGTTTACAGGGTACTGCTCGACGCCGCTCCTGCTTGTCCTACAACCCTCCACGATAACTTCTTCATCGTCTGATATCACTGGGCAAACCCTTCCTTTCAAGGCTTATGAGCCCACCATCGAAATAAGGGATAAGAAAACACGTTCCGTGTTCATAGAGGCACCATATAAGGTAGAGACAGGTGAGGCCGAGCGTATTGCTGTCGATTGGACAGCCAAGGGTGGCGGTGGAAGTACCAGCCGTGGGTGAATTGTTCCTTCTACTAGTGCACCTCATCATCCTCTCTGCAGTTGAATCTCATATTCAGTCTCAGCGGGCAGCAGTCAAAATGTTACATGAGCGAATATTGGTTCTTGTACAGTATGTGACAAACGTGATCGCAGGTACGTTATATGCGCCAACTTGAAATGCAGGATATATACATTTGTACGCAGGTCAAATTCCCACAGATCATACAACTCTTCGATCTTTGTCTGCCTTAATTGCCTCGTTACCGGCCAGTGAGAATAAGGGCTTCCGCGACGAATTCAACACTGTTTGTACCTTCTCTACTTCATACCCTCCACTGTCCATCTCTGTTCGATATTCGCGTTACCCCTTATTCACTCTAATATGCCATACAGGAGTATGAAGACGTCCAACTGACTGCGTTTCTCTCATCGCTTACGAAATCGACAAACATTTTGAATGACGTGAGTGATATCCAATTGTCAGTTTCCCGATTCAGTCTTGATCAACATGGGCGCTTGCTATGTAGCTTGTCGACAAGCACCTTGTACTCATAGGAGGATCGCGGGACGATCGCACTCTAACTGTAAGGAGGAGGGGGATGGGAAGACAAGGGACGATGCCAGGGGATTGGGCGATGCACCCTTAGTTACTTGAAGAATGTTGTGCCACGTATTGTGTATCCCTTCCTTACCTGGCGTCAAATACTCATGGGTCATGCTTGCAATTGGAAGGTGATTTGATGTTTACTGGAGTTCGTATATTTGCATTGGTATATAATTGTTGTCTTGGACTGACTCACGTTTAACTAGTAAGTCTGCCACGTACTATAAGCGAGACTCCACTCCTACACTCTCACCAGCTCTGTTTCCCAGTTAACCATGGCACACGTTGAAGTCTTATCACTAACCTCCCTCCTTGGTACGCTGTCGCCTAAAGGCGTTTACATTCTGGGTTATGGCTGGCTTTATGGGATGTGTAAGATCGTATCATCACACATCTCCACTGCTTGTACTGACACATGAGACTGATCTAGCTGTGTGGGTGTCATTCTTTGGAGGTATGAGACTATTTATATTCATCACGAATCCGCCTCTCTGACGGATGGATATGTACATGTTCAGGAATAATTGCTTTGCGGGCATTGCGTTCGTCTTTCCGATTTACGTGTACTTCGTGCTGTCAATAATCAACTTATTTCGTTGAAACAGCCAGGCACCAATTTGGTGCTCTTCAGCACAAGACCTTCCCGGTCTACTTTTCTTCCTCGCTTGGACTCTCCTCGGCTTTGTTGGGGCTTTGGGCATATGCTCATCCCGGACTTCTTGCCAACATCACCAGCCCTCTTCGAGCTGATGTTGCACAGGCATATGTGCTCGGAACTGTCATAGCGTTACAGAGCTGCAACCAGTTAGTCGTCGGGCCAATGACTAGCAGGCAGGTAGAATGTAGTTACACGAACGTCAGGTACTGAATTTGCATGTACCCGACAGCACTATGTTCCAGCGACACAAGTTGGAGAAAGAAGAAGGCAAAGATCACAATGAACCCGGGGTAAGCTCTTGCTATTCTTTCGATCATAACAACGCACTGATAAAGATTTGCAGGTTTCTGCCCAAATGAAGGCTTTGAATGCGAAGTTTGGAATGTTGCATGGCATCAGCTCGCTGGCCAACTTGGGTGCAGTCATTGCCCTGACCTTTCACGGCCTATGGATCGGAAGCTACGGGTTGTGAATCACTTTCAGGGTATCATAAATCTGTCCTAAGAGCATCCGTGTAGTTCTCAACTGTGTCAACAGCCAGAGTAGATATTACGCAAAAATACAGTTTTAAGCAGTACAGTCATGCACCTACAGACTCCATGGATGGCATGTATCCTTCTCTCAAACTTCTCTCCAGTCTCCTGATCTCCTCGATGGAGGTTGCCTTTGCGATGGCCAGTTTGACTTTCTCGGCATCTTCTTTTGACATCAACCGACCTGCCTTCCCTGACAGCGCCGCTGGCTTGGGCTCGTCAAGAGTGACGGCTGCTTTTGATCCCTGCTTCGATACGGTGGTGGATATCGTTGCTGCAAGGGCAGTAGGTAAACCTTCTGCCGTAAAGAACAAAGACTTCCCCGCCTCCCGCTCCTGAAAGGTGCGAGTGTGCTGAGCTATCGACCCGCGCTGAGTTTTGAACGTCGTGGGCGCACCTTATCGCGAATCCTTTGAAAATCCAGAACTCTCAGCGATGGTATTCTCCACGCAAGCCACTCGCGATACCATTTCTTTTCCCTCACGGGGTTACCCAACAGGGCAAGGTACTTCAATCCCTTAATCTCCTTGAGAGGCTCGAGATCGCCAAGCTCAACGATACTGTTACCAGTAAGGACAAGAGTTGTTAGATTAGGAACTGAAAGGTGGATTGAGGGTGAAATCGAAGCAACTCGGTTGTTGGCAAGAAGGAGTGTTCTCAGTCGCTTAAGCAAGGGCAGATTACCCAGCACGGTGACCGAATTATCTGTGAAATCTATAGCATCGTGCTGGTCCTATTCCAAATGCAAGTTGTAATATCCGCTGGCACGATATACATGAGGCCAATACACGTACCTTGGTCACACCAAGGTTTTCAATAGTAGGGATTTTGTAACCTTTGGAACGATATGAACATGGTTCGAGATGCAACTGATTTTTACGAGCTCACCTCGTAGATCGAGCTGCCGCTCTTTTACGGGGTTAAGTGCAGACGGGGCCTGCGCGAGCAGCTCGGGGGTGAGCTTGACCATGTCGGCTCTAGTCAAGCGTTGAGGTGCACGCTACGTTTCAGACTCAGACAACGAAGAACAAACGAGGAAACAGCACAACACTTACGACGCGGCGCGGTCAACGCATTCCTTCCTGACCACCATGAAGCCCATATACCAGAGACTCAATCTGTGCGACCCGCTGCTCACTAAATCTTACTTTTCTACTGACTTTTTTGCAGATTTATTGACGGCCAGGATGCCTACACATTTGTCCCCGTGCAACCCATTGGAGCGCAGTCTCTCACCATACACAGGGCTACCGGCGATATAGTACTCAATGGTAAGCTGCCTTGAATATGTGGTATTACAGCTATATGTGACTCTACTCAGCACCGAACACACCTGTCCATCCTACTGCCTCGAGATACGGCAAGACAATTTACGGGATCTTAGGAATGATTTCACTAGCTCTTTGTGCGTGCTACGACTTCCAGAGCCCGCTTGCATATACTGATCACATATTGCAGCGGAGTATGTGATTGTAATGACAGGCCGCGAACACCGTGCGCGCTTCATGGGCCACGACATATACCGCGCGGCTGATTTTGACATTCTGCCTCTAAATCCCAATGTCTCTGTCCAGAATCCCCCCAACCCAGTAGAGGGACACTTGTTGGCATTGGTTCGGTCGCATCTCCTGGGTGGACACTTCTTATTCAGCTACGGCTGGGACTTGACGAGGAGACTCCAAGCACAGTGGCAAGACCGGGACAACGAAGAGAAAAAAGCCTTGTGGGAGGTGGTGAGTACTGAGGTATGCATTTGAAGCCGCGAAAATGACCCAGTATTAGGCCGACGACAGGTTTTTCTGGAACAAGTTGGTCGCTCATATAGTCGTGCAGAATGTGCATGTTGACATTCGCGACTTCTCACAGATTCTTACAGTCTAGGCTCACAGACACAGACATCGCACAAGATGTGAGTCGTTTTCCTCGAGTTTTAGTACGCATCTCATGATTTATACAGCTCAGTCCTTACATTCTCCCAATTATCTATGGCAGTAAGTCTGCGCCTCAATCTTTCTGCTAATTGTTTGACGGCTTTTAGCGTTCGACATGCGTACAGTATATATCCATGGACACCGCATTCAGCTTTGCCTCATCAGCCGACGATCGCGCTATCGTGCAGGCACGAGATACTTCCGTCGTGGCATCGATCATGAAGGCCATGTTGCCAACTTTAACGAGACCGAACAAATTCTCCTGGTTGTTGAGAAAGCCGCGGGGCGCTTATCGTTTTCTGAGAACTTAACGCACAAACTGAGCTTCACTCAAATTAGAGGCAGCGTGCCTGTCTTCTGGGCTGAGGTCAACACACTTAGATATAAGCCTGATTTGCAGGTTATGGACCTTCAGGAGACGGTAATTTTACTTCTTATTTTTGATGGGTGTCATTGTTTTGACCGCTTATAGGTTGACATGATTAAGCTTCACCTTCGAGATCAAGTTTCCCAGTATGGCAGTCAGGGTCTCATCAACCTGGTGAATCAAAAAGGTCGCGAGCAACCAGTAAAGGAGGCCTACGAACGCGCTGTTTCCAAAGTACGTTGCCGTTACATTACTTCCGCATCTCATTGATGTGTTTTAGGTTGAATTCCCGGACGTGAAGTATCAATACTTCGACTTCCACAATGAGTGCAAACACATGCAATGGGATCGTATTAGTGTTCTTATCGAGAAGATGCAAGAGGACCTCATTCAGCAAGGGTTCGGACGAGCAATCCTCAAAAGTTTCTTTACTAATGTACATGCAGATACTTCCACCTCGACACGGCACAGGATAAGGCCGTACAAATACAGACAGGCGTGATGAGGACAAATTGTATGGACAATCTGGATCGGACGAACGTAGTCCAAGCAGCGCTAGCGAAATGGACGCTTAATCAGCAGTTGAAAGCCATTGGGGTAGTGTCCTGACAATGAGGAACTGGATGACTTTGAAGCAGTTGACCAGAGGTTTCCGTGAGAGTAAGGTTGTCGCTACAGTCTCATCATTGCATACTCATTACGCTATTCAGTGTGGGCCGATCATGCGGACTTAATCTCGAAGGCATATGCAGGGTCTGGGGCGCTTAAGACAGATTTCACTCGTACAAGTAGGCGAACGAAAATAGGTGCTCTTCAAGATGGGTACAAGAGTGTCATGCGATACATTAAGAACAATTATTTCGACGGCGCTAGACAAGTTCGTGTTTCCCAGAGTTTGACTTTACTGCCCTGACAGATTTACAGGACGGATTTGACCTTGTTACTGGAGCTTGGACTCCTCAGAAGAATCCAGTCACCGCCTCATCCTTGATTGCTGATACGCGACCATTAACCATCCGATCGGTACGTTTGTCCGCACTCGGAACAGCTCATTGTTGAATTTGCTCCTTCAGGTCCCTTACATCTTGCTCGTTCGCACTATTCATGATCTGCGCTGGACTTACTCTGCCAAGGACCTCAGGTTAGCTGCAATCTACAGCATTTAGCTGAATTCGCTGACTGGTAGCCGCAGACTACTCGCTATTGTATTACTTCATGTTGTGGTTCGTTATTGCTTCATTGGCTGTCATATTCATGATGGTGCATGGCATCGAGTATGTCTCGTGGCCGCGGCTTATTCCTCCCACGGATATCATCCACTACAAAGGACCAGGATTCCGCTCAGCTCACAACGGGAAGGGTTTCACTGGCCCTCTAGCTCAGAAGTTGGATCTCTCTGGTCAATTAAATGGCTTTAGTACCAGGCTACTCTTAAACGGGCGTAAGAGGGCTTTAACAGTCAGTGGGATGGAAGAGGGGACGAAGAAGAGAGTGGATTGAGACCCGTTACTGAGCTATGTTATGAAGCACCTATCAATTATGTTATCCAGAGTTTATTTATTTATCCTTCTGCAGTCATGTCGACCTCTTTCGAGTTCGTTGGATTGCTCCGCAAGGTAATTAGATCGATCATGCCTTACATAAGCCTGGAAAATTTCCCATTTTGGCGCCGCAAATAGAATCCAAACTCCGCTGTGGCGCGTCACGCTAGCATATGTCAGGCTAGAGCATAAATTCTCCTGTGTCCTTTCCTCACCATGTCTGGCAAAAAACGCGCTTCCCCCGGCGCAGACGTCGAGAAAAATCCTCTGGCAAATGTCGAACTCAACGATGAAGATGCTCAAAAACTCCAGAACATTCAAAAAGATATCCAACGCGTCGAACTCGTCATAGGTGAGCCTCCCAGTGAAATGCCCTAGAGAAAGCAATAACACAAATTCAAGAGCGCCAGGCTATGGAAAAACTGAACCCGGTCTACGAAAAACGCCGCGCTGTTGCTAAATCAATAGAGAAATTTTGGCCTGTGGCTCTTATGAACAACACCATGATCTCTTTTCATGCACAACACACTATTGATCAACTTGCGCTGAGCTACCTTGAAGATTTATGGATCGTTCGCGATCCTAAGGAGCCACGATGCTACACTATTGAATTCGTGCGTCATTGTTGATATGCGCCACGATAATCAACACCCTAAATTGTCATGACAGTATTTCAAGGCAAACCCATACTTCACTGACTCCGTCTTGAAAAAGGAATACAAATACGTACCTCCACCTGCCGCTTCAGACGACAACCCCGATGAGGATGGTATCACCGACTCCATGCTCGAGTTCTCCTGGGCCCGTGATGTCCAGCCTTCCGTAAGTTGTGTGCGTCCTCACGGAATCATCTACTAACCTTGTGGTAGGCAACTCCTATTCATTGGAAGGATCCTGAGAATGCTCTGACTAAACTCCACCCCCGCGTGGCTGAGGTGGATGGGGATGACGATATGCCTGCAGGAAGCTGGCAGCTTCTTCAACTTCTTTGAGATTGCAGATGACCCCTTTGAGGTGAATAGTGTCGGTCAGTTGCCATAGGTGCCTAATTTGACATATTTTCCAGATTGGCACGCAAATTGCCAATGAGATCTTCTCCTGAGGCCACAGATTATTTTATGGGTAATGTTGCTGGTGACGAACTTGATTCTGAGGAGGAGGACAGCGAAGATGATGACGATGATGCTGAAGAAATTGATTTGGAGAAACCAAGGGCGAAAAAACAAAAGAAGGAATAGATGCTATCACCACCATCTATTCGATACACGTATTTATGTCTTGTCAGCTGCCCAGCTTGACTGTCTTATTGGCTTATCACACTCGTGATTGTTTACAGTAGCACCCATTCTCGTGTGGTTTTCTTGAGTAATCTCTGGTGAGCAGCACGTGTACATATATCTGAATAGTGAGTCTCGGCATTACCAAGCTGCACTGTTCGGTCTGACCAAAGGGAAGTTTGAAAAACTGTGCTTCGTTTGCAAAGCGCTGGCACCACATGGCGTACCCGCATGCGCGTTCAAGTTTTTACCAAGTGAGGTTGACACGTGATGGCGACGTGAAAATACATGCCGCGGAAAACTAGAGAAATGACCTTTTTTGCTTCCTCCACACACCGTAGGAGTCGCCGACATCTGGTGTAGATCAAGTGTAGATGCTGGGAAAATATGGCGTCCTTACAAGGTAATAACATAAGTTGAAGTTCTGAAAGTGCAATAATCACATCTCGGTACATTACAAAAATGGTATAAACATGTGCCTACAAGCTCGATCAATCGGCTTGTCACAGCGTTCTGCGAACTGTAAGCGGTAGTGAGCTCGAGCCTTCTCCCTTAACTCGGGGACGAATGACAAAACTCTGGAAAGCCTCAATTTCATGTGGACAGGAGAAGGCAAAGTGTCGGAGCAGAGTCACTGTCAGAGCCTTCGACACGTCATGATCAGATAGGGTATTCAAGGGCGAACATCATGAACGCCTACCTTTATTTCGGCGGCCGCGAAGTTTCGCCCGAGGCAGCCCCGGGGGCTGTCAGGGGTCAGCAAAAGAGATGAGTACCAAAGGAGTAGTACGCCTACCCGACACTAAAAGCCAACAACTCGCGGCTGGTCCTGGTACCGCGGTGGAGCCAGCGTTCTGGTCGGAAGTCATCCGCGTCGAATCCCCATGTTAACTTGTCCTTTTGAATCACATTAACAGGCAGTGATATGATTGTGCCTTTCGGAATGACGAGGTGAAGATCACCAGACCCTGCTACAGGTTCCGAAAGAGGAATACTGATGGTCTCAGCAGCCTACGCGAACGAACTTTGGTAAATATTTCGGTTGCTTGCATTTAACCTTACCTCATGATGGTTTTCGAGAACAGGTGGATGAAGTCGGAGCGTCTCTAGGAAAAATGCGTCGAGAAGAGGGTAAGCATTGTTGAGTTCGTCAAATGTAGGGTCTCCAGCAGTTGAAACTTCTTCACGGATTGCTTGCTGCCATTCCAGATTCGTGGCAAGCTCAAAGAACAGCCACTAGAAGACGTTGTCAATCAGATTTTGAGACTAGTTAAGTGAACCTACGGCAATTGTGGCGGAAACTGGTTCATAACCAGCTGAAATGATGGTCCGCATCTGCGCTGCAACTTGCTCTTCATCCATACGTACAACGGCAGTGGCTTTATCAGCTCGTACTGTGTAAATCATTGTGTCAGCAAAGTAATGATCCACGAATAATTCAGAATCATACGCATCAATGACATCAGCGTCTTACTGTTCGGATCACTGACAGCTTCCGCATCCTTCAAGATATCTGTAGCCAGATCCCCAAGCTCTTTTCGGGTTTTTCTGATCATCTGTCCTTTCTTGCCAAGATGCAAGATAGATGGTAGTAACCAAAAAAGAGCTTTCATGTAAAATGAGGTAAGCGATTTTTCGTGATTCGTCAAGCCGTCTAGGGTCTCCGCAAGAGCGTGTGGCTGGCCTCGAAGGCAGTCAAAGTCGTACGACAATGTTGCTCGTCCAACTGTATCCAAGCTGTATAGAATTGAAATAAGGGCACACGACACACTTGCGGGTAATACATACGCGAAGCGCCCGGCCCAGTTGGTCATCTCAATCACAATTTCGTCGCTATGTTGGGCATCAAAAAGCCTGTGCCACTGAGTCACCATCTGGAAGAAATTAGAGAAAGCATCCAACGCGATATATGCAACTTACTTTAGCGGCGTTTTCGTAGAACACCGGAGTCAAGTTCCGCGCAGACTGCGGACTGCAGCTACGTCAAGGTAGAGTTACCACCAAGATAACGTGCGCTAATTACCTTAATGCTGGGCCAACGCTACGCCGTTGCTTCTCATGAGCTTCTTTGCCTTGCCACACACATCAGTGAGTGGGGTTAAGATCTGCATTGAATGATTACCTTCCACCCAGAGAATACCCTCTCCGAGCAGCATACGAAACCAGGCACGCACACCTTTGGGCTTGGGAAACTGGTATGCGCCCTCTCCCAGAATAAACGATATCGCGTGCGGATCCGTAACAGAAAGGAGCTGATGCTGATGAGTGATGAGAGCAGTGAGCGACGCAATAAAGTTCGAACAGGATGCCCTTACACCAAACGCTCCTGTAAATTTCACAACATTGCCGTATGTGCGGTGCCAGTCCAGATATAAGGCACCAGGTGTGTTATAATACAATACCTTTTCTTCACCCCACACCCAGGAGGAAGTCTTCGGGCCAGGGACGAGGCGCAGGGCGAACAGAGACGAGAGTCGCTGTTGAAAGAAACGTAATATGTATACGAAGGCGAAAGCAATGGAGAAATGGTAGATGTACAACATGGAAAGCGCAACTGTTTGGAAGAGCCTTGGAGCGTGATATGTCGTCTGTATCGCAGTGGCACAATTGAGGATGCAATCAGGAGCACCTTTTTATGCATCCTGGTACATCCAATTCGCGTAATGTTTTGGGCAAACATTATAGATCGATCGGATTATGATGTTCGCCGTGGCGTTATGATTGCGTCAATGCTTTCAACGATGTAAGGAAATCTGACCAGTCATACTTGGCAAGTCTTTGCTCCTGATTGACGCTTTGCCTGATTCGATGACTTGGATCTAAGTCCTGGACATTACATGAGCTGACAGAGAACTCGAAGAAGGCAACGATGCATTCAATTGAGACATGATTGAAAAGGCACCATGATGAGCTTAGTCACTGGCCCGCTGTAGTACCCATCCGCGAGTCTGCTGAATCGCACTTGATCCTGATACGGAATGATGGGTAGCAGAATGATGGACGCGAAGAAGACAGGGCAAATTTGCATTTGGCATCTGTATTGAGTGTATCTGCAAACAGAACAACTGCCCCGCGTGTGTCCAATCATGATGTTAGCAACGGACTGGACATGAAAGCCATGCCACATCTTTAATCCGATTAGCATACGATGATTAGTTTCCGAGGGAAAATTTATGTTGCATCGAGTATATGCCTTGCTAAGTTGCTTGACCGACTTGGAGGGTACAAAGCAGTCGTGAGATCTGATAATTATAAGTCAGTTGTACTGGAGAGAATGGGACAGACTGACCGCCTTACGGCAGTGATTCTGGAGCACTTTCCAGCTGAGGATAGTTGGAGCCGAGACAGAAATCGAAGCGAACTAGAACGTATTATCTACATCAGTATTAATGATCATCAATTGTTCGTTAGTAGTAGTAAGGATGCCCTACATAGGCATCTTCCTATCGATCCTAGCAGCATAACAAAGGATGCCCTTTATTACGAGTCCGACACACAATGCTGTTTTACGACTGATGGGTCGATCCAGCGGTGAAAACCTAAGCGAGAGGGTGAACTTCGCGCGTGTAGATCAGTCATGGAAGATCAGAAAACAAAAAGACACGTGAAAGACACCGGGCCGTGTAGGTGGGGAGCGCGGTGTGACGAGCTTGCTGGCAGGAATGATTGTGTTCTGTCGTTGAGTCGCTGTGGCGAGAACCAAAAAGACATGAGTTCCACCGAAAATGTCCAACTTGAAAGCTGCGGTCGATTAGGAGAACATAAACATGATTTCTACTTGACTACGAGCTTGAATGCGGCATGCGTTTGACGGACGGTGATATCCCTGCCAGCGATGCAAAGTTAAGGAATTGAGGAAACATACCAAATTTGGAAATTGAAATATTGACCCGGCGTCGTGGCCTAACGCGATCGTGTCACTTCCTTACAACCTGTTACGAGCAGATCAGCTTTCTATCACCCACGTCGAGTAAATACGGTCGAGCAAGGGTCAACTTTATTTCGCATGTCTGTCTTCCGGAATAAATCTCCTTCAGAAGATCCTCCTAGCTTGCGCCACAGGTCCAGCAACGTTAACGTCGTCGTGGAGGACTACACCGATCAAATTGACATGGCCCCGCTACCGTTTTTTCACAAAAACACTATCTCTTCCTCCTTGGACAGCATTCGAATACTGCCTCGCGTACCTATGGGAACATCTTCAGGCATTGAAGATGTCGAGCTAAGTTTGTTGTCCGAAGAGGAACGGACGAGTACTGGGCGAAACCTCCAAGATGGTGACGCGCATTCTTCTGCAGATGGAGCGAAAACGACTGCTATGTCTTCTAGAGACAAAAAGGCAATGACCCTTTTGATCATTCTTTGTCGGTCACTTTCATATCTCCGAGCTTTCAATCCAGTTCACATGACCTTATAATCCCTATTAGATTTAATCCAAGGAGTTCCTGTAAGTTATTTATCTACCTCGGATGTCGCGCCGGGAGGGATGCTCACTATTCCATGAACAGCTTGGCCTTGCCCTTGGTATGATACACTTCTTTTTTCTGCTCAATCTCTGACATTTCTTAGGTTCTGTCCCGTTCATTCTCCGAGAACATCTATCATATTCACAACTTGGCGTATTCGCATTATCCAACTACCCATATTCGCTCAAGCTATTATGGTCTCCTATCGTTGACTCAACATTTCATCCTTCCATTGGTCGTCGAAAATCATGGATAATTCCCATGCAACTCATAATCGGCTCCTTAATGCTCTACATAGCATCGAACGTCGGGAAATTAATGGAAAATGTACGTGGTAATTGCTAGACTTTCAGTCGTCCACCCTGACGTTGAGTCAGCCTGCAGATAATATTCATGAACTCACTTTTGTATTCACGTCGCTGGTATTCTTTTCTGCAACGCAAGGTACGTGCATTCATCGTGCCCCTTGTTTTATACTGAAATGCCTTGCAGATATCGCTGTCGATGGTCCCTTATTTTATGTGTTTCCAGACACGTCAATACTAATATCATTCCAGGATGGGCTTTGACGCTTCTCTCTCAGGAAAATCTTTCCTACGCGTCTACATGCCAGACAATTGGGTTGAACACAGGCTTCTTCGCCTCTTTCACTGTCTTCCTAGCGCTAAACAGCGAAGCATTCGCGTAAGTAGTTTGTGTTCAACGCCCCGTATCATTCGGTGACAAATTGCAGCGAGAAATGGGGTATTCCACGCCTCGAGTTAAGCACATATCTCCGTTTTTGCAGCCTCCTGTGCTTCGGAGTAACTTTTTGGCTAACCTTCTTTGAAACAGAGGTGACTATCAAAGAAACTTCTTGCAATGAAACTGATGACAAAATGATGCGTTTTTTAAGGGTAATGATTCATTAGACGAGTCAGAAATGACTGTTACATCCGTTTACAAAACCATATGGAACATCTGCAAGCTAAAGCGTAAATAATTTCATTTTCGGATCATTTAGTAACTGATGATTTCTTTCAGACGTTCAGGCGCTCATTATCATGCACCTCTTCGCAAAAGTCGGGTTTCAAGCTAATGAGGCAGTCACTAGTTTGAAAATGATTGAGAAGGGTTTGGGTCGCGAAGACCTTGCTATTGTTGTCCTCATAGATTTTCCTTTTCAAATCTTGGGAGGCTGGTTTGCGGCGAAGTGGTCTAGCGGCGACAGGCCACTCCGTCCATGGATATGGGCATTTTGGCCCCGACTGGCATTTGCCTTTTTCTCGACGCTCATCGTCTACTGGTTCCCAACACCCCCTCTTTCATACGGGTTTTTCGTCTACCTCATCATCCACACAGTGCTACAGGGACTTGCATCGTATGTCCAATTAATGAAATGCTGAGCAAGGCTGATTTATTTCGTAGGACGATTCAGTTCGTTGGGATTTCAGCATTCCACACCAGAATTTCTGATCCTCTCATTGGAGGGACCTACATGACGGTATGAGATTTGCACGGTTCCTTACTTGTCGACTAATAGCCTCATTCCCATTTAGCTACTCAATACGTTTACTAATCTAGGAGGGACGTGGCCGAAGTATTTTGTATTGAAAGGTAAGGGTTTGTGTCAGCCATATTCTCCGAGCGCTACTAATGCTCCGACAAAGGCGTCGATTACTTTAGCGAGGCGTACTGCGAAGTGAAGGAAGCGCACAGTGAGCTGCTTGTTAAAAGTATGCGTGAATATTTTCTGCTCTGGGTGCTGCTTTGATGCTTACTCGAAACCAGCTGCCGAATGCGTCTCTGACCACGGTAAGGAAGCCTGCTCGGATATCGGTGGGAAATGCATCACAGAGCGTGATGGATACTATTATGTTTCGGTGCTATGCATGTCGTTTGGCGTGCTGTTCCTAGTGTTTTATATCATTCCCACTGCACGCAAACTCCAAGGTAGGTAAAACGTTTATGTCACTTCGGAATTAACTCAGGCGTCTGTCTAGCCCTTCCCATGTACAGATGGCGAGTTAGTCCAGAGTGAGCAGTGCACGGGTGCAAAATCAGGCTGGGGTTTGGACTATCGTTTGTTACTTATTCTAATATTACTGGGTGGTAGATAGCTCTTGTTCATTTCGCAAGTTGCTCAATGTACCTTTGATGTAACCAGTACTCATTCTTTGAGGTGGCTCCCGCCTGCCCTAAATTCAGACCGCGTCCATATCCTGTTTTCCACGGAAACGTGCAAACCATACCGCTGAGATTTTTCGCTAGTCACTTCTCGCACTAAGCAATAGCTATTAGAATCAATCGTTCTGCACTAATCACCACAAAATCGCAAAATGGCAACTACAACCATGCATTTTGGCCCCGAGTGGATGCGCGCGAAGCCACAAACTCCTGCCGCTCGCCCCCAAGCACCTCCCTCTCCACCTCCTCCGGCAATATCTAATACACAGCAAACGAACGCGTCAACTTATTCTGCACTCGTTACACCTGCCGCCGCACCAGAGCCTGAGAAACGTGATGAATGCCGTCCTTTCAGATATTCAAAGGAAGCAATGCTCAGAATCTACAAAGAGGGTGGCGGGAGGGGCGGTCTGGGATTAGAGGTGGAAAGGTGGGAGGGCATTGTACATGAAGTCAGCAGTGAACCCACAGGATTGCGCGAAATGAGCGATGCGGAAAAGAAGGTCAGGCAAATTGGACTTCTAGTTTATGTCTTCGGCCTCATTGGCTCACATGAGGCATATAGCTGTTTGCTGGGCCACTTAATTCCGAACTTCGACGGCGCCAGTCTACCGACCTTATAAGCACGCTGTCATCTCCATCTGATAGACCCAGGTTGAACCATTCCAATACCGGAGGAGCGAGTCCTATGAGAGGGTTTGGTCTTATGGGAAGGAGGAGAGACAGCACAGGTGAACACTGGAATATTTCTGACCCTTGTTGTGACACTGATCCAGGTTTTGCTAAGATCAACCACCACTTGCATTACCTCGTAAATTGTCTGTGTCTAATGCACAAGGTAATTCTCCACGCGACGGAGCACTGCCTTCCCCTCGTACCCGAATAGGCGGCTTTGCTTCAGGATTCGACGGTGTTCTTAACGGTGGAGATTCTTGGATGGCTAGACGGCGAACATCGGAGAGCGTACTGAAAGTTGGAGGAGTATCTACGGGGACCCGTCCGGAGAGCAGAGAAGAGGATGCGAAAGGACATAATATCAAAGAAGTGGAGGAAGAACACCCAGTACAAAACACCGCGCTCCAGCCTAGTCCTTCCGGCGCTTCTCAATTATCTCCAATCCCTGATTCCCAGCCCCCTGATATCACAAGCAGCAGTCCGAGCCAGCAACCTGCGCTAAGTGCAGATTCTGCGGCACATCGTATGACTGGAATGAGTCTCGGTGAAAATGGGCAGACCAGCGCGAACTTTCATCTCAACCCGGTGACCGACAGTCTGACGACGGGTCCACCACCGGGTCTTGATCCGGCTAGCATTGAGTGGTCATACCTGGATCCTCAAGGTCAAGTGCAAGGTGAGTTCTTCAGATTGCAGTCACGAGTTCCGGAGGTGATATTCCTTCCCAGGTCCTTTCAAAGCTGATATAATGCAGAAATGGTTTGATGAGGGCTATTTCACTCCCGACCTCCTGATGAAGCGCACTCATATTGATCGAGAATGGACGGCGGTTGGGATTCTTGACCACCAGTCCGCTGGCGGGAAAATATTTCTTTCACAATTCCCAACGTCCACCGGACCTCCTGGTCTCAGTATCCGTACCGATTCCTCGCATAATTACTCCCCCGCTCATGAGCATAATACATTCAGTGGATACCAGCCTGTGCCAACTCGGACTCTCCGTACTGCAACATTGGACCCATACCTTAATAGCGCCTCTCCTTTAGATTCTCCCTCCTCGTCCTTTGGTGGTGGGAGGTTTGGCAACGGCTCCCCCGATACTTCTGCATTGGCGGGGAGAGTCGGAAACCTTTACACTGGCGACTCGGGACTTGGCTCTCATGGTTTTACTGTAAATCCAGGTCCGTTCGGTCCAGTTGGGGACCCCCGCTCGTCGTTCAACACTTTAGCACCTGGCAGAACTTCGTCACTGGACACATTCAGCACCTATAAGAATAACAATAACTCCCAATGGCCACCGTCCATGACCCAGAATGTGCAACATTTTGGTGGCAGTGAGCATTCCCTTGCGACTGGTTTCAACAATGGCATTGGCTCGGGCGTCATGCCGGTACCTGTGCCAATTGCGCAGAGCCACTCTTTCACACAAGAGCCCTCGTATAGTGATGGCACGTACAACGCCATGGGCAGTCTCGGCGCCTCTCACGACTCACCCATCGCACGGCACCCCGTCGAGACGAACGGGCTAGGCTTCAACAACCTAGGGATGAACGGTTCACCTTACGTGCAGCACTTCCCCCAGTCCCCTGTCGTGCCACAACAGCGCTCGTCTACATCGCCGTTCGGTGAAGTTCTCGCAAAGGTCGCTGAAGCCCCTGCCGTGCGGACACCAGTGTCTGCGGCGCAGCCTGAGAATGTGTCATCACCCTGGGGCGCACCCGAGTCTGCTCCTGTACGCCGCCCTGTGGCTGAGATCCCTACCCCGCCCCCTGTTTCCCAGCCACCTCCAGCTGCCTGGAGTCAACCCCCGCAACCCGCCCGTAATGCCCCCAAGTCAAAAGACCCTTCACCATGGCTGACAGCCTCCCTAGGCGTCGTTGATGATGGATGGCGCGAGGTTCCTGGCCCAAACAGTCTCACCGTGAGCAACCTCGGGCAGCATAATAAGATGTATGAGGATGTGGATGAGGAGTCTAACGTTGCTGTGTCACCCATTGGGGGAACGGAGGAGGAAGCTGCACCTGTACCCGCGTCAGAGATACCCCAGCCAGCGCCCAAGGCCCCAACCCCCGCTCCACACATTGAGCCCCTGACATTTACAGCGCCCAAGGCCAAAGTCAAATCCACTGTTCGTGAGGCTCAGACACCCGCCCCGGCTTCTACACCGAAATATACACCTCCCGCACCCGCACCCGCACCCGCACCCGCACCCGCACCCGCACCCGCACCCGCACCCGCACCCGCACCCGCACCCGCACCCGCCCTAGCACTCGCACCCGCCCTAAAGAGCCCATCTCCTGTTCCAAAGCCTGCGTGGGCGACTGAAGACGATGCGAAAAAGGGCAAGGCATCGCTCGGTCTGCGCGAGATCCAAGAAGCAGAGACAAAGAAGGCAGAGGCACGTAAGGTTGCAGAACGCGAGCGACTTGCACGCGCCAATGTGCCTACCCCACCTGCTGTCGTCGAAGATGCGCAGCCGTTCATCGCATCGTGGGGACTTCCAACCTCTCAAACGGGTGCACGAGCTGCTGTGACGCCAAGAGGTGGAGAGGCTGCAGCAACACCTACAGTGAGTGCTCCGGTGTGGACGTCAACGAGTACGGTACCTGCCAAGAAGACGATGAAGGAGATCCAGGAGGAAGAGGAGCGCCGGAAGAAGATGGGACTGAAAGATTCGATGGCGGCGACGGCTGCAAGGCGCGGATATGCAGAGACTACTTTCAAGGTGTGTGCAAAAATCTCCACAATGCGAGATTGCTTGTTGATTCCCTTTGGAACGCTGTGTAGGTGGTTCCTAGTGCACAGGGCCCTAGTGGCGGGGCATGGACGACGGTTGGCGCAAATGGCAAGACAAACGCACCTGTACCTGCACCTGTACCCGCACCTGCATCTGCACCTGCACCTGCACCGGCGCCCGTTCGTCCAGCTGCCACTCCATCCGTATCTACACAAGCGGCGCCTACGCCTCGCCCCAATGGTATAACAGTCCGCTCGACTTCGCAGGCTTTTACAAAGGCTGCTGCTGGCGCACCATCACACGTGGACGACACGCCCGTTACGTCTACCCACGATTTCCTCAAGTGGCTGAGCGATACGCTGAAAGGGCTCAATAATTCCGTGAACCGTGAGCTATTCTTCTAGATCGCTTTATTAACTGTGCCTGATATACGATAATATTTCGGGTGAGCAGTGGAAGACATAACGCAGATGCTCCTCTCTTTTCCCCTTGACCCAGATCCTTCTACATCAGAGATCATTTCCGACCTGATCTATGCGAATAGCACTACGCTCGATGGGCGGAGGTTCGCAGCAGAGTTCGTTAAGCGCCGCCGGGCTAGTGGGACAGCCGGACCAGGACCAAATGGGAATGGAAAAGTGTCGATCGCAGACGTAGTGAAGGCGGCGCCACGAGCTGCCCAACCGGAATGGGGCTTCAAGGTAGTGAATAAGAAGAAGAAGGGGAGGGCGTGAGTGGGAGTAGGAGTGGGGGCATATTTTTAGTGTTGTACATGCATACTCATAAGGATGCTGAGACACTCATTCGCTTGTTTTTTATCATCTCATGAATTAATTTTCTCTGTTCGAGTCCTAACATTGTGATCATTAATGCTGTTTTGGTTGTACTTCAAGTGACCAATCGCGTCATCAGAATCAGTCAAGGTCATCCAACAATGTTGTACAACAAATATGCATTTGGTAAGTACTCATTATACATACTGGAGTCCAGTAATGATGAACGAACATAAGTAAGGACTTAAGTGAAATTTAAAGAAAACATAGTCAAAAATAATAGACAGCCCACGACCCTTCATGCACATGCTCAGAGAAGGAGGAACGTATCCTCTTCCGCTTCAGACGAGGATTCCACACTCGAATAAGATTCTGAATCGGACTCTGTCACATTCACCTCCGAACCCGTCTGCTCATGATCAGATCCCAAGGAAGAAGACGCCGCCGCCGCCGGTGCAAACGTTGCCGGCTCATCTGCAGTAGCAGTATCTGCCACCTCCGCGGGGATATCAGCGTCCGCATGGGTTAAAGTCTCAAAATCGGGAATGGAGACGGGAGGAGAGACACCGAGGGTGATCTGGGAATGAGAATCGGAGGTATCGAGGGGAGGTGGCGTTTGGTGCCTTGCAGATGGGGATGACGCTTGCACAAAGTCTGCATGGGTGGTGCTCTCGATGGTTTCAGTGTCCTCACTCGCCGTGTCCTCAGAGACAGAGACGGTGCTAACTCCATCTACAAGCGGCCCCTCGGACTCTTCTTCCTGCGGGACCGAAACCTCCTCAGCTGTCAACGTCTGGGAACTTTCAGAGGATGATGTGGGAAGAGAAGCAGAAGAAGCAAGGCTCGGCTCCGCCACAGATGCGGTTGCAATCTCGATGGAAGCAGCCGGTGCTTCGATCCTAGTGTCTGTGATTGCTTCGATAGGAGAAGAGGCGGCGGGTGCGAGTACTTCGACTGGAACAAACACGTTCGTACGAACTTCGTCTATAACGGGAACCTGGATGGGCGCGAGATCCGCAGCGGTAAGATTCTCCGGCTCCGAGGACTGCTCGACAGGCACGGCAACAGTTGCAGCGTCTGCCCTCCTGGCACGAGCACGACCCCTTCGCTCTTCTACACCTCTCTCAAGCTCTTCCAGCGCTTCCCCTACGCGTGCCACAACTGCGCGCCTTGCATCTCTCACTACGTGTGACCCAAAGCTTGGGACGTTGTCCAAGTCACCGAGGAGCAACGATAGCGCATGCTCCTGTGCGCGGAGAGGCGCGTTGGTCGCGGTGTATGTCAATGCAAATACGTCATCAGTGTCGAGAGCTGAGTAAGCTGGGGACGGCGAGCGCGAAGGGGAGAAATCGAGTTCGGCAGGAAACTGGAAGCCAGCAACGAGTGCCTCCAGACGGGATACGATGGAAGTGATCTGGGAGAGGGAAGATGCGACTCGAGCTGGACTTGCATAGGGCTCTTCTTCGGCGTCAGAGTCAACCACCTCTTTGGCTTTTCCCTTTCCCTTGTGTGAAGAGGTAGTGCCCTCCTCGTTGACGTTGACTTGCGTAGAGGCAGCGGCAGCGGATGTCACTGGAACGTGTTCGAAAGGAGTGTCGCTTGAAGTGTCTTCAGACACACCAGCAAGGATCGACTCGAAGATATTGCTCAATTCAGACTGGTACTGGTCCATCAGACGCTCCTCGAGCCTGTCCTTGACTGAAGACTCGGCGTTGGACTCAGGGATTTCTTTGCCTTTTCCTTTCCCCTCGTGTAAGGAGGTGCTTGCCTCTTGCACAGGGGCCTTTGGGGTGGAAGCTTCGGCCAGTGTGGGCAGTTCCTGGGATTGTGGTAAGTCAGACGAAGTAGAGTCTGTGGACGTGAATGAACATACAGCATCCACAGGCAGGCCACAAGGCCAATATGCACCGAGCAATGTCTGTGCATTTGCGAGGAACCTGTTAGCCTCTGCAGCGCGGCGGCGAGCGCGGAGTTGTCGGTCCATTTCTTGCTCCTTGCGTTGAGCCTGGAAAGCAGCATACCGCCTTCGGATAGCGGCGTTGTAGTCGTGATGGAGTTGCTGGATTGCAGCCTTGCGGCTTGCCCTTGAGAGGGCAAGCTCGTATTCGTACTCAGCAAGGTCGTTTGTGGTGTAGCCGTAGTACGGAGACTGCGTATGAAGATAGTCATCGCGCTCTGGCACGCGGTTAAGCAGGCCATTCATGCTGAGAGCATTTGAGATGGACTGATTCCTAAGTCGCTGCTGCTGGAGAGCCCATGCACGTTGCTGTGCAGCATAAGGGTTGACATGGACAGATGGGTAGTGGTAGTTATTGGGTGTAGCGAAGACCAACATTGTGAATTGAATTCGAATGAGATGAGATTATGGGAGATGTCATGTTGAGCACTGAATTTATATGGCTGGACTGTGGGCTGTGGACTGTGGAATGACGAATCGTCTTGGTGAGCAGGATGTACGCGTAATTGACAGACGCGTCCACCAATTCATCGTCACTTCCACCAAATTCGAGAATGTACCCAATTAGGAAGGTCAGATGAGTAATCTTTGAATCATGAGGGCTCAAGCTAAGTCAGACCTCAGAGCAAGCGCTTTCTTCACTAACCTGGACCGGTAGTTGAATAGACTAGGACCATCATGCATCATGAACCACATCGTTTTGTTTTGTAGTAATACTAATTCCAAAAATTAGCATAAAAAGTTTGAACGCGTGGCTCGGCAAAACGGCAGACGCGTTGTTTGTGTCGTGCTTGGCTTACCTTCTTTCTCTCCTTCATGGCCTTTCCACAAGCTGCAAGTCGTTTCCTCGGTAAGAAACTGTTCGAATACAATCAAGTCTTTTAACATAGTACTGCTAAAGTGCCCCTTGGCTTGGCCGTTGCCGTTGCGCAAGCCAGTATCTACGATGTGCCAGGTGGTTTCCGGGCAGTCATGTTTGACCGCTTTTCTGGTGTAAAGGACACGGTGTGCAAACTCTTTCACAAGACTGCCACTTTATAGACAATCCAATACAGGCAACCAGTGAAGGCACTCACTTCCTAGTCCCATGGCTGCAAAGAGCAATCTTGTATGACTGCCGGATTAAACCCCGGGTACGTCATTTCCGTTACAACTATGCCTCTCCTCAAAAATTCTCTAGAAATTTCAACAACCACCGGTTCAAAAGACTTGCAAATGGTCTCCATCACACTTCGTGTCTTGTCCAGACCAGACGTCGAGCATCTACCTCGCATTTACCAAAGCCTTGGCTTGGACTATGACGAACGTGTCCTACCTTCCATCGGGAACGAAGTCCTAAAGGCTATCGTGGCACAGTTTGATGCTGCTGAATTGATTACGCAGCGTGAGGTGGTAAGTCGCTTGTTTCTCATCGTCGGGCCAGGTTCATAGAGCTTGCGCAGGTCTCGTCAAGAATACGCGCAGACTTGCTGCAACGTGCCGGCGAGTTTAACATCAAGCTGGAGGATGTGTCTATCACGCATCTGACATTCGGAAAGGTCCGTCGTCCTTTAACTTCATCTTATGCAACTTGACACCCTTTGTAGGAATTCACCCAGGTTTGCACGAGGCTAGGACATATTGGATCTATACCTAATTAACTTTACAGGCTGTTGAAGCCAAGCAAATAGCACAGCAAGGTAAGGTTTCGGCTACTGTATTACTATGACAATCTGACGTGCTGCAGATGCCGAGAGAGCCAAGTTCATCGTCGAAAAGGTGGGTTCTCGGTAAGGAGTTCACCTGATCAGGTTACTGACGGCATGCAGGCGGAGCAAGAGCGTCAGGCCGCTGTCATTCGTGCAGAAGGTGAGGCAGAAGCAGCAGCAACGATTTCAAAGGCCATGGACAAGGCTGGAGACGCCTTCATTGCACTGCGTAAAATAGAGGCAAGCAAGGCTATCGTGCAGAGCTTGGCTGCCAATGGGAATGTGACATATATTCCGAGCAGTGGTGTGTTATTAAACGTACCTACAAAGTAGTCCATCTACAAAGTTCTACTACTACTACCATTAAATTGAAATCGGCGATGACCGTGGGATCAATTCCCATGGATGATGTGGTGAAAAATGGGATTGTAAAGATCTTAGTCGACGACGAAGTGCGAAGAGGCCTGCAACGTCGTTCAAAGTCTCTCTTGTTCTCTTTTTCTTTGTCTCTTTCTCTCTCTCTTCTCGTGTTTTTCATTTTTCTGTCTATTCTCGACGGACAATCCTTAAGCTCTCTCTGATTTCAGTAATCAATTCTCCTGTGCGTCTTTTCATTTCCTCATCAATCTCTCCCAGCTCACTCAAAATTTATAGCCTCTCATTCTCATTCACTCTCCATATTAAATCATGAATCCAATGGGTGGTATGGGTGGCCATGCGGAGGCACCAGTGAGTACCCTTCTCAAAGCCCATAGATATGGTCTCATGCATGGCAGCGGAGGGCCCATCTTTACGTTGGGAACCTTAGTCCAAGAGTCACCGAGTACATGCTCACAGAGATCTTTGCCGTTGCCGGTGCAGTCCAACACGTCAAAATCATCCCTGACCGCAACTACCAGCATGGTGGTCTCAACTACGGTTTCGTCGAGTACATCGACATGCGCGCAGCTGAAACTGCTCTCCAAACTCTTAATGGACGCAAGATCTTTGACACTGAGATTCGCGTCAACTGGGCTTATCAAGGCCAGCAAAACAAGGAGGACACTACCGGTCACTATCACGTTTTCGTCGGTGACCTCAGTCCAGAAGTCAACGATGAGGTCCTCGGCAAGGCTTTCAACGCGTTCTGCACAATGTCTGACGCTCGCGTGATGTGGGACATGAATTCGGGAAAATCACGCGGTTATGGGTTCCTCGCCTTCAGGGATAAGACTGACGCAGAGCAGGCCATCGCGACTATGAATGGCGAATGGCTTGGCTCACGTGCTATCCGCGTCAACTGGGCAAATCAGAAGACTCAGGGAGGGCTGCCTGCTCCTCCACGCCCCGGAGGCAGCGTCGGTACCGCACCTGCCCCCATCAACTTCCAGGGTGGGCCCCTCTCTTATGAATCCGTCGTCCAGCAGACTCCTTCGTATAACTCCACCGTTTACGTTGGAAATCTCGTCCCGTACTGCACCCAAGCAGATCTCATTCCACTGTTCCAGTCCATTGGGTACCTCTCGGAGATTCGCATGCAGGCAGATCGCGGATTTGCGTTCGTGAAGCTCGATACGCACGAGCATGCTGCCATGGCTATCGTACAACTGCAAGGACAGATGGTCCACGGCCGTCCCATCAAGTGCAGTTGGGGCAAAGACCGGGCTGACGGGACTCCTGCGCAGCCCGGAGCGCCGCTTAGCCCGACGACTCCAGCGGCTCCCTATGGAAACATGGTGAGTATTTTCGCTTATAAAAATATTCCTTAGAAGGCTCACTGATTCTATGACAGCCCATGTATGGGATACCTCAGCCTAATACTTACGGCCAGTACGGGTTTGGTGGATACGGTGGTTTCCCTAACCAAGGCGGTGCTGGTGGGTCGCCGACGCCTGGCATGCCTCAGGCTAGTCCTGGTGCCGTCGGTTCTGGTCTTGGCAGTGCAGGAGCGGGTGGTGTGGATCCTTCTGCTGTTGGTGCTGGTGCTGGTGCTGCCGGTGCTCAATGGCCCACTGGAGATGCTGCTGCTAGTTACTATGCTAATTACTGGGGTGGTGAGTGTCTTCTTTTCACACGTACCAACCACCTCTTGCTCAACGATTCTTTTTTCAGGATATTACGGCCAGCAAGGCCAAGGCGCCGAAGGCCAGGGTGCTTAAAGAATCCTTGTTTGCTCCATGTTTTATTCATCATCGATATCGTGCTCGTGTCCCCTCCCGAATGTAGCCAGCGAACATCGTCCATCCAAGCCAAAGTGTTTTTTTTCTCGCCTCACCACTCGAATCCAAAATTGTGAAAGCTGTGCTTTTGTATGGTGCCTTCATCCAAGAACAGTCTTATCCTTGTTTTCCGTCTCGTCATTTGTTATTGACTGGTTCCAATTATTCATTTCCCCTTCTGCGTCTCTTGCTAATGAAGTATTTCATCTTCTCTTGTTCTCTTTCTCTCCGTCTTTGATTGTTGTTTGTGTATATATCCTCGGTAGATGCGCGGTTTCCCATTAAACTAGGTCTACTCGACGGTGCAATAGGTTTTTCTTTGATAGTAAAGTCCACGACTTAGCTGAAAAGTCCAATTACGACCGATCATTTGTTCATCCTGATGTTCCGTGAGTCAGAAAGGGTATGTGATTATAAGGGGGTAGTATGTGCATGAAGTAGGGTCTACTCATCGTCCACCATCAACCATTCGGAGTCTGATCCAAGCTCGTCTCCCCCTGCAACTTCGTGCCATCCGTCAATGTCTCCCCTACTCCCTCCCCCTCCTTCACCCCATTTCCCGACACCGAAGTACTATTCCCTGATACTGGTTTTCCATCACCGCCATCACGCCAGTTGAGCACAGCCTGATGCCGCGAACGCATATCCTCATAGAAATCGTTCGCCTCGTTCATCTTGTTTGCTTGTGCCTGCTTATCATCAAGCCATCGTTGAAGGAGTTTAGCATTATCCTTCGTTAGCGTCTGATTCCGTTCATCGATCTGGCCGAGTTCAAGCTGAAGCGTGTTGATCTCATCATGGAGGACCTACGCACGAGATTAAGATCGATCAGAAAAGGGGAGATATAAGCGTACCTGGGCAGTACGATCTTTCTCAGCCATAAGCTCTGCATGCTGATCGACCTTCCTACGCAGATGTGCGACTTCCTCGCGCGCTTTGCGGAGGTTCTCAGTCTCGAGGCGCGATGCTTCTTCCTTTTCGCGGAGGGTTTCGTTCATGGCTAGCAGGCGTTGAGCGTTCTGGCCTTGTGTCTTGTATACGGTCGCGAGCTCATCGCGGAGAGATGAAATCTGGGATTCGAGCGAGGCCATGTACGCTGCACGCACAGGATTGCTTTTCCAGATAACATGAGGTTGACGCGCGTGCGTTGAATGAGATGGATGGACTTACTCTTCACTTGATGCCGTTCCAGGTACATGGACCGTCGAGCTACTTGGATTGGCGCGAACGGAGCCGACGGCTTTGAGGAGAGATGCATTACGCTCTTTGAGGAGCTTGGTTTGTTGAGCGAGCCTGCGGTCTGAATTGGGGGATTAGCGGAGTCTCTTATGGATTGTTTGAATGATGAATCGTACATTGCTCGATGATAGATGCGAAAGCGTTTTGTTTTGCATTTCGCTCTGATAGTCTGAGGCGGAGAAGCTCTTGCCAGGATGGCTCGGCCATGGAAAGTTTAAGGGATCTGCAGCTACACGCTGCATGAAATTCAGTATAGGCGTGACAGCATCACAGTCACGTAGCATGTCTTGAAAAGGAAGGTAGTCTTCATGTCAATACGATACATCCCCTGAGGAATTCACTTATATTCTAAGGAACGAGCGTGATCAAAGTATAGGGTATAGTAAAGAGTACATGAGATGTGATCATGTGCCGATATTCAGGGCTGTTCGTAGTAATAATATCGCAATAATATCATACTCACAAGGAAAACGCAAACTTACCGCGCGAATGGCCGACAGGATTCACCATGACAATGTCCAGTTAATAAAACATTGTAAGTGCTTCAATGAGACCGAGAGCAGCGCTCTGACTCCAACAGTTAGAACGACATTTCTCCATGGATTCATCCTCGGAAAACGCGATGAGGCTCTCGATGGTGAAGGCGTGATACCCGCACCTCGATATCTATGTCTGAGCGCCCCTGTGAGTGTTCTATGGTTACTGTGGTTCTCGGGACTATGGCAATCAAAGCCCCTGCCCGTATCGGTTCAATTGAGCTGACCATCGAGAAACGGTAACCAAGAAGGTGCGGAAATTCATTGGCAAGCGCAGTCAAAGGGATGTTGAGACCACATAATTATGACGGATGTATATCTCGGCGATGAACTCACATATAGAAATAATTGTGCCTCGATGGTCAGCCATAGACTTCACCTTAAAATGGTCTTGTATGTCTGTTATTCTGTGACCTAACGGTTGTCCCTCAGGCCTGAGTCAATGTTCAATGTTTGGAGGACGGGCTTGGCCCATATAGATCATCGTCAACGCTGTGTACGCGGTCGGCTGCGGTCCAGCTACAGACGAGCTATTCGACCGCGCATTCCATTAAAGATAGAAGGCAAGGTTGACGGCGACATAGCACCGTGCACTGAGAGTGTGACATGAGCGTGACTACGGACGGCGATTACCGGATATGAGCTGTTGTAGTTTGGTTCTCCCACGAGATGTAGACGTGCTTACTGTTGCTGGCATACCTTTCATTTTCCTTTATACAACTTTTCCTATATCCTCATCCTCCTTTACCGTTCTCTAGTCTTTCCTTACCCCTTTGTTTACTTTCTGCTCGTCCGGGGTTATGGGCGTCGTCAGCAGTTGCTGTGAATCCTGTTGTAAGCATTACAAACTAATATAGACTTAAATCCCTCTCATAAATTTCTACAAGTTCGCTCGAGGAGATCTCAGCAGTACGAGCCTCTTCTTCTCGAGAATGAACGAGAGGCAGTTGCAGACCTTCTTCAATATCTAGAGAGTATGTATTCAATATAGAAAAAACTAACTTTTGCTCACATGAACATCTAGACCGCACAACCACCAACTTCTTCCAAGGCTCCCCGCTCACCGCATTAACTACCCTATCTTTTTCCGATAATGTCGACCTGCAGCGCAGTGCTGCACTTGCATTCGCCGAAATTACTGAGAAGGAAGTGCGCCCTGTGGGTCGAGATACTCTCGACCCAATTCTTTTCCTCCTGAGCAGCCAGGACACGGAGGTGCAGCGTGCTGCTAGCGCCGCCCTTGGAAACTTGGCCGTTAATAGTGCGTTACACCGCGTTTATGCATTCTCCCTTACTGATGTCACGCACGCAGCTGATAACAAGCTTCTCATCGTGAAACTCGGAGGCCTGGAGCCACTCATTCGCCAGATGCTGAGCCCAAACGTCGAGGTGCAGTGTAACGCCGTAGGCTGTGTCACAAACCTTGCAACACATGGTAGGTCCAGCCCATATCGATGGTGATTATCGATGATTGACTCGCTTCTAATCACTCGCTTGTCCCTTTCTGATTTGCTTCTGTCATCTGATCCTTTGACACCCTAAGATGATAACAAGACGAAAATCGCAAAGTCAGGCGCACTTGTTCCACTTACTCGGTTAGCACGGTCCAAAGATATGCGCGTTCAACGAAACGCTACTGGGGCCTTGCTAAACATGACCCACTCAGGTACGTAACAGTTCCTATTGGAGGACTAATCTAGAATCAATGAGCTTTAATAGATGAGAATCGACAGCAACTTGTGAACGCGGGTGCCATCCCCGTGCTGGTGAGCTTGTTGAATTCAATGGACACAGATGTCCAATACTATTGCACGACCGCGTTGAGCAATATTGCCGTCGATGGAGCAAATAGAAAGAAACTAGCCCAGAGCGAATCAAAGCTCGTAACGAGCTTGGTAGCCCTTATGGATAGCCCAAGTTTAAAGGTTCAGTGTCAAGCTGCCCTTGCTCTACGGAATTTGGCTAGCGATGGTACTTATTCTTCTCTTTGACGCTTCTACTGTTTAACATCGGTTTCGCAGAGAAATACCAACTAGAAATCGTCAAAGCTGACGGTCTTACTTCACTTCTCCGACTGCTCCAGTCTACGTACCTCCCACTCATCCTATCATCTGCTGCATGTGTCCGTAACGTCTCCATCCATCCACAGAACGAGTCCCCTATCATCGATTCCGGGTTCCTGCAGCCGCTCATTAACCTTCTGTCATTCAAAGACAATGAGGAGGTTCAATGCCACGCCATTTCCACACTGCGTAATCTTGCTGCCAGCTCGGAGAAGAATAAGACGGCGATCGTGAAAGCAGGCGCAGTGCAGAGCATTAAAGAACTCGTGCTGGAGGTGCCAATGAATGTGCAGAGCGAAATGACTGCCTGTGTCGCCGTGTTGGCCCTGAGCGGTCAGTCACATGCGTTTCGTCATAATATCTGCTAACGGGTTTGACAGATGAGCTCAAGGGCCAATTGCTTGAGATGGGTATCTGTGAAGTGCTGATTCCGTTGACGAATTCGCCTAGCTCAGAAGTCCAAGGCAACAGTGCTGCTGCCCTTGGTAATCTATCATCGAAAGGTAGGTTTAGGAGGTTTGATCCTACCAGGAATTGAACCTTTTTTTTTCAGACGGCCGAACTGCATCTGACGACTATTCTGCATTTAACGACGTATGGGAGAAACCCGATGGCGGCATGCACCGATACCTTTACAATTTCTTGACGAGCGTAGACGCCACCTTCCAGCACATTGCTGTTTGGACGATCGTGCAGCTACTGGAATCGGGAGATCCTCAATTAATTAGTAATATCCGCCTGTCTGGCCTTTTGAACCCCTCGATCAGGCAGCTCGCACTGTCACGTACACCATCGGCAACGTCTTCCGTTGGTACGCCTCACTCGCACCGGTCACAATCACAATCATACGCAGAAACAGACACCGGCGATGGTCAAGGGGAGATCCAGCTGCTTGCACGGCGGATTCTGGAGTTTGTTGACGGGGATGTTGATGGGGGACTTCCGCGAAGCGTAGCCGGGTCTCACATGGCGGGGTCTTCTGTTAGCAGTGCCAGGGACGAGGAACTCAGAAGGAGCGTGCGGGAGGCGTTTTCGACTGGTTCTCACCACTAGCCAGGGCGGCTAGTAGGAACGGTATATATCCTCTGTTCACGGTCTGTGCCTTGCCTTTCCGTTGTACATCCTTTGCCTTGTTGATCGTTGTGCATCTTCTTTTCTTAATCATATACTTATGTCTTTAGTTTTAGTTTTAGTTTTTTTGTTTCATGGCTGATGAGTTTTCTTTTAACGGTTTCGGATGCCTCATGTTGATTGAACGGTGACGATTACGATTGAATGCTTGTGCATATAGTGACGAATAGACTTTACTGCTGCCAACGTTATCTTGTCTGTGGGAGTAAAGGCCTTAAGGCCCGAAGGATTTAGGTCCCCATTTCGAAAGAGGGTGGAGTTTCCTAATGAGGAATTGAATGAGTAAATTTAGATTACACTATTGTTCCACGACGCTGTGATCACAATTCTCATTCTTGTACCGTAGCCACAATGACAATAGTTGTTGCCTTCACAATGGACCTGTTGCTTTTAATCTCTCTTCATTATAGACTTACACCGGACGGTTGAACCGTCCCACAGACTCGGAGGGCCTATATAACGTTTGCGCCTTAACGGCCTCGTGTTTCAAAAGGCCGAGGCACAATTCCGTTCCTTCCAAGTGAGGCAGACTCGTTTTCAAAATCAAATAAGCAGAACGGGTTTATCGCGTGGTTTCCTAGTTCGCTTGATAAGGTGTGTTTATACTGGAGTCTCTCCACACTCTTAACTCTTTCTATTTCTCTTCTAGTAGTACTTATTATTGGACCACCAGGCTCAATAAATTTCTTCGCTGCTCACGCTCTGGATCGTGGCCCGGTGCTTCGATCACTCGTGAGCTCTTTTATTCGCAGAACACGTCCAGTGTTCACTAGACTTCCCCACCCCCATCTAATTACTGCCTTCACGAATCACGACTCGCAATGCACACTTTCCTTCCGCTCATTGCTCTCGCACTCGCCTCTCTGTCCCTGGTGCAAGGGAAATCATTAATCCTCACCCATACACACAAGGCAGCCGTTAAGCACAGTGCTGGCCTCGCGCGCGACCTTCGCGTGGCGTTCGGCGGCATCCTGGCTACACAGCCCAGCTCCTCATCAAATCAGAACTTCTACTGCGTTGGATCAGATGGGGAGGGGGTCAGTATGCCTCCATCTAGCAATTCATCTTCATCCCCGACCACGAACGGAAACCCAACTTCCACTGGAACGGCTGCGCCGTCAAGCACAAGCGTTGCACCATCATCTTGGAAGGTAGCAGAGAGTTATAGTGGGAAGACGTTCTTCAACGGCTGGACCTTCTTCACTACAGCAGACCCGACCAATGGGAATGTTCAGTATGTAGATCAAAGCACCGCTCAGAGCGCAGGCTTAGTCGAGATAAATTCCGACGGGAACGCCGTGATGCGCGTTGAAACAACGCCACAAGTACAGACCAATCGGCAGAGTGTGCGGATCACGACTCAAGCCACTTTTAATGGTGGCTTGGTTGTAATGGATGCCGTGCATATGCCTACTGGATGTGGAACGTGGCCTGGTATGTGGCGATGTGTTCTTGCATTTTGTGGGATTCTTCTGACATCGGTTCTAGCCTTTTGGACAAATGGCCCTAATTGGCCAGCTGGAGGCGAGATCGACATCGTCGAGGGCGTGAATAACTACACGAACAATCAGGCGACGATTCACACTAACCCAGGATGTGTATTACCCTCTTCCAGCAGCGCCTCGCTTAATATATCCGGAACATTGGTTGCGTCTACCGACTGCTCAGCGTCCCAGACTGATAACCAGGGGTGTGGAATTCGTTCCAATTCGAGCAACTCGTTTGGATCAGGGTTCAATGAAATTGGTGGTGGTGTTTATGCTAGTAAGTATCCTAACCATAGCCTTCTATAAATACGCTAATGGTGGGTACAGTGCTCTGGGACGACACCGGCATTAAAGTATACTTTTTCCCTCGTGGATCAATACCATCAGATATCTCTGCAAAAGCACCGCAGCCTCAGAATTGGCCGGCTCCTATGGCCGACTGGCCCTCCACGGATTGCAATCCATACCAATTTTTCAATAACAATTCCGCTATTTTCGATACCACGCTTTGGTAAGTTTCTATTCATACACAACTGAACATCTTGATGGTAATTCGCATGCAGCGGTGACTGGGCAGGCGGCGTTTGGACTGGTACAGGCGTGCCTGGGCAAACAGTGAGCTGTGCACAGCAGACTGGTTTCTCAACGTGCTCGGCATTCGTCCAGGCCAGTGGTGGCTCGTTCACGGAAGCTTGTAAGTTCTGTATCTTGTCTATATTGCTATTCAACGTCGCTCACTGTGGCTACAGACTGGGAAGTGTCCAGCGTTGTGATCTACCAGAACACATCATGAAATATTCACGACACTGGAGGAAACACAAACTTTTTATAGATCTACCGTTGTATTTACTAGGATATATATTATAGCTCTACGTCTGGAATTACACGGCCACACACGCCAGCCGGTGTTTAAAGTTACTAGGGTGTGATCTTGAAGATGTCCAAGTCAAGCTTATCGCGGATAACCACACGGGAATGCACAAGTATATTACAAGTACGTTGCCATGAATAAATGGTGCTATGGCTCCGAGACAGTCCTAATCATAAGATCCCCCCTCTTCTCTGCCTCGCCAGCCTCCATGCGAGCAGAATGACTGCCAAACTGCATCGCCTTTTTCTTCCTCACGCTCGCCTCAAGAAGCCCTACCTTTTGCGCAGCAAGCCGCAGCAGCATTTTATCCCCGAGCCCCAGCTCCAGCCGCGGATCAAGCTTAAGATGTACAGGGAGTCCCGCAAGAAAAGAGACAACCGTGAGCGAAAGGAATGGATGGCGCGTTTCCTTGCCATGTGAAGAAATTACGCGGTCATCTCGTCCAAGGTTGCGAGTCGGTATGCGGTCCAGTTCGAGCTGGAGCTGGATGACATGACATCATGAGGATGTTGTTGTAAGCTGTAGGAGGGGAAGGTGGCTTACCTCGTCGATAACGCCCTGCCAGCCTCGAGTCGCGTACGCAGTACGGTGACGGCCGTATCCACCAAGTAGCTCATCGGAGCCGAGGCCATTGAGTAGGACTCGTGCTGTGCTAGTGTATGGCTGATAGTCATCGGGCACTGCCGAAATTCGGACTCGGCCTACCCCTTTGGAGGCAAAGTAAAGCGCCATAGCAAGACTCTGGGGACATGACATCAGAATGTTGTCTAACTTAGGAAGGTAACCTTACAAGATCCATCACTGTTCGACCAGGGAACATGATGGCTTCGACAGTTGCCCGCGCAGCTTGAGACTCCTATTTTATTATAGTTATGAAGTCTCGTAGATCTGAGGGTAAGAACGGACCTCGTATGGAACATCCACCTCGACCTAGTGAAATGAGCAACGTTCTTGTCGAAGAATTAATACTCACAAAATTCCATGTCCTGCCGGGACATATCCGCTTGAACTCTTCGACTTCCTGCAAGCCTGTCACACGGTCCGGAACCATGTACGAAGTGGATTCCTTCACCGCTCCATTGATCTCTGCTGCTTTGAGTTGTCGCTTCTTTTCGCGCTTGGGAATAGCCCCTATGTTACCATCAGTTTGAACCTGTATCTTTCGCGGATTCTGGAAGGCCACATTGAGCAGATCTATGGGTTCATCCAGTGGTACATGTCTAGAGAACACGAAATAAGAACAAACACCACAACAAAGTATGGTATCAAAGTACCTATGTGCAAGGAAGGCTAGCATTGTTGAATCGATGCCGCCACTGAAGAGGACTGCGACCTGCGCTCTCCCCCTTTCGGACGACGTTCTTCCCGGGATATTTTGAACACGAAGCATCACACTCTTGTCCAGGTGATCGATAAGGTGATCGATGGCGATGGCCAGGTCACGCGGTACTATTGCAAAGTCCAACGAGGACACAAGTGGCGGTGCATCCGGAGGAAGCGTGGCGTTCACGCGACCAAGTTTTGCCTACAATAGGTCAAATTATCAAAAGCACATGTCATCTCAAATGTACTCACGAATGGCAGAATTTGCTGATCAATATGTCGTGGAATACATGTCAAGCTGCTGTCGAAATGTTGCGTGATCTACATAGGTTAGGAACTAGGATGCGCCTAGCGCGGGCTGATTTAGTACCTCTTTGGATTCGCACAGTTGTCCCACATCGAGGCAAAATATCCCATCAGTAGATAGTTCTTCCATGACGTATCCTTGATCATCTCCAACGGAGACAGATGCAAGTAAGAAATATGGATTAAACACAGAAGGCTTGTGGATGAGCAGAGATCGGCGTCCAAGGGGGTCTCGAGCAAAGTACAATTTTTGAGATTCGGCCTATGTATAGAAATGTCAGATGATCATAATCCATTAGAATACTGCCAGCGCAGCCTACATGGTAATAGACAAATGCATATCTATTGCATACTGTACTTCAGCAGGGAAAGATTGCCCACAACGAAAATAACTCACGGTCCCTCGATCCTCCCCAACAGAGAAGGGAGATCATCCATCGCAGAGTGTGCGTGTATGCTTTGAAAGAGTTTTGCGCCATCATTTTCATATGCATCGACCTATGTCAAAATGACATTAGCCCTGGCCACGAAGGTAGAGGCTTCCGACTCGCATCCAAGCCTTCGAAAACCTCGCCATTCCAGCAAAAGACATCCCCGTCCTGTTGATGAGGCTGCACTATGGGTTCGTCGCCTCGAAGCCGGAGCTCAGAAGCAAAGAACTCAAGGTCGAGTGCTGCCAGGCCGCATGTCTTGCTCGGAGATGGGGCCTGTGCTTCACCAGACCATGTCCCTTGGACTCGGACGTGATGAGTTCCTTGTGCATCGGGACCTGTGGAGTAGTACCTCAATCGGTTAGCCTAGCTGTCGAACGGGAATGCATCAAACACACCACGAGCGGCATTGGCGACTTTTAATCGCTCGGACAATTCGTGATAAACGGCATTGTTCGGTCCGCCATGAATGTTATCAGTATCGCCACAACATCCTACGTGAAGCGAGCAGAAGATGCCGCACATGAAGAGTCTGAGACTGTCTGAGAGTTTCTAGTATCGACCGAATCCGGCCGCCATTTGATTCTTATGAAATCAGATGTAACTCATCCGGGCCGCCTCTCAGGCTGATCTTCACGCCAAAATTATAGAAGCCAGTCATTGATTTATTGTGCTACTCCCACAACATGATACGTATCATACTTAATAATGCACCTGAAATACAGTTGCGGTACAAAAATTGATGAGAAAACGCAGAACAGAATCTATCGAGACAAGACAAGTTGGTCGTACGTGTTTCATGTCCACCTCTAAGCGGAGTACGAGCTGGCAGAGACATTGCCTCCACGGCCAGTCCAGTTGATGTCTGAAGGTTACATGGTTAGAGACGTGCAGACAGATAGAGACGGAGCACATACGGATGTCGCGATCCTTGGGCAGGCGGGCGTTCTCCTTACCGGACACCACGCGGAAGGTGTGTGCACCAAAGTAATCACGCTGGACAGTTGGTGAGCATGTTATCTGGTCAGACGCCATGTGAGCGTACCTGAGCCTGGAGGAGGTTGGCAGGAACCACTTCACTCCTGTAACCATCGAAGAAGGCAAGGGCGGTCGAGAAGGCGGGGGTGGGAATGCCCCAGAGGCAGGCCTGAGCGATGACACGCCTCCAGCCAGGTTGTGCTTTGTGGACAGCTGCATACAACGTCATTGGATGGTACCAATCAAATGACTATTTATACGAACCCTTGTTGAAGAAGTTATCAAAGAGCAGAGACTCGAGGTCCTTGTTCTTCTCGTAAGCAGAGGTGATGTCACCGAGGAACACACTCTGGCAAAAATGTAAGCCTCGGCAGCAGCATAGACGGGTTCACGTACCTTGATGATGCATCCGCCTCGCCACATACGAGCGATGCCAGCGTAGTTCAAGTTCCAGTCCAACTAGACTTCCTGGTCAGATTGTATACTTCGATTGTTTGAACGTTACCAACCTCCTTGGCAGTCTCCCTCATGAGCATGAAGCCCTGTGTGTAAGAGATGATTTTGGAGGCATACAATGCCTGTTCAAGGTCATCGATAAACTGTTGCTTGTCGCCGCGGAAGGGTTCCCTTTGAGGGCCATTGATAACTTTGCTGGCGCGCACGCGCTCTTCCTTGATAGCAGACAAGCAACGTGCGAACACAGCCTCACCGATAAGCGTGACTGTTAATCGCGGTCAGATCGCACTTTGATCGGGTGAGCAGTGGCATACCGGCAGTGCCAGCGTCAAGGGCAGCAATTGCCGTCCATTTTCCGGTACCCTTCTGACCAGCCTTGTCAAGAATTTTTGTGACGAGGGGTTCACCATCGTCGTCGTTGAATTTGAGAATGTTGGCAGTAATCTCAATGAGGAAGGAGTCAAGGACACCCTTGTTCCACGTTGTGAAGATGTCAGCGATCTCACTCTCGTGGATACCAAGGCCACGTTTGAGGATATCGTAGGCCTCAGCGATCAGCTGCATGTCACCGTATTCGATACCTGGAATGATTTCCTTAACCCCACAAATTACAGTGGGGTAAATAATGATAATCACCATTGTGAACCATCTTGACGTAGTGACCAGAACCAGTCTCGCCAACCCAGTCACAGCAGGGTTCACCGTTGACCTGAGCAGCGGTTTTCTGGAAGATCTCCTTAATAGCGGGCCAGGCAGCGGTTGAACCACCAGGCATGAGAGAGGGGCCATGACGAGCACCCTCCTCACCACCAGAGACACCAGAACCGACGAAAAGGAGACCCTTGGCCTCAAGCTCCTGGGTGCGGCGGATGGAATCAGGGTAGTGTGAGTTACCACCATCGATGACGATATCGCCCTTCTCCAAGTAGGGCTCGAGTTGCTGAATGAAGCTGTCGACAGCAGGACCAGCCTTGACAAGAAGGATGATCTTGCGAGGGCGCTTGAGCTTAGCACAGAGCTCCTGGATAGAGTGTGCGCCCTGGACCTTAGTACCTATAGGGAAAGACCGAGTCAGCGATAGGGATGAGGGGTATGAGGTCATAGATAACCTTTTGCCTCGTTGGCGAGGAAATCGTCGACTTTGCTGGTAGTACGGTTGTAAGCAACAACGGTAAAGCCTTTGTCGTTCATGTTGAGGATCAGATTTTGACCCTTTTGCCAAAGTCACATCATGCAACGGCTGATATGCATAGATATCTTACCATGACGGCAAGACCGATGAGGCCGATATCACCTCTGCGGGAGAGAGGGGTCAGCATGTTCATTCTACATGACCGTCATCATAGGACGCACACTGGGGCCGACATTGTGTGTTTGCGAAAGATGTAGTTAAGGAAGAATAGAGGATGATGAAATTATGAAGGAAAGATGGGTTGCAACCTCGATGGATTAACTTGATTAAGAGTCCAGCGGAGCACGGCAATCTGCAGGCGTGAGACTCCACATATCAATTTCCTCCCATGCTCTGAATCAGCCAAATGGATGGCGATGATTTGGATCACAGCCCAATGGCTCAATTCACTTATGATAACAGAAACTTCGAGACCAAGCAAAATCTCCATATCGCCGGCGTAATTATCGCAAAGATGCCTATGCCAAAAGCACGTAGCGTAGTGAGCGTTTGCTAACGTGGAAACCATATCCAGTTAGCTGAGGCGCATCCTTCGAAACGCGTCTTCGCCAGCGCGATACTATGAGTGACAGACAGACTGTCGTGGGCAATATGACCGACAGCGAGAGAAAATTCTTTCAAAAATGCATGTTCGACTGCGAAAACAAATGTTTGAGACTCACCGACGATCTCACACAACATATGGCAGTGAGGACAAGGCTGCCGCCAGAAGTGAAAGACTCTTCAAGTGAGCCAATAGCCACCTGGTTGATCCGGAGACTCTGTGTTACCTTTCCCAGTCTTTTTGCGCCTAACCAACGCGTGGGCCGGAACGTGTCTTTTCTAACCACTGAGCTTAAAGTAATCATTACCACGAAACACGTCCATTCTGTGACGAGGGCAAATCTTGCTTCCTAATTTTAGTCTGGGACAAGAACGTAGCTTATAGAGCTTCTAGCTATAGATATAACTGTTTACTGCGCCCGCGTTTCGACAACGCTGATCCGGTACACGAGCGCGAGTGGCACATGTCATCTGTTCGACAGTCTTTCCCTCTCTCCATCGATACGGCCCAGAGATCAGGAGTGGTGTGTGAAGGATGGGTCCTCAAGAAGAGAAGGAAAAAGATGCAAGGTATGTGTTTTAACTCTGACCTCTCAAGTCCTTCCCAGCTCATGGAACTCCGGTTGTCGTGTAGGCTTTGCACGGAGGTACTTTGTCCTCGACCAGTTAGGATCCTTGTCCTACTCCATCGATCCAAAACGCCCCATACGCGACCAGATATTCCTCCCCCATGCTGCGTTGTCCACTGCTGTTGGTCGTAAAGATATACACGTAGACTCAAGTAATGCCACGTTTCATATCAAGTGTTTGACCGCAGATGACTTTAATACATGGTTAACTGCAATAAGGTGAATCAAGATTCTGGAATTCTGACGTGTTTGACACTAAAAGTGGCACGCGTAGACAGTTTGTTCTTCCCGAAGGACGACGGTCTCTTGCAGGAAAGACCACATCTCGGCTGAGTCAATCCCAGTTTAATAGATCTGGGATTATAGCTGAAGGAATTGGCTCTGTATGTACTCACCCCATTGCTCAGCACAAAGGCACATCACTGATGCGCTCAACAGACAATATCTGAGTTGGAAGCTGCTCTCGCTGCCCTCCAATCCGAAAGTACACATGAGAGGAGTCACCCTTCACTGAAGTCTAAGTCGGAGAAGGATAAACATCATCACCATCCGAAAGATGTCTTCAACATGTTCAAAAAATGTGTTCCTCCATCCTTCCTTTGGATCACTGCGTTTGCTGACCCAAGTCCTTTCAGCCCACCAGGCTAACGAGGATGGCACGCTACCAAAGAGCAACCTTGATTCTCCGTCGAACATTCGCTTTCAACAAATCAACACGGCCCTTGCATCTCTTAAGTCACAGCATGCTGCCCTGCTCAAGTCCTTAGCGCATGATGTCACAGCACCACCAACAGCTCGCGGCTCTCCTCTTCCTCCTACTACAGAAGAGAAGGAAGAAGAACCTCTCTCAACTTCACGCTTCAACACAGCACTCTCTCGTAGATCCAACTTAGCGATCTCCATGTCGAGTCTGAGCGACAGTGCACATAACGAATGGTTTGACGCCGAAGAGAATGTAGGCGAGGAGTTTTTCCTGGACGTGCCCAACCCAGATGAGGAGAAGGAGCTCGTAGTTCCCCAATCCGAAACTAGTAGCTTAAATCAAATCGCATCTAGCGATGAGGAGGAGCATTCCCTACCTCTAGTCCCTGATACAGATCCCTCCGTGAACGCTACTCGTCAAGTGGTACGACGGACGCATTTACCTTCGGGACCGATCGGTGACGAGGGCAGTTTGTTCGCCATTCTCAAGAACAATGTTGGAAAGGTGGCTTCTGGTGCTTCGGATACTACAGACCCATGGCTAATGAATCTGTCGAAGGACTTGACTACAATCACTCTTCCCGTATCATTCAATGAGCCCCTGACTTTATTACAACGCACAGCAGAAGAACTGGAATATTATGACTTGCTACATCAAGCAACTGAGGCTAAGGATCCCACTCAACGCTTATGCCTCGTTGCCGCATTTGCCGTGTCCGGGTACGCACACACAAGATATCGGACCGGTCGCAAAGGCTTGTAAGTTAGGTACATCGTATTTTACTTCTTCCGATGGCCCTAACAACTTAGTTAGCAATCCCATGCTCGCTGAAACGTTTGAAGATGTGCGAATGAAGTTCCTGGCTGAGAAGGTGTCCCACAATCCTGTCGTAATTGCATACCACGCAGAAGGCAAAGGCTGGGAATTGAACGCAACTTCGGCCGGGAAGACCAAATTTTGGGGTGAGGATCATGCCTGATAGCTGTGCCTGTGGTTGACGTGCTTGATTTAAATATAGGCAAGAGCTTGGAAATCATCCCCCTTGGGACAACGCGGCTCAAGATTGGGAATGACAAGTATGAATGGTGAGCACTGGTTCATTGTGCCTTTTCCGTGTAAAATCCTGACACTGGCAGGAACAAACCTTCGTCATTTATGCGAAACCTGATGATGGGCACAAAGTACCTGGAACACTGTGGCAAGATGACGATCGAAAATACGACGAGTGGTGCAACTTGCGACCTCGACTTCAAGCAAAGCGGGTATTGGGGTGCATCGAACGAAGTCTCTGGTATGATTCTCTCTCCATCCCGTGACGTAACCGCCCGTATAGAGGGCAAATGGGATGAACAAATCGCGCAGGCGATCGACTCTTCCTACTTACATGTCCTTTGGCGCATCACTCCATTCCCAAAGGAGTCCCCTCAATACTATGGCTTTACTGCATTCGGCATGACTCTGAACGAGATCACGAGCGACCTCGAGGGCCGTCTGCCTCCTACGGATTCACGATTCCGACCCGATGTGCGTGCACTAGAACATGGGAACGACGTTGAGGCGGAGGCTCAGAAGACCCGTGTCGAGGAGATGCAGAGGGATAGGCGGAGACGTGGCGTAGACCGAGTCCCAAGGTGGTTTAAGCAGGATGGGGATGAGTGGACATATGTTGGAGGGTATTGGGAGGCTAGGGCAAAGGGTTGGAAGACTCCAGTCGAGCCACTTTGGTGATGCCAAGACTCATTGATGTTGCATCTCTGTTTATACGAGGCCAGTGTGGATAGTAAATACACAGAAATTCGGTGATCTGGCTCACCGGGTTTCCTTAGAGACCTTAGTATATTGAAATCTAGCACATATTCATCACATAAAATATCATTTGTTTAAATGTCTGCATTTCCTATATAAACCAGAGTCCAGAAAGTCCGGGAATCCAAATCTCTGGCAGTCTCCATCCAGCTGTGTGTAGGTCTGTCTGGATCTAACTGTGCACAACTTGTCAGTTCATCATGTCAATGTCATATAATGAGCTCATTTTTATGACTTGTTATAATCCCAAACACATCAATGTAGTAATCCCCCAGTCTGGCCTTGCCTGAAGATCACAACTTTGTGCAGCTGCAGATTATTTGGGCTTTCACCTGTCCTTCTTGTGTGCTAGGCTGTCCAACTCTCTCATTCTCTATTGAAGGTGGCTACATTTTTGTGCTCACCATGATCCTTATGATAAGTTGGTACAAAACGAACCGCATGAACACGTGCTATCGTAGAATAATGCTCTCTTGTAAAGAAAGAAAAATTGTCTATCACCTGGCGCAGACTAGGAGCAGCGGCTGGCAGGAAGACCCCCGCAGGATATTGCCTCTGCGCTTGTAAGCGCATTCGAGAAACCTCATAGAACCCAAAAAAACTTGCGAAGAAGGCACGATGACACTTCCGAACTTCCGTCATCAGGGAGCTCTTGATCGGACACTACTGAGCGAGGTGGGATAAAGAATTCACGTGATATGAGCGCTGAGCTGCTAGCCAGTGATAAAAGAGGAGTTTGAAGAGACGCAAAGTCACAAGATGACTAAGACCGGGATAAGATTAAATCTAGGTCCTGGAATACTAATCGACAGCTCGTTCATTAGACAGACTGATCACCAGTCTACCTGGAATACTTGAAGCGGCTGGTCTATCGATATGAAAATAGCTGCAAGAGTCTGGGGTCTTTTCACTGTGAATGACGTGAGGCTCAGGGTTTGAAGTTGTTCGAAGGAAACTGAGAAAGATCCGAATGATAACAGGTTACCATGAACTCGTCTCGGCCAGCGTTCCGAACTCCGGTAGTACCTAATGGCCCTGTGGCACCTATAGTTTGACTGCTCGACCGAACCGAATACGGAAAACGTGTTTTCTCAATATAAGACCGCTGCAGGCGAGGAGGGCAGCAGAGGATGAAGATGCTTTCAGCAACCCTGCGAAACAGCACCCTCGCGGCAGGACCTACACTCCGGCGAAGTCTGGCAACACATGCGCCGTTTTATGAAAAGGATTGTTCTTCGATCACCCCACCTTATGCCCAGCTTATTGAAAAATGGGAACATGTTCGGGAGCTCCTGAACAACCGTCCTTTGACTTTGGCTGAAAAGATCTTGTACAGTCATCTCAATGACCCAGAGAAGAGCTTGTCTGGAGGAGGGAAGATCAGGGGAGAGAGCTACCTCCAGCTCACTCCTCAGCGAGTCGCAATGCAAGACGCTTCCGCTCAGTATGTTATTATTGCGTTATTCTGAGTCAGTCTTAATCATGTACTTGTTTATAGAATGGCTTTGTATGCATCATATCAGTTCTTGTTGTAGATATTGTGATTTGACGTTCTTGGCAGGCTTCAGTTTATGAGTGCCGGTCTCTCTCGATGTGCCGTTCCAACCAGCATACACTGTGACCATCTCATTCAAGCTATCGACGGTGCAGAATCAGACTTGAAGGTATGGTGCCGTCCTCAGAACAGCATGTGTTGCTCATGAAAAGGACTCAAGCGGTCGATTACTTCCAATGAGGAGGTGTTCGATTTCCTCGAAAGTGCTGCTCGCAAGTACGGCATCGAATTCTGGAAACCGGGGTCTGGAATCATTCACCAGATCGTACTCGAGAACTATGCTGCTCCAGGAATGCTCATGTGAGTGCACCCATGGCGTATGTGCCTTATAGATTCTAAAAATATCAATAAACAGGCTAGGCACAGGTGAATAACTTCGCGAAGACTTTAGTTGTTGGGCTGACGTAGTGGTAGATTCACACACGCCCAATGCCGGAGGGCTCGGTCTGCTGGCCATTGGTGTTGGAGGTGCTGATGCGGTTGACGCCATGACTGGAACTCCTTGGGAACTGAAGGCCCCTCAGGTTGTTGGTAGGACAATTTAAATCACAGTTACGCAGTCCTTCTAACAGAATTGATGTCAGGCATACACTTGACAGGGAAACTCAGTGGATGGGCAACGCCTAAAGACTTGATCCTTCACCTCGCTGGAAAATTGACAGTCCGGGTGAGTAAAATATCAACTTTTGAAAATGGGTTACCAACACATACAGGGAGGTACTGGACGAATTTTGGAGTACTTCGGCCCTGGTGTGGCCAACCAGTCATGTACAGGTGAACTAGCACCAGAAATATAAGTTGACTTTGCACTGATCAGGATTTCATGCTAGGTCTCGCTACGGTTGCTAATATGGGAGCTGAAGTCGGTGCTACTACCTCTACTTTTCCTTACACGGACAATATGCGCGCGTACTTGAATGCAACGGGACGTGCGCCTGTCGCTCGTGCTGCTGACAAGGCTGCATCAATGGGCTTCCTGAACGCCGATGAGGGTGCTGAATATGACGAAGTCATTGAAATCGTACGGTCGTCCTTGATTCAGCAGACTGGGTATCTTATTCGCATCTACAGAACTTGTCCGAACTTGAACCAACTATCAACGGTCCTTTCACTCCTGATTTGGCAACACCTTTATCGAAGTTCGGGTCTTTTGTGAAAGAACGGGGTTGGAAGGACGAGCTTTCCGCTGGCCTTATTGGTTCATGCACTAACAGTTCGTACGAAGACATGGTAAGTTGTTTTTAGTTTGATTACACACTGCTGACCCGCTATAGACGCGAGTAGCAGAGCTGGCCAAACAAGCAAAGGCTGCTGGCCTTGCCACCAAGGTTCCTTTCCTTTGCACTCCCGGTTCTGAACAGATTCGTGCGACTATGGAGCGCGACGGCGTTATAAACACTTTGGAAGATGTCGGCGCTGTGGTTTTGGCAAATGCGTGCGGTCCTTGTATTGGTCAAGTACGAATTACGTTCATTCCCCAATCACAACTTCTGACTTCTTCGCTTAGTGGAAACGAGATGATATGAAGGGTGAAGAAAATGGTAAATGAGTCTAGTAAATATTGATTGGACAAGCTAAACTTCTTTCTAAAGCAATCTTGACATCTTTCAACCGGTAAGAAAAACGCTTTTCAACCCGTGACGTTACTTATTTTCAATGATGCAGGAACTTCAAGTCTCGCAATGATGGAAATCAACTAACTATGAACTTTCTCGCGTCGCCTACAATTGTGACGGCTATGGCATTCTCTGGCTCACTATCGTTTAATCCGATGACGGATGCCCTGACTCTGCCCTCTGGCCAACTGTTTAGGTTCACTCCACCCGCTGGACAGGATTTACCAACAGAAGGTTTCACTCAAGGCAACACCGACTACTATCCCTCTCCAACGCCAGAGCCACAACCAGAAACCGAGGTTATCATTCGTGCAGATTCTCAGCGTCTCGAACTGTTGGAGCCTTTCTCAAGTCATTTTGGCGACAGGGGTCTGGAACTCCCGCCCTTGAAAGTACTGATGCGCGTAAGAGGAAAATGTACTACTGACCACATCTCTGCGGCTGTAAGTGAGATAAATGTTTGCTGAAGTCGCCCAGCTAACTCACGTACAGGGCCCCTGGTTGAAATACAAAGGACATCTCACTAACATTTCTGAAAATCTTCGTACGTCTATGCGTACTCTTAGCACATCTCGTTCTGACTATTACTTGCAGTTATCACGGTGTGTCGCACGAGCTGCCATCTTGTAAGTATGATATTAACTTGACAACCAATTCAGGCTGTGAACGACGAAGGGGGCAACGTGAATGTTGCATTCGACCATGATCGGGCCGCTGGCGAGACTGAGACCGATACCATTCCCGCAGTCGCAAAACGGTTCAAAGCTCGCAATCAGCCTTGGACTCTGGTCGTTGATGACAATTATGGCGAAGGTAGTGCCCGTGAGCATGCTGCACTTCAGCCTAGATTCTATGGTACGTTGCATTATCCCGCATTGCATTCAAGCGGTTTCTCAATCGTGTTAGGGTGTGCAATGATCGTCGCAAGGTCTTTTGCTCGAATTCACGAGACTAACCTGAAGGTTAGTCGTGGTTAAACAGCTGTAGAATACTAGTCTAATTGAAATGCAGAAACAAGGAGTTCTTCCCCTTTGGTTCGCCGACAAGGCCGACTACTCTCGCATCGGATCAGGCGACGTAGTCGAGACTATTGGCTTGGCAGACCTTATCGAGGGACGACAAAACGCCGCAGTAAAGCTCAAGGTCACAAAGCGTACCGGCGAGGTATTTGAGATACTCACAAAACACACTATGTCGGAAGATCAGTTGAAGTGGTTTTGCGCGGGTTCTGCCCTCAATTTCATTCGCTCACAGATGCCATGATGGACCAATTACGTTCTGAATTGTAATGTACAAAAGCTGCGAGTGGATATCATTACTATTGGGGGAATATATGCTACCTTGAACTCGTTAAAGATTGCCCCAGGGAAGACAGTTGTTGAGATCCGATGTGATCCTGTCCTTTGAGTGCATCCAAAGCTTGCTTAGCAAGAAGGACAGCAGATTCTGGCATGCCTGCCAGTTGAGCAACCTTGAGGCCATGACTATCTCGATTCACGCCTGGACGCAAACGATGGGAGTAGGCAAAATGGTTGTCCTGATAGTTCTCCTGAGTAGACATAAATACGATCTCAGTTTGGCCACTTACGTCTGTCTCATCAACATCTGTACAAAAGAACCCGACTTCTTGGAAGACGCCGCCGCCACGGTGACTATCGGAGTAACCAAGCATATCTGCGAGTTCATGAAAATGAGTTGCAAACAAAGCCCGACACTGATTTTGGGTGACAAGATGATGTACGGCAGCAAATGCTATTGCCAGACCATCTTTTACGGTGGTTCCACGACCCACTTCATCCATGATGACCTACAGGATTTTCAATTTCATACGTGCTGGGATGAGTAAACCAACAACCTACCAAGCTCATTGGAGTTGCCCGACGTAGAATTTCAGCTGTTTCCAGCATCTCCACCATGAATGTACTTCTGTCACGAAACAGATCATCCTTGGCCCCTACTCTGGAAAAGAGTTTGTCTACAACTCCGATGACAGCGTGGTCCGCGGGTACAAAGGAACCAGTCTGAGCGAGTATAGCAATCAAAGCTGCTTGTCGCAGGAATGTTGATTTCCCTGCCATGTTCGGGCCTGTGATTATGTGAAGCCGAGAGGCACGATCCAGTACCACGGAGTTCGGAGTGAAGACTCGACCTGAAGTGAGCAGGCCAAGTTCTACGCTTGGATGTCGTCCATTGGTCACCTCATATGTCATGCTCATATGACGTAAGTAAAGGTCAGTGGGATGTGCATTGAGTAACGTACTTATCAGTGATAACGGGCCTCGTGAACCGTAATTCAGCTGCAAGAATCGCCAATCCGAGGGTAACATCCAATTCGTCCATTATCCGCGCATTCCTTCGAAGATGGGTCGCAAAGGCTTTAACCTGATTTTTCAAATGAACCTATGATAACACGTTTTGAACGGGGACAACCGACCTCATTGCGCAACAGGCTGAAAGCTTCCTTTTCAGCGTTCGTGATCGCCGTCGCAGTTTCAACTAGCTGATTGCCTAGAGACGACCATGACTACAACCGATCATTTTAAACGAGGCACCTTTCATGAAAGAGGAAGGGGGACGAACAGACCTGGTAAAAATAGGAGCTAGTCGAACCGCTCTCCGATATATTAATGAAGAGCGGCGATGCCTTCACAACAGCCTGGTCTCTCCTCGAGCGACCGATGTGGACATGCATTCCTAGCGCAGGAGAAGTCCTCAGGGTCAGAGAAGGTGCTTCTACTCAACTGAGTCAGTGGCGGCCCGATGGAAGATATGCGCCTTACCATAGTCTACTTGGAGTTGACGTTCCATTTTCCTTCTTTGCTCTAATAAATCGACGAGGTTGGTATGCAGAGACATCAGTTGCGAAGAAAATCTGGACCATGAAACGTAAGTAATGAGGGTCTGGATCGACAACGCTGCGTACTCTGGTCGAATGAAACACCTGAAGGGAATATCAAACTTGAAACCAATTTTGCTGGACTCCTCCGCATCTGCTGGAAGAGAGCCATCGGCGTCCTGATCATCTTTTGACTCATCTGTAGTTTCAATATTTCGCAAAGCCAGATTGATTCGACTCTCAAGGTCTTGCAGATCTGCCATTCGGCATAAAAGAGCATCGACACTTGACCAATCTTCCGAAAGCAGAAAGCCTCGTTCCGAACTTTCCATCTGCTTCTCGAGTTCCAAGCGCTTGCGAATTGCACTCCAGACGTTAATCGTCTTGCTGATCGAAACCAAATCGCCAGGATCACCTCGCCCAAGAAGGAACCTTTGAACGATCCGTGTCGTGTCTTCGACTTCATCCAAGAACTGCCTGACGTCGCTGAGTAAGTGTGGCCTGGCGTGAAAGAATGCTACCAATGACTGTCGAGCTTGTATTTCTTTGACCGATGTACTCGGTGAACCTGAGTGTGTGTTAGGGGCTTTGGAGTTCTATTAAATAACAAAGACTCACACAACCATCGAGCCAGTAGACGTGTTCCGCTCCGTGTTACAGTTCTTTTGACGACGCTCAGCAAGCTACCTGTCGTACCGCCTTCTCGCGTGCTTTCCCTGATTTCAAGTGCCTTGATAGTGTGAGAGTCGATTTGCATGCGATCCACGTTGCCTTCGCGACTCGGCATTGAGAGACTTGGCATGTGCTCCAACAAGTGAGCGTGCAGAAAGTTGGTAAGAATTGTGATAGCGGACGACTCCTCGGGAGAATATGCGGATGGAACAGAAGTCAAGTCTCCTTCCAGTTTGTTGAGGTCATCTGGAGCAGCAGCAGTCTCGAGTGAATCCTTCACCAAGGTGCCTTGAGAGGGCGTAGCGTACGAAACAAAGCATCCTTCATCCACAAGCAACTGATGAATGGGATGCGAAAAGTTGGCTTGGAATTTATCCTCTAGGACGACCTCTCGTGGGCATATCCTCGCAAGGTCATCCTTCAGAGCCTCCCTAGACGATGTCTTTGCGAAAAATTCACCTGTAGAGACGTCGATCCAGGCTAGTCCTATAGGTGTGGCATCCATTTCTTCCATTGTACCATCGGCGCTGATGGACAATAGATAATTATTTTCAAACTGGTTGATGAATGGCTCATCGATGAGCGTCCCAGGGGTTATCACGCGAACCACTCGTCTATCGAACTCGGGTTTCTGACCCGACGCAGAATACCGAGGAAATTCTTCACACATCGCGACGAACCGTTTATTGTGTTGGACAAGTACTTTGAGATACTTATCCAGATGCATTAATGGGAAACCGCACATCGCGATGTTTTGCTTGTCCCAGACGCGAGAAGTCAGCTTGATATTTAGTAGACGAGCCACCTCAATTGCTTGATCAAAGTAAGACTGCAGCGGAAACAGTTAAGCAAAGTTCGTCAAAGTAGAGGGCAGCGCGCCGTACCTCGTAAAACTGACCAACACGAGTCAGGAGGATGCAATGGGGAAATTTAGCAAGGTTGTTCAGGATCTCAGTGGCAAGCATGTTGCGCGGCTGTTTTGGAGGTGCAACGTTGTCTGCCGAGTCGTCCACCTTTGTTTTTCGACGCCGGCGAGTCTTCGCTGGAGTGTCGGTAGTTGCAGAGATGTCTGCTCCTGTAAGAATTACATGGTAGTCTGCAATCGATCAGCCGGGGAATGAACATACCTGCGTCGGCAGCGGGAGAACCATCGGATACTGCTTTTTTTTTGTCGACCTCTGCGTTTTCTGGGTTGTTCTTTCTCGACGACTGCACTACCTTGCTGCGATGGAGCGTCCAAACCTTGTATGTTTCTTACGCTCCTTTCAGGCGCATTGGAGGAATCCTTGGTGATGTTCAAGCGAGAAGCTGGATGGACCGCATGCGCATTTACTTTTCATAAGAAAGGAATATCACAGATACATCTGAATTGCGCACAAGAAGGAATTACAAGATCATTAGGGACGCTCGTGTCACTTGGGCTCTGCAGCTTGGTAGAAGGAGGCAGAAGCGAATGCTCCTCCGCCACGACGCGTCGCTTCGGCAGCTCTGAAAACTTCTTCCTTGTGATGGTCACCGAGGGACGTGACTTGACGGTGACCGCGTCGTCGAGACAAGACACGAAACCTGAATGAAAAGGCCGCGTCTGGAGATCAAGCAACAGCTTCCGTCTACCACAACAAGACATGCGGCGACATGCTGTACTAAGAACCACCATTCAAAGCACGTCAGTTATTTTTCAATGCAAAGCAAAGTAAAACTGCAGATGCCTAGAGAATGCTACTCCAGAGTCCAGACACGGTGTTCGGACCCGTCGCGACGGTGGCGCGGCTGAGCGGAGTTTTAATAGGACGAGGTCAACTTTCCCCTTCGTCTCTGCTTTGCTCTGCACGCAAGTGAAGTAACCCAAAACTCAAACTTCTCACCAAATGTCTTTCGCCGGCAGACGCAGAGGAAACAAGGTCAAGAAGGGTGTCCAGTTCACCCTGATGGTCGTTGGTTAGTCGTTCTTTCCAGGTGTTATTTCGATTGGTGTTCGGTGTTTGTTGACCGGTCGTTTTTCTCAACGTGTTGCAGGTGCCTCTGGAACTGGCCGTACGACCTTTGTGAACACCCTTTGCGAGTCCGAAGTCCTGGCGCACAAGGTCTCTGACAACCCAGACACCGCGCACATCGAGGAGGGTATCAGAATCAAGCCTGCCAACGTCGGTCAGTTGCACCAACCGTGTATTGTTTATATCTTATTCAAACATATCATGCATTGTCAGAGTTGGAGGAGGATGGTGTTCGCATTGCCCTTACCATTGTTGACACGCCTGGTTTTGGGGACAATATCGACAATGAGTTTGCGTTCGTATATACCCATCCCTACATATCCCACTGAATAACGTTTGGTTTTAGCTTCCAAGAAATTGTTGGCTACCTCGAGCGTCAATACGATGACATTTTGGCTGAGGAGTCTCGCATCAAGCGTAACCCTCGCTTCAGGGATAACCGTGTACATGCGCTCTTGTATTTCATCCCTCCGACGGGTCACTCGTACGCATATTTTTGCGCATCATGTTGATATGGTACGCTAACTGGGCTATGATATAGCCTGAGAGAGATGGACATTGAACTGATGCGCCGTCTTTCGCCTCGTGTTAATGTGATTCCTGTTATTGGAAAAGCAGATTCTTTGACACCCAGCGAGCTTCGGGGATTCAAGAAGCGGGTTCGTTCCCCCGGTTTTTATTTTATTTGGCTTACGTTGACGTGATGACGTAGATCATGGAGGATATTGAGCACTACGACATCCCCGTCTACAACTTCCCTTATGACGTGGAGGAGGACGACGAGGAAACCATCCAAGACAACAGCGAGTTGCGGGTATGTGACGTAATTTGAGTCTAATGTGATTATTTATGTAAGTGATACAGGCATTGCTTCCTTTTGCCATCATCGGTTCGGAGGAGGAAATCGAGTTTGATGGGCAACCGGTACGCGCCAGGATATACCCTTGGGGTATTGCCGAAGTCGACAACCCAAAACATTCGGACTTCAGCAGACTACGGAGTGCGTTGTTAAAGTAAGTGTGGTGTAGCATCTTGTAGAAAACGCTCAAAGGAATTGGTTTAGCTCTCACCTTGGTGACCTGAAGTCACTGACGCATGACGTACTTTACGAGACTTACCGTACTGAGAAGCTTTCTCGGACAGTGCACGCCGACACACAGTGAGAATATCGATTTGATGCCGGCGCCCACGCTAATCAATAAATTGTGTAGCGATTCTTCTATTCTCCCAGAAGAGCTGGCGACCCAGAGCGTGCGTCTGAAGGAAGAGCAGCTTCGCAGGGAAGAGGAGAAAGTAGGTGATAATAAACAGCTGATTTCGATTGTGCTGACAGAGTATTCTTGTGGACGAATAGCTTCGTGAGATCGAACTCAAAGTTCAACGGGAGATCAATGAAAAGCGACAGGAGCTTCTGGCGAAAGAGGAATCGCTCAGGTAAGTTTCTATGGGAATGTGATGGATGAAGTTTTGGCTGATATGGAGATGGACCAGAAATTTGGAAAGTCGTCTTGTTGCTCAAGGGTCTCAGGCAGAATTCCGGGACTGAAAGTAGGTGGATGGCTAGATATGTTGGGCATTGTGGTCGACAATTATACCCTCCGTTTGTGCATATCCTTGCTCACTTGTCCGTCCGCTCGTTTTCTGTCTACTCTGCGATTTTATATATACCGGATAATCCATTGCCATTCCTTACGCGAAATTTACCCAGCTTTCGAGGCTTCTTGACAGTTCGTAATCGTTTTTTTAGTGGAAATGCATTTAAAGAGACATTTGCTGCTTTACGTTTCCCGAATATTTTTTGTGTTGATCTATCATAGGATGTGTTTTGAGTTTGCCGGGGCTGAGACTGCGACTACCAAACTCGGATCATTGTTGAGCACGTTGGTGGATTGAACTTGTTGGTCTACACTCTTTTCGGTTTCAGTTTCGGTTCTTAGCTATAGGGAGATATCTTGAGAGAGAGAGATAGATATCTTGATAGTTGCGCTGACATCCTGTTTCAGGTTTATTTGGGTTGAAACTCATTTAATCAACTTGATCATAATTTTGAAGGAGGAACTTTGCTCATCGAGCTCCTCGTCATGGAACCCGAGTTCAATACTCGCCCACTCTCTATAATTCATCGTCCACGCCAATCCCAAGATCACGCGTCTCCTCCATCTTCACCCGTACCTCCTCCTTCATCATTCATCCTGACATCTCGTCGTCGCTCTTCTGCTGCCAACTTTCCTCCTGCAGGTCCACCACCGAGTCAACCAATTCCAAGTCTGCCAGATCCAATCTACCATCCTGATGATGTTGAACCTCCTTCCGATGAACTTTCATATACTACAAGACATAGGTCAAGCACCAGTGGTAGTGGTCCTAGTCTCACCAACAATGGTAGACCTTCAGCCTCTGCAAATCTCGCTGCAATAGCCGCGTTTCAAACAAGGCAAGCCTCTACTTCCGCGTCCAACAGTCCCCAGCCTTCTTCCAGCACCGTTGCACATGACTCCGGCCTTTTATCCGACCCCTCGCATAGATCTGGCCTTCAGCCCACGTCATCTTCACATCACCAGGATATCGTGCCTGACCGTCTCTTGTTGTCACCGACTCAGTCTCGCACACCGTCACAATCTCGGCCATCTTCAAGACGCGCCCTTACAAGAGCCTTGGAACTCGCCCGTGAAGCAGTTCAGTTAGACTCCACCAATGATGACCCCCATGCCGCTGTTATGGCATACGGCCGAAGTGTCGCTTTACTCAGTGAAGTTATGGAGCGAGTAAGAAGAGGCGAAGACAGCACAGAACGTCCAAGACGAAACGGCAGACGGAGAAGTGTAGTCGCACAGGAAGAAGAAGTCAGACGTCTTAAATCAATAGTAAGAAATTTACTCATTCTAGTCACGAATTCATCCTCATTTCATTTCATCCATCCCTTTCAGCATGACACTTATGCTGACCGCATGAACATTCTCAGCCTGATATACAGTATACCTCCCATACCGCACTCCCCATCATCTGTCTACGCCCCTTCCACATCCACAGAGTCCACACAACCTGGATCACCATCTTCCATTTCACCCACTTCCGACTCTCACAGAGTCTCTTCATATCCAACAGAACACACCCAAGACGAGCCTCAGCACGTCGGAGTACTCAACCATAACAATGATGACGATAATGATGGCCATGAAGGCATCGGAGCTGCCCTTCTCAATGATACTTATCTGTCCACCGAATTCGGTCAAAGAACCAATGGCATATCACCTCAACATCCTTATGCTGCACCTCTCTCACCTCTTTCATCATCTGGTCCACAGGATTCCAATAATTCTATTAACCGAACCGCAACCCTTCCGGCAAACCGTACCCAGTATACCCCATCAGTCACTGGTCGATCTCGAGCAACTTCCGTTTTTCCTCCCGCCGCCCCACCTCCAACCTTATCTCCTCTACCACCACCCCCAGACTCTGCTGTACCCGTCATGTCCGCAACTATGCCTTCGCAGACCAGCAGGTTCCTAGAAACTACCCGTCCACGTATCAATTCACTTGGACACAGACGAACGGGGTCAGGAACTAGATTGACTGCTGTTACTGAAGAGGGGGTCAGGATTGAGGGTCCTCCCACTCTGGAGAGCTTAGACGACCAAGACCTTACAGCTTCCTTGCCCCGACGGCCTGACACGCCACGCACTGCAATTCGGGACTCTCACCCACTTCCCCCACTTCCTTCACCCACACCCACATCATACTCTGTACGATCACCTGAATCACCAGCACAACAAGCTATTACTCCACGTGTCCGGGGAGAGTCGATGAGCGTGATCAGTGGTCAACAATTGATCAGCACATCCCTGGCGATGGGTACGATTCATCAGAGGCGCGCCAAGATGTCTGCTCCCCCTTCGACTGACAGCCCTTCGCCTACTGAATCACATTCACCGTCAACGTTCTCTCTTCCCGCCCCAAAGCCTACCGGGTCACCGGTACCCCCAAACGCAATACCTCTCGTGAGTGGACGAAATCGCGCGTCGTCACAGCCAGGACGACGGCCCTCTGTAGTCAATGGCCGTATCTCGCCGTTCGATGCTCAGCGACCCCCTTTACCACATACAGCAGGGCTCAACGGGCTAGTACCCCGTAAAATGTCCAATCCTTCCAAGTTGCAGCAGAACATCAGCATTAACATCCCACAACTGCCGCAATTGACTGTGCAGACGGAATTGTTATCACCGTCTCTGGCATTAGCGTTGGTACCACCACCAGCCCTGATATCCAATTTGCCGACTACGCCCACTTCTCCGCTTCCACCCGCTCCGCCCGCTGACTGTCAAAGGAAGCCGTATCATATGATGGCGCTCCTGGCGAATACTATGACCTCAAAGTCTGGTGGTTATATCACCAGACGATTGCATGTGCCGCAAGAGGTTTGGTCACAAGGAGGGGCCAAGCTTACAAACATACCAGAAAAAATCCGTGTTGTAGAAGTGCTCTGCTCAGCCCTGGAGGAGATGCAGCAATGCAGCGTGGAGTCCTTTGGCGCGAGCGTTGGCAGTGGACTAGCTTTGGGCATCGGCAGTGTAACTCGCAAGGAAGCTGAGACATGGGTAGGCAAGTTAGAGGAGTTCTCCTCGATATGCGATAGTGTCGTCGCGAACTTTGGAAAGAAGCTTAGTGTGGGCGAAGGTTTTGTAGTCAAGAAAAGTGGCGGGGTGAGTTTCTGGATGGTGCGTTTGTCCTCGTGGATTGACGCTTTACTTGTCTCCTCAGGTGACATCATGGGGAGGCAAGCTTACTCGACAGATTGACAAGTTTACCAATGGAAAAAAGTTCGTCTCTCACTTTTATTGCATCCTTGCCTCGTATTGACGTGTGAAATAGCCTTGATTCGCCTGCTGCCTATGTGTCTGGATTAAATAGGCTGTTTACGATAGCCCAGCTCATCGACGAGCATACAAAGGCGCTGTTGTCGCAGCCCGTCGCAGCCACATATGCAGCGTTTCCTCTAGATCTCCGGGTTGCTGCAGAAGTCAAGCTAAAACGCGCCTCTGAGTTCTTTGCGAGCGTCGTGCTGACATTCGTCATCCGCGACCTGGCGCAGCTTCTCGACAAGTATGCCAAGAAGTGTGAAAAGTGGCTGGCAGAATAGTGAGCCAAACTCCCGTTCCCTCGGTCTGCGAAGCTGTAATACTGTTACGAAGCAGTATGTATTTATTTCGGGACTAGATGGTTTTACCAGAATATGTTTTATCTGACATTTTTAGTGTTTATTCTACTTTTTCGTTCATTTTTGCGTGTCTTTCTGCGCCCTTTGTCTTCGTTCGGTGCACCTCTCACGTCCGCTCCCTTGCATACTATACATTACACACTTTGGAATTCTGTGCATATTGAATGTAAGCTACCAATCAATTGCTCAAACCGCCGGATATTTCGATATCCAGATGTACAGCATACAGTCAGGCATACAACAAACTAGAAAAACAACAAGGAGGTGGACAGTGTATAGTACATGGTGTAGTCTAACAATTCTGAGTTTTCAGAATACAGAGGGAACCCGCCCTGCATGAGCCTCGAAGTGCGATGACCGTACGGTCATTGGAGTTCCATATGTAGCCTCTTCTCCTTCTGGAGTTGGTGGCCTGCCTCTTAGGCGAGAAATGACCTGCATTCTCTTGACTACGGCCCATCTCAGGGAACGTCATGGAGGTGAAAAGGTAATTGACGCACTATAGTCTGTTCGAACGTGACTATCGTGGCATTCCTCATCCGAGTCAACGAGAGGATCGGTGGTCATGACAGTATGCCAGGCATCTGATGTTCAACAAACGAATGTATAAGCTACGTCGCATAGGAACCTGAAGAGTAGCTCACGCTGCAGCATGTTGCGCTCAGGGCCTTGCATACTCGATCTCCGGGATCGCGGTGGTGGTCGTGGGGTTATGTTTGGTACGCTGGGTTTTCGTGCCGAGCGTATGTCGGTGGGCATGCGACGATATGGGGGATCTGACGGGGAGTGTGGACGGCGGTGGCGCTGACGCTCGAGGATATGAGGAGGGTACTGCTACGACTGGAATGTGGTACATATGAGCAACGGACTCGGGCAAGATAGCATTCTCACATACGTTCAGACCGTCGCTCTTCTCTGCTGGCGTGTACATCTAACAGGTCTCTCGGTGGAGGATTAGCAGCTTTTCTTTTCCGAGAGGTGCTCGTAGTCGGTTGTGGACCTGGTAAACTTGGAGTGTCGTCTTCGGCTTTGATTGTAGCCCTGCTCCTCCTTTTTGCTGGGGCTTTTTTTTCAGACATGGCCGGACTCTGGGCGTCTGAGAGACTCAGACTTGTGGTGAAGAGTCGGACGGGATGAGGCTGAACTGTTATGGCGAGCGTCTTCGCACTGGGATTTGGTTCTCAACTTGAATCGGCTGGCTTATGCGGCAATTCGCCATGCAGCCGCCTATCGCCCAGTTGGCCCTGGAACAACTTGAGGCTAATACGAATCCCGGGCACGTTCCGTCGGCCCCGCTCACATTGGATTTTTACTTGCGCTGCTATGCTATGGCGTCGGTCAGTTTCAGTGACTGCCCGAAGCTGGTGTCAGTGTTGTTTTTCTCAGCATTTTCATCATCAGCCGTGCACTGCTGTGCGGCAGAAAACAGGTATGTCCATATGTTATTTTTGGGCTGGGCCACTCACACAGGCATGCGGTGCCATCTCAGCAAGCGCCTATCTCTAGTTCAGCCATGCGAACTCCAGGGTCATCATGTCGCGGATGTAACCTGTCAAGAAGTCGTACGAGTCACTCAAGTTGCAAAACACAACGACTCTCGGAGGGTTGCGCATCATAGCGGTTTGACATATACTTAATTCTGGAAGATAGTGTTGCAACGCTTCACTCCACGTTCTTGTTCATGATGTTCTCTTGGCTGTGGCGCCGGCCTCAAATGATTCGTCAACTCTGCTGTCTTGGTCTCCCAGGGAAGCTGTGCATCCCACAAATATGCGAACGTCTGCCATGCTATAATGAGGCCGGGTCTTTTGATTCTCTGCATCGATTGCGGGGGGAGCCCTGCCTGCTTCTTCTTTTTTTCTTTTTATTTTATTTTTTTCGTTCTTGAGCTCTGGAGCTCGGCGCCGGGGAGATGCTGCGCACCTTCACTCGCCTTCACAACTTCAATTTCGTACTTTATACTTTATACTTCATTTCCTTGTTTAATATTCTTTCATGGTCCTTGCACGGTGTCCAAGCTGCTCCCGTGCGTGTTTCAGCTAGCCCAGAAGAACGGGAAATTGGCGTATCTTCAAAGGCGCGTGGACTTAGCCCAGCTACCGTCGCTGGGCAAAATTATGGTACGCATCCTTCGAAAGATCAACGAATAAAGACAATTTTACTCTATCTGTAGCTTTCAAACAATATAACAACTTGCACCATGTTGCTAGAGACTCAGGACTTGATGACGATGTCGTCTCAGCCTGTAAGTGCATATTATCCATCCGTATGTTCTCCTGACCCTGTGATAATTTCAACAGCAACAATGTCGGCGATGCCATTCACGAGCACTGGAACTACGGCAGCTTCATCTAGTTCATTGCCATTGACATTGGATTCGAGCACCATCTTGACACAGATGTCTTCTGCGTCTTCCGTGAGCACGCCCTGGACAAGCTCAAGCACTACTTCGTCATGTACGTCAGTGGTGTCGTCAAGCTCATCTCAGTTGGAGGCTGGGGGGTCTTCTGTAGGGGGAACTGATAGCCCTACATCATCACCTATTCCCATGGGGACGTCTCCAGTGACGCCCCCTGCATCATCGGTCACTGCCCCATCTTTCCCCCCTACTGTTCCGCCATCAGTGACAACGGCAGAAACCGAATGTCCTCTATCCTCTCCTGTGCTTGGAAGGCCGTCTCCGTCAACGCTTTCTGCTTCACAAGAAATATCTTCAGCTACTACTCTATCTTTGGCCTCTAGTGTCCGACCGTCGGTGACCACAGTGGTCAGTGATTGTCCTTCATCCTTACCTATACCTGTAGGGCCTTCTCCTGTGACGCCCCCTGCATCGTCAGACACACCGCCACCTGCTGCTCCATCTTTACCCCCTGTTGTTCCGCCATCAGTGGCACCACTGGTAACTAGCCCTCCTCCGATTTTGCCCACAACCGAAGGACCGCCTCCAGTGATGTCCCCTGCATTTTCGGAAACACCTATGGTTACTTTCCTCCCTCCCATAGTTATTTCTCTCATACCTCCTGTTCCTCCTGTTGTCACTTCCCTCCCACCTCCTGTTGTCACTCCCTCCCCATCTCCTGTCGTTCCAGCAGCTTCATCAATGACGACAATCTCACAAAGTGCTACTAGCCCGGCTACCACGACGTCACCGGCAGGTCGTCCCACAACCACTGTGACTGTGTCGGTCACACCTGTTACGCCAGAACCATCCCCCACAACCACGTTTACCTCGTCAACGCCTAACGCGCAGTCAAATTCAAGTTCGCAAAAGGCATCGTCGTCACCAACATCATCGCCTTCGGCACAAGGTGACGCTACGTCATCGCCACAACTTGCAGGATCTTTGATTGCTATCATCACAGTATTTTCATTTCTTGGCACATTTTCGTTGATCCTTGGAGTCATTGTCTTCTTTCGCGCCAGACGTCGTCGTATCATTCGGATGCAACTCCTTGAAGAAGAGCGCCCACCCTCGCTACCGAACTTGTCTTCGAGGTTTTCTGTCTCAACCACAGGATCAACGGAGTAATCTAGGCGTTTCACGCCTTTCGCCTTTTAATTCGAGACCACTTGCGGCAAGGAGTCCACTTTCTCGTCCCGCCAATCCGATTGATGGTGTGACGCCAGCAAAGGTGTACTTCCAGAGTCTTCCTGATGACAGCCTCGAGACAAGAATGAGGCCTCTGAATTGGTTGTAACACGAGGGAAGAGATTTCGCAACGATTCCTTACTTATCGAGAGACAATACTTTTTTACATTCCTTGTTGGCGTCTACAACACGTATTAATATAATAATGACGTTTAAACAACAAATTATGCCGAAGGTATCAAGTGCAAGGAAGGTGAAGTACAGTGAGATCCTTCCGATGAGCGAACATGGGTATGTACAGGAAACGGGAATGAATATCGCAAGGGGAATCATTGGTTATGAAAGCGTGTACTAGTGTAGATGTAAGCGGAAAGAAGAAAATGTTGCGTGAAAAGTTGTCCCTCCAAAGCAAGTAAAAGCAAAGCAAGATGCAAGGCGAAAAAGGACATCACCAGAACTCCCTGACTCGCTCTAAAACCTCCACAACGACCGAGCTCTTATACATGAGAGCATGGTCAGCACCTTTTACGACTTTGACGTGACATCGATCTTCGCCCATCGCCTTTTCCATCCACCTTACGGCATTTTCAGCAATCTTCTCATCCCTATCTCCGTACCAAACCTGGACCTTGTGAGGGTAGTCGCTGTATGAGAAGCCCCAAGGACGATTATCGTGATTGAGGATCTGTAGAAGGTCGCTGTGCGTCCCCCTCGATGCTTCCGCGTGAGACGCCGCAATGAGAGCATTGGCGAGAGCAGTTTGATACGCAGTTGATGCAGTTTGGACACTCACGTGTGGAGAGGATAAAGTGCTCGCAGGGGGGGATGATGGAACGCTCGGCGGGCTTGTTCTCGATACACTTGTACTGGACGCACTGAAGGATATAGAGCGCTGGCCGGTTTGTCGAGGAAGGAGCTTAAGCGAGGGTTTATCAGAGGGCAATTCGGCGGGTTTGGTTGGTTTAATATGGGGTGGAGGAGTTGGTATAGGACTAGGTGAAGACCGAACCTTCGTGGCATCCCAGTCGATTTCACCAAGACCTAAGCCCGTGTCTACCGACAATGGTTGAGGAAGCTGCGGACTTGAGATATCGGTCCTCTTGAGTGTGTTGGGGGCGGAAGATGATTTGCCCTTGAGGGAGCCCATGGATCTCAAAGTCTTGAGCGTTTTTCCGACGGTTGAGGTGGGAGGAGACTCAATAGCAGGCGAAGGAGGCTGGGAAATTGCTTTGGACGCTTTAAGTCTGCCTAAAATTCCTCGAGAAGGTTTCTCTCTGCTCTGTTGTGTCATTGAACGTGCACCAAGCGTGCTTTGGCTCCCAAAACGGCCATCGAAATCCCGTAGATCGTCGTAATCACTGGACAGAACAGAACCTAAGCTCATCCGTCTCTTGGTGTTATCTGAAGGGTAAATAGTGTTTCTGCCGGGACTCTGAGGTCGTGAGGAAGGTTCGACTCCATTGCCAGACGTCGGCTTTCCATTCTGAAATCTGGGGGACAGCGGTGCGGTGTAACCAATTCCCCGGTAAGCGACAGTTGGTGGCTTTCCTATCATCCATGCCTGGATCTTCCACTCCGCTGCCTGTGCGGTCTTCAGAATGCCATTCGGGACGTACTTGAGCCACCGGTATCCTCCTGTACACCAGATGAGCGAAAGAAGCACAATCACAGGTCCCTTCAGCACTCACCGCTTTCAGAGCCGCCTATCCATGGTGCCAACAGACAAAGGTCACCCCGAATACGATTAGGAACACGGTTCGCAAACGCCAAAGCGTAAGGTGCGCCGGCTGAGTGTGCAACGATGCTGCATTCATTTATTTTTAGTTGGTCCAGAACCTCCTCAACAGCTGCCGCCCATTCCATGATGCCTCTAGCAGATTTGGAATGCGGAGTCTCAGTACGGCCTAGACCCCATCTGTACAAACGTCAGTGAAGCCATTATCGGTCAACAGGTAGAAACTTACCTATCTATAGCGATCAGACGAAGGCCAAGACAGTCTGCCATTTCATCGTACAAACCCATGACATGTCTGACACAGCCCAGACCAAGAAATACGACCAGAGGAAAGCCATTTGGATCACCCATATCCGCGAGGCTAACGGTCAGAGGGTGATCAAGTGATGCATGAGGAAATCGCGTGAGTTTCAACAAAGTCGTCAATCTAGCAGAGCGAAGATATTCTGCTATGGCTTGGGGCACGGACGTAGGAGAAGTAGAAATGGGAATAAGGTCCAATGAGTATTGCGAATCCCGTGCTGATGCAGTTGATGAATGAGAACAAATGTCTGAGGGTGCCCCGTGAAGTCGTACACTTGAGCTGTCTGACATGTTGGAAGGCACGGCGGTGAGTGGGGGAGCACGGGGTGACGCAAGTGGAGGCACGACATGTGATTTCCTCTGGTTATGGTACGTGCGGCGGACTTCATCTGCAATACTGTCAAGAGAGGTCCTGCTCAACGGTTCAGCTTCTGTATCAGGCGTGAGCAGTTCAGCCTCAGATTCCTCGTTCTCAACACCATTGTTATGGCCATCAACGTGGATATTACTGGACCCATGTTTTGGAGGCTCTCTAGAGCGGCTCTGAGCAGAAGCTGGAGCGTGATTCCGAATGATTTCCGAAATGGAAGGAACGACAGTTCTTGGACGCTCTGGTGGCTGCACAAGAGCGACTGGAAGGTCATCAACAGAGTCATTAACTGGTGCCGAAGAGGTGACCTCATACAATCCCGAGTCAACTGTGATTGTGGATGAGGAACCTTTTCGTGCAGAACCAGGTCGCAGATGAGCGCGGCGAGTACGACGAGTGGGAGGCGATGGCCTTGGTTCATCTTCATCTTCGTCTGAAGGCATGATTTTATCTTGTCGTCGACTTTTCCCTTTGCCAAGAACTACACCGGGTGGAGGAGTGGGTAGAGGTGGTTGGTATAAAGGGTGATACCTTGCATTATTACCAAACCTTGAGCGACTAGAGGAGCTTTTCCCAAAGAAGTCTTCCATTGTAAAGCCATTCATCCCGTCAACCAGCGCGTCCATGGCCTCCACCCCGGCAACCGGAGCTGAAACGACTACCGGGAAATGGCTGAGGGAATAGTTCCCGATGGAAGATGAGTCTAACGGTGTTTGCGGGGGAGATTCCACGAAACTAGAAGTTTCAACGGAGAGCCGGAGTGATGGAACGTGGGTCTCTTTCCACCTTGACTTGGTGGATGATGGACCTGTGCGTGTTCGATGACGCGGGATCCTCGGAGTGATATCACCTCCCGACAAGAAGTCGGGGACCTCAAGAGCAAGATCCACAGTTGGAAATGCGTATGAAAGTTGGGTCGCTTTCTCTTTCTCTTTGCCTTTGTCTTGATCAAACTTCCCGGAATGCTTCCGCGGAAGATCGTGAGCATGAAAAGTACGACCAGGACTCAGTTGGGACCTCGAATGAATATCGAAACAGTCGGGCGAGACGCTAAAGGGAGCAGGGGAAGGGTGATTAGCGTCTGAAGAAATGGTGGGCCTGTGGACGTCACGTCTGGACGACAAGAGGGGATTGGATTTCCGGAGAGGACGGTCATTTCCCATACTAGTGTTTGAGTTCGACATCACGTAGGCAAAAAAAAAGTGATGCAAGCCTAATGCCTTGATGAATTTTACGCAAGTAGTACTCGAGGCTCCCGCGCCGTCACGGGTAACGTTCTAAAATGCTTCAAAGACCTGTTTTGTAGTGTCCAATGCTTTTATTGACCCAGCGTACCAGAATGTGCCATAAGCTCACCTCCTCCACCGACACGCTTAATCTCGTTACCGCTAACGTTGTCGGCTGTAATGGTATCAACCACTGTGGCGCCAGTTCAACGCAGCAGAATAAGGATCCTTCACTGAGCGTCTGATGTCGCGTCAGTTTCTTTCCAAACCAGAACCCTGGCACATACAACACAGAGACGGGGAATGTCTAGTACTCGGTTGAGTGCCTATTTTCGTTGCTGGCCAACAACACTGCCACTCAGTACTCAGCACTCGGTTTCGGGTTGCTTTATTATCGTGGGGCAATGACTCGGACTATGATAATATGTAATTTCAATATTTGACTTTACATAACATTGTCACCCACAAACGTCGACATGTTTCTTGCTTTGAACTCCTTCTGCGGCATGAGTCTGCTAACATGTGACAGTGGTTATGATATGGTTCTCACTGCTCAGCAACGTCGTCGCGTCTTTTACAACGTGACAAAGGCGAGCTCGCATCCAAAGTGCCCTCTGCTGCCCTTACTTGGGATGAGAATCATCAAACACGATACAAGATGTATTACATAGGTAGAACTCCCTTCGCATCGGTTTTTCAGAATTGACACTGACATATTTTCGGTGTTCACCGTGACTTGCTGGAGCTTGGAGTGCTTTTTATCTATGTCATAATAGGCATGACAGGCTGCCGTGACATAGTGCCTGCTTGGCAACGCCGTGGCCCTAACACCGCAAACATGTTTACTGATCGAGTCCGATTGAACAGTTGGACGTTCGAATGTGCACACTATCATATGCATGGGTAAGCTCGTCAGTGTTTTGCGTTCCAAGCGCCCATAATCAAGAATTACCGGCTGTATCATTTTTAGCCCGTAATTTTATTCTGAGCGCCGTGAGGGTTAACCGGAATCCACATGGACTTTTCAGGGTGCCGAACTAACGCTGTGACAGACCCTAGCAGGCGTGTAGCACCTATTCTTGTAAAGTGTGCTATCAGTGGTGACTGCAACCGTTGGTGGCACAACGGCCTGTCAGGATAGGTTTGTTCTTTGTGCGGTGCCTGAGAGCTCAGTGACACGATATCTACTAATCGAGTGGATAGGCCACCAGCCCGAGTCCTTATCATACCGACTTCACATTACTTATAGAACGTGAGTGCTCTCGTAAAGCTGACCTTATTGCCCTCATTGAATGGCGTCCCACCCGGCGTATGAAGTGCATGGACAACCCTATGTGGACGAAAAAGCGTCGGTGACCGCCGAAAAGCAAGATTCGGGAGGTTCTAGAGATGTTTTCGCTGAAGATAACGTCCACCAGATTCAGTACAAGACACTCAGCTGGCAGGTGCGTCTATGCGAGATTGCACGCAGTAAAATCTTGATCGACGTAGGCTGTCAGCCTCCTCATGATAGCCGAAATCGTCAGCAATGGTATCCTGTCTCTCCCAAGCGCATTGGCAGTCGTTGGTGAGCTCGCTGTCTTGTGAATACCATGAGGGGCAGCGTTTTTATAAATCTTCAGGTATCGTGCCTGCTGTTATTCTAATCGTGTTTCTCGGTATTTTTGGCCTGTTCACTGCCAAGTTGCTCATCGACTTCAAGCTGAATCATCCTAACGTGCATACCATGGGTAATAAATTTTGTCGTCAATGGTTTTCAAACACCTGAGATGTTCTAGGTGACGCTGGATACATTATGTTCGGACCTGTAGCTCGGGAGGTGCTTGCATTTGGAACTGTCGCTTTCGCTGTGTTTGGTTCTGTGCGTTCATTGAGTCGACTCGAATACGTTGCGACTGAATTATGCCAAACAGGGCTCTGAACTACTTTCCAGCCAGCAGGCACTGTCAACACTTTCAAATCAGGGCATGTGTAGCATGTATCTGGTTATTATCGCTGGCGCCGTTGCTTTCTTGATCTCACTGCCGCGGACACTGGATCGCTTGGCATGGATGGGTCTTCTTAGTGCAATAGTCATTACCCTAGCTGGTTTCATCGCAATGATTGGAGCAGGGGCGAACCCAGTTCCTGGACGGTCTCTGACAGTAACTGCCTCCAGTAACTTTTTCGATGCTTTCTTGGCTGTCACAGATCCTGTGGGTACCTTGTGTCTTCGAGTAACTTAGCGTTGCTTATCTGTTCAGTAGGTTTTTGCATATGCAGGTATGGAATTTTGTGATGTTAATCGACATTCCTAAATATTTTACTAGGACACTTCATGTATGACTTTGTGCATGTTATTTCTGCTGAAACTGACCTCTGATAGGTTCTTTATTCTAATATCCGAGATGCGTAGACCCGAGGACGCTATGAAGGTCAGAATGGTGCTGTACCTGATGTTGTGACTGAAGGCCATTTCCAGGCAGCGTGGTGTCTGCAGGGCTTCGCTACAATATTTTATGCTGTTTTCAGCATAGTTATGTATGTCTACATTGGAAATACGGTGCAGTCTCCGGCCCTCTTTTCTCTTCCTCCGGCATGGGCAAAGGCAACGTTTGGCATTGCTCTCGCAAATTTCCTGTTGTCAGTGATGCCTTGCTGTTTGACCTAGTCCTCACTAAATCTTTTTCGGGAAGCTCTTCCGGGCTATACACTCATACAGCTGCAAAGCTGGTGTTTGTTCGCATATTTCGTCATTCAGAGCACGTCTACTCGCATACCTTACTCGGATGGACGGTCTGGACTCTGTTGTGTTTTTCAGGCGTAGCTATCGCCGTAATCCTTGCCGTCGCAGTTCCGATATTCTCCTACCTAATCGGCATTGCGGCGGCCCTCTTTGCCGCATGGTACACGTACGGTTTGGCCGGATTGTTCTGGTTGCATGACGTATACCATCTTAAGGGTGGCGTGGACGGACTCAAACGACGACCGATAGGGACTACTATTGCAGTGTTGACTATCATTTCCGGCGCTTTCATCTGTGTCGCTGGGACTTATGTGTCGATAAAGGTCAGTGATCATGTCTTCGTATCTGACACTCGTCTCACTGTCAGTTTCCAATGATAGCTCATCGTCGAAGCATATGCCAATGGTCAAGCTGGGAGACCTTTCGTTTGCTAGGGGGGATTCCGTTGTTGATGTATCAGTCCTTATAGCCAACTTACAGCACAACAAAAGTTGGATACATCGATATTGTCATTCATAGTTATTGGTGAGGCTGCGTGAGGCGACTTACAGTGTGGTAGACTCGGAAGTTTTGGTGGAGTCCAACCAGAATCATCTGTACTAGTAGGACCGAAACTCGAGTTACAGAAAATTCTGTACAATGGATTGGATGTATCAGTATGGCATTATAGGATACAGCTTGCATGAAGATCCTCTACGGTAGTCAATGACGAACAAATGGCATTGATTGGTAAGAGAGCCAGATACAAACCCAGTGCTCCAGACGGTTGGATAAAGGTGAATTGTGCACATTGTAAACTTAGGCCTACCCTTTTAAGATCTATGCTTAAAACTGTCTCTTCGCAACCTTTATCAATATGTAGCTCGTAGCGGCGCGTACGCGCCAGTTCCCGGCTCCACCGGTGCGGCTTCAAGTTATTCCGATTACTGTCTTTCTTCAAGCTTCTGCCCCAGTCATCTCGAATTGGTGTTGACCTTTAACTTGTAAACATACTCATATCCTGTTGTATCACAATCTTCCTTCTAACCAATATTTCAGTGACACCGATTATCAGGCGTCTTGATACCACATAGGCAGCAAGACGTGCGGCAATCGCTATATCGCTGTTCAAGCTTAAGTGGCAACCATATCGATTTCCAGGCGTTTTTACTGTACCACACAGATACGAACATGCTTTGCAATCATGGTACCAGTCCTGCTTTCATATCTAACCTCCCCGCAGTGCGAGAATGCAAACCCGCATCTTTATGAAATGGTCGACAATCGTGTCACGAAAGCGCGATTTGACATGTGGGCGAACGGAGGCATCTGGAATCATAAATACACACTGAGATAGAGCAGAGCGCGAGTGTCTAGGTGACATCGGATGATTTCTGCACTGGTGTAAAACCAGGGGGGATAATATTTCAACGCCTGCCTAGAAATGAGATTGAGAAGAACAAAGGTTGACGGATAATGTAACAGTGGCAATAGTTAGTGCTCTCGAAGGCAGCCATCGACATCGAGACAGATGCGCCAGCCTGGGTGATGATGAAAGTTAGACCATCAAATGAAATACAACCCGTGAACAGGAGCGTACACGACAAGCAAGTACAGTGGTGAGAAACGAGGCATTTTCGTGAACAGCAGAGGATGGGGAAACACGCTCATCCAGGACACGAGGGACGCGGGAAACTTGAGTCAAAGGTGATGAAGGTGAAGGATGCCTGCGGCTGCCTTCCGGTGCCGCGCGCTGTTGGCTGATGCAAGGGCCTGAGCGGGACTTGCTGGCGTCCCGCGCTGGTGCTGTGTGTTGCTGGTTGCCGGTGGTGAAAGAGCCTGAGTAGGACTTGGTGCCAAACATAGTACTACGCATGCGACTCGAATGAAGAAGAGCGCTCACATTGGCAGTCTGTGCCGCTGTGCGGTGATTGTACTGCTGGCTGTGGAAGAGCCTGAGCGTGACTTGGATGCAAGATATAAGCAAGCGACTCGAACAAAGAACGTGATCACTCACCTTGGCAGTTTGTGCCACTGTGCGGTTGCTGGAGATATTCTTTGAATTTTCAAGAAATGTGTCAGTAATAGATCAGTCAGTAAGTCACAGTGCGCACAGTCGTGTTCGGCCATTGAATACACTGAGTAGGTCATGCCCATTTTTTGGTGATCCGTTGAAATTGTTGCGTCACAGAACAACCAGCTATAAATCTATTGTTTTAATATCAGAACACAGTGCAATAGTCTACTCATCCTCTGTACCATCGAGATCCAAGAACACAATGTCAGCATCACAGGCTCGAGTAGTGCTGCTGCGGTCCGGTTCAGTCCGGTTTAGAGTGTGTTGCACAACATCGCGAATTGGACACGCAGTGCAGACACCGGTGCGAATAGCAGGAATCAACGTCAGCCGGACCCCCATCAGAATTGTGGCAAATCAGTAGTGAACATAGACGAGGACCTACACAAGTCCGAAACAGGTGAACTTGCGCTATAGTGGCAAGGACGAACCCAATCTGGGGTTGAACACGAAAAAGCGAGCGCCGACGCAGGTCACTAGGAGTCAAGATTGTGGCGCATCGATGGTGAACATGGATATGCAATACAAAAGCACCTACACAAGTCCGAGATAAAGGAAGCAGGCTCGCGCTAGTGTGGCGGGGACAACCCAATCATGCTCTGCTACCAGATCAGCGCGTCGAATTTGGACACCAATAACCAAATAAAGTGCGCTCCAGAGTCACGTCAGACCCGCGACGGTGGGAAACCTGAGATGGCAATAACGATGTCAAGCAGTCAGTAGGAAGGGACCCACACAAGCTTGAAACAAGTAAAGCGGCCCACCAGTAGCAAATAGGGATCAGTTATCTGCAGTGCGAAAGTTCGAACTTCGCAGATGTCGGTCAGGGTTGCAATAGATTGCGCATAAGGAATTCCAAAGCTGAAAAGCCCTTTTTACAGCAAAAGCTGTACATACTCGCCGGGGTGGATGTGTCGATGGTTGTTGAAAGTTTAACTCCACTTCCCGTTGGCAAGTAGTAGTGATTAATGAGCGCTGGTGATCGTCTCATCAAACAGAAAGAGGTTCTTAGCTTACTACTATACGCTTCGTCACGGTGTTAGCTGACAAACGTATAAAGACAAGCTGACGTTCAGGTTGTGCCTGAAACTGTCTGCCTGCGGTTGGCGATGTTTGTATGGCAGTAGTTGAGTTTGATAACCCTGATGTGAGTCCATGTGCATTGCACATATTGCTTCGTCCCTAGACTCGGATGCGCTCCAAATACGCTGAACCGAACTTGTTCTGAGACTCTGGGATAAATATTCATACCAGTGACATCACAACTGTGGTGTAATGATAGGCGGCTACGCCCAAACCCAAGCCAATCGACGTTGAGGAGATGCAGGTTCGAGGTTGAGCTTGAAGAAGGTTTGATGTATAATCATTTGTTTTCCTGACTCGGAAATCCAGTAGGTACCTGTGCCAGTGAGCGTCAGCAATAACGTTGGACAACAAACTTCTGAAGGGTCGAGGTCACCATGATTAGTATCATGTGGAAACATCGGATTTTCTCCGGATCGATCGTTGCTTCGGATACTGGTATACGTGTGTGCGATGCATAGTAATTGAAACACGCATGACATGGTACATAGCCTATATAAATGAGCGCCACGGCAGCTTTGAAAGCATGCCTGGAGAGTTAACTGTTCCCGACTGCGACCACCCACACCTCCTTTCTCTTCCGCTATGACCGTCGCTGCTAGACAGCATGAGCTCCCCATATTTGCACGTCCTCCAAGGACGTGGACTCAGGCATTCAATGGCGTCTTCTTCTTGACGGTGTTTATCCCAGGATGCCTCATGGTCCACGGGTTCCAACTTTTGTTTCTACTACCCTTGAAGCTTTTCTATTCAAGTCCACGGGCCTGGAAGTTATACGACGGGGGTATACGGTATACGAAGGGCGCATTTGCAACGCTTATGAGTGAGTAACCATGCATGATGCCGGCGATACAATATGACGGCACGTCCTGCCAGATTTGATGAACCAATGGTTCGCCCCGACACGCCTTTCCATTACATTCGAGCGGGCAGGACCTGGGAAATTCTCAGAGGAGGAGATTAGACATATCGTCGAACGCGATGCGTCTGGCAGAGTGGTGGCTTTACGTCTACCCTCTAAAACGGTCATTATCGCGAACCACCAGGTGTGTCATCACCCTGATCATGTAGCGTACGCTGATTCGCTTTCAGGTCTACTCTGACTGGTGGTATGTCTGGTGCCTCACCTACTTTATGGGATCACACAAGGATGTCTTCATTGTACTGAAGAACAGCCTGAAATGGGTTCCTCTCATTGGTCCAGTACGCGGCATCCGTGAATTTGGAGCTCTTTTGCTAAATAACGACGAAGGCAATGCAAATATTTAGATTTATCTTTCTAGCGCGTTCATGGGCCTCTGATAAAATACAATTGTCATCGAAACTCGCAAAACTCGGCCGACAAGCAGAACAAGAAGACAAGCCATTCACATTTATCCTATTTCCAGAGGGCACCCTTGTGAGTAAAGACACACGCCCTATCAGCAGGAAATACGCGGACAAGCTTGGTATTGTGCGTTTCTACTACCATTCTGAGTGAAGTCGATGATGACCATGTTTTCTCTAGCCTGATCCACTGAACATCTTGTTGCCTCGGTCGACGGGACTTCATTATAGTCTTCGCACACTTGCGCCGCGCCTGCCATCTTTGAAATTGATCGATATTACGATGATATATCCAGGTACGTTCCTGGATGCTTCAATATTCCGCTAACCATCGTTACTGCTGCTAGGTGTTCCGCCAAAGGGATATGGACAATCTTTCTACACACTCCGCTCGATATTTTGCGACCGCGTACCTCCGCCTGTAGTGCACATGCATCTAAGAATATTTGACGTCGCAAAGGATGTTCCCATAGGAGACATCTCAGGGACGAATCCCGCTGTGATTCCTAACGGATCTAATCATGAGCCTGTTGAAGTAGACTTCCCAGATCAGGAGAAGACGGTCTTTGATGAATGGCTTAGAAGGTTGTGGATGGACAAGGATGAATTTATCACGACATTCCATCGCTCAGATTGCTTCCCCTCTGGTCATCCCGGTGCTGTCGAAATCCCACTGGAACTAGGGAGTAAACGGGAGATACCATGTGCTTTCTGTTTCATTGCTCCAGTAGCAGTATACGTATTATGGTCGAGGTTGGTACAGGCTCTTTTTTGATGGTTTGTGTTCTATGTTGTAATTCTAGATGTCCTTCGGAGTCTTTCATGTAATAACATATTCTCGGCTGGATGAGGTGAGATGATGTAAACAATTAAGCGGACGAGGTTGAGCGGTAAGTATGGTACTATACAAGTTGCAGTTCATGATTGCTGCGAGCGTTGTCCCTCTATAGTCTTGATGATGAATAAACTAGTATCCATGAAGCGGTCCACACAATTCAAGAGACAACTCTCCTCTCCACGGGCGAAGCGAGACCCTGGAGTGCTGGTGACACATCTACATCAAATAATTTTTCAAATGAAGGATTACGAATGTCAAGACGGAGGCTCACTTGTCCCAACACATGCTTGTGAGGTTATGCACGGTGGAGTTGATGCGAGCTTGGGCTTGTTCTCGTTCTAAGAACGTAGCAAGCTCTTTCTATTATGACTGTCTGAGAATCAATGAGAGCTGTTAATATGGCCACGTACTTGCGTAGCTTCGTCGAACTTGACGTTGTCCATGGTTGGTTAGATCTATAACTAGTCTGTGAAATGAATTTACTACAAGAAAAATCAAGATTAAATTTGGAATTTATTTCCCACATTTGATTCCGCGAAGGTTGTTCGATCGGCAAATTCAATGTTCTGTTGGAACCGTCCTAGCTGAACCGTTGGCAAGAGGACATCTATAAGTTGGGTTCATTCGTCGCAACCGTCCAGGCCAACGAATTCATTGTTGCGATGGTTTGATTTTCTGGCGCCTGATCTGCCAGGCCAGGCGCCCATCAACATAGCTTGGTCCCGTGGCACTACACGTGAGATTCTGTCAATTAAGCATACCTGCAATACAAATGGTCATCATCAATAGGAAAGATTACTGCCTCATGTTTCCTTGCATAAGTACCCCATCCATCCTCTGCAGCTACCGCATCCTTCAATGGCTTCAACTTCTGACTACCATCTCCAGCCTGCTAACTGGTCAATCGAACCTGCTCCTCTGTATGTTTCCATCAACTCATCCATCCACTGACGTAGCTCATGGTTCAAAACGTTCTTGATGTCCTCAGCGTGGGATACCTAAGTCGTAAAGCTCTCCCCATAAAGCGCAACGACGCAGAACCTCTCACACGAGAGGATGTTCAGTTCGATCTCCTTTGCCATATATTCAATGACAGGCAGAAAGTTTTTACCCCCCAAGCCCCCAGCGAGGACTCCAAGGTCCACTTCTGCGATCTCTATGTCAATGCATTGTATATGTCACACAAGTGCTCCAAAGTCCTCAAAGACAAGATGGTTGAAACACCTGCTTTTGCAGTCGAGCTTGCCAAAATTTCTCTCTTGACAAATGTGGGGCGCATCAATACCACCATGGCATGTAAGTCTTCATCACGCCTCGTTCCTTGAACGTGTTCATAATGAAGGTAGTCTTTCCAGAAATGAAGACCGCTTTACGGACTTATCATCCGGTACCCTCCCTTCAAAAGACTGATGGTAATGCTCAGGACGCCCCGCGGATCAAGAACTGTCTCAAGGCTGCTTTGCTCCCATCTGAGCTTAAGAACATGCCTCCGTCTACTCCGGAAGAAATCTTGCAGAAGAGCGTACGCGAATTCATCACCATGGTTCCTCATGCAGCAGCTCATCTCCATACCGCCAGAGGGCTCGTCAACTTCCATCTACAAGTGTTGTGAATCTAATATTCGTTCTCGCAAACCATGCAGCCGTAAGGTTTCTGTTTAAGTTTAGTCTCCTCACATTGACTGCTCGTCAGCCGCTTGCAAGCACTCATTTCGATCCGCCCGTGAACTTCTTGGATCTTTTTTTGCCCATCAATATAGCCTCAGCTGACCGCGCGCGCGCGTTTCTATGGCTCATATTTCATTATTTGGAGGGCCCTGATCAACCAAATCCATATGACGACGACTACTCCCGCCAAAATCTCGGCAAGGTTCCTTGGCTGCACCGTCTCACAGAAGAAGAAATGGCACAGGAAAATGTAGACACACCCGATGAAATCGAATGGGGCAAGGCGATGTCAGCACAAAGAAACCTCTTTCTACAACGACTCGTCCACTCAATCGAAAAAGAGAAGAAGGTTAAGGCCGCTGTGTCTGCGTCTAAATGTACGAGTATTTGTCAATCACTGATTTAGTTATCTATTAACTATTTGTTCAGTGACTGAGCCCACTTTTGGTCGTTCAAGACCTTCCAGGCCACAGCAAGAAGGTATCAGGGACAAACCTTACATCCATTATCTCCCCCCCGACCGCGCACCTCAGATTACCCATTCTGGTATGCTCTTCCTTCGTGTTATGGGTATTTCGTTCTCATATCCCTACAGTTAGCGAAGACTATAGAGTTAACTACAGTAGCCCTCGTGGACCTCATAGAAATATGCTGCAACGTGGGTGACGAGTGGTGTTTCATGTACACTGATGTGAATGTGTACCATTAGATGCATGGCAGGTCGTCACCTCTACCGATCCCTTGGCAGACTCGGATGAAGAACTACAGGACGAACATGTTAGGCTTGACTACAGTGAGCGACAATTGGGGATCAACCATGGTCTCAATATTGACGTTACTAAGGCAGACGTGTAGACGTCATTGCTCGGCTGCGTGGGCGGCCCCCATCACCACCTCCAGATCTGCTGCCACCGGCCAGCAGCACTAGTTCACACCCACTACCTAGTAGTATCTCTGATACCCGTGAACACCGGTGGCGAACGGTGGAATCGTGGAAGTAGTTCGCAGTCACGCGTCTCACGGACAAAAGGAGGTAATCAAGTACCAACAGGCCTTGTGTGCATAATACGCATACCCAAAGGAGTACACTCCCTCTGAAAAGTCGTATTCGTAATAGTAAGAACAACTAATGGCAACACGTAAACGACTGTGTGTGAGCGTAGACAGTGGTGTCGAAGGAGTACACGTGTATCAAACGGGTTCGCAATCGGCCAAGAAGTAAAAGAAGCAACAGATTTGTGTCCGGACGGTTACACGACCCTGTGTCATCAAGACATGCGGCGGCGTACTATACTAAGGAGGAGACTAGTGGGTCCAATAAACTGTCCATGGCAATAATTGCACGGCAGTACCAAGAAAAAGTTCAAAATGTCTGTTCAGAAAGCCCCAGGCAACGACAGGATTGGATGCTCGAAGCCAGAACGTCCTCTTAGTTGCATCTCCGCGGGAGCGCTGTGTCTCTTTGGCCTAGGCTGATGGTTTGCAAGGCATGGGAGAGGAGGGGACGTGCGACGCTTGATGGTGGTCATCATTTCACGAGCAGTGTTGGCTCGGCCAAGGGCGTGCATATTGGACTCAGTGAACGCGCATATCGCATTACCGCAAGCACGGGGACTGGCTATCTCAATGTTTGGATAACAAGGAGAGCTGGGTATTGCGCTTGGCCGTATATAAGAAAGAGAGTCGCTGCTCTGACGGCGCCTAACGGGCATATGTAATCTGCCGATGTTGATACTAGGTTTCGTGTCCGAGACAGTCCGTGTAGTCGATGAGTTCCTATCGCCCCTTAAGAACATGGGTAGACGAGGTGTTGCGAAAATAGGCTCATTGGTCATCGATGGGGGAGGATGGAGTGGTCCGACGCGGGCGGTGATCTCTTCCAGCGATGGAAGTTTGCGTCTACCCAAGTTCAGGTCTGCCTTGGGCTTGCTGATGGGTAGACGACAATCCGCCTGTTCAAACCGGGTGCGGTACCCGGGGAGGTCTTTTCCAATCCAACCATCATGCTCGGCAGATGAGTAGAACGACGGTGAGCCGAGGCCGAGAGACGGGAGTGGGCAATGATCGACACCAGGGGTTTCAACAGGGGTTTTAGACCCTGCAGTGGGCAACGTAGGTTCCTGAATTCTTGATAGCAAGAATGCACGACGCTCGACTTTGAAGAAGCGCATAGTGGAATGAGATCATGACTCATTCATGCCACCGATCGATTTGACTCACGTTGCTTATTTCTCTGGTTCTTAATGGCAAGTTCCTTGCGCAGATCTGGGACCTTTCTTGAACCGAGCGCAGCTCTCTTGTCACGCGACACTTCGAGAAGCAGATCAAACTGATCACGAGGAAACTCTCTTGGAGGACAGTCTGCAGGACGAAGAGGAGACGAATGCCTGGGAGATATGGCAGGAAAGTGATATTGGGGGCTCAACGATTGTGGGCGGTACCCGCTATCATCCTTGTCTGGGTTGCCTGCCGAGAGAAACGGAGAGTAGGGCTCTCGATATGCTTTGACTGGCGAAGCAGGCGAAATACGTATGTGAGGAATGGATGTACTGATGGCGGATAACATAACTTGGGAAGGCGACCGGCGCCAACTGTGAAAAGAATGAATGAATGAAAAGAATGGAAGCTCAGGCTTGTCGGGTGGACGTGGATGGAAATAAAAGGAGCAGTAAAGGTGGCAAACACGAGGAGTTTCACCACGCTCGTGAGTCGCAGCGGTTAGTACATAAAGTGGAGTTGCAGTGGCAGACTGCTCTTGTAAGACGCAACTTCTGGTTTATCCCATTATCCAAATTTCACTTGGTTGTATAGAACTAATAAGCGAGGACAACGTTGTATCCAGCCAACAGATATGGCACTAATTTTCCATGCCTGCCAGCTGGCTTACGATATGTTCCCAACATACCAACGCGCCAAGTTCACGCCAAGCACTTCCCAGAAATAGTACTTCGAGTACCATCCACACAGAGTCTATATTGTTACAGGGCGTGATATCTCCTACTGATATCAATATTTACTACAACGATAACAAGGGCGAGGTCATGTTTCACCAGCCTGAATCTCAATTTTCAACGCAACCGATCACAGGCCTTCCGCCTCAACTGCTTCTTTTTGCTTCTCGTGGAACAACTTCTCTGCATCAGTCCAGACCTTTGCAGTCTTTCGTCGAGGAAGCTCCAAGAGTGATGGTAACAAATCGTTGCTGAACTGTTCAGAAGCCTCACGGGGCAACAGCGTTGGTAGGTGATCAATGGAGATCACCGACAGCAACGGCAAATCTTGTCTGGTACGCAAGCCAATATATTAGCTGGTTCGGGCAACGTAGCAAAAATACGCACCTGAGATCAACAGGAACAGTTGGTTCGGGAAAGGTTGTGTTTATACTGTAAATTGGGATGGGGTTGAATGGGTTCGTCGTGTCGCAACTGACATCCACAACTACCGACAGCCGTCTATCTTGGCCGGCAGCGGTAATTTGGTTATTGTCCAAGAAAGGCGGGATCAAAGACGAGAGATAAATGCAATTTACAAAGATATCCACGTCAAGGATTTCCTGGAATGGGCCACCTTTGGCGGTCTCAGCCATATCCCACTTCAATATGTCGTCCCTACGGAGGCTTGGTCAAGACATACAATGCCTAGCTTCGTGTGATCACTCACTCAGCCAGACCGATCTTGCGGAAGAGATCCACAGCTCCGCGCCCGCATCGTCCGAGGGCACCGATCACGAGAGCTTTGACGCCCTTGGCGCTCCCGCCGAGTGTGCTCTTGACACCTTCGATCATGGCAGTTTCATTCTCGAAAGGTTCTAAACGGCCCAACTTCTCTCCTGATCGTTGTGCAGCCAAAGCAAGTGCACCAGCGGCAGCACCAGCGAAGCCAGCATGATACCCGAAAGCAGCAACACGCCGACCCGTAGCATCGGTGAGGAACTCCAGATCATAGAGTGTACCTCCTCCCTTGTAGAAGCGAGCCAGAACGGATGACCATCCTGCTTGACGCTTGTAACAGTGGGCAAACTGGATGTGTGTGTGGGGAAGGGGCTCTTGAGATACTGGGAGCTCCTTCAACCCGATGATGGGGACATCTGTAGGGGCCGTGGGCCATGAGTTATTATCCACCAACGTGCAACCGACACTGTGACTCGTGTTTAGCAAACGACAACGACAATATTATTTGCACTACACATACGCCTCAAACTCAGCATCATCGAAGATCCGTTGTTCATCGCGTTCGACACTGATTTGGAATCCAGCATCAATCAGCTTCTTCGCCGTGGTAGGCGTGAGGGCTGAGCGACGCTCAAACTCCTTTTTTTCGCAACGAAGCCAGAGGCGTTGGGTAGACATGATCGATCGAGGTGTATTGCTCTGATTCACAACTCACGAGTATTTAATAACTATGTAGTTGGCTAGTCAAGGTGACTCGCGATCGGAGTCAGAGAATTTTAATTTTAAAGATAAGACGACATTTTGCGATCACATGACTTGACGCGTCGTGAAACGCGTGACGTACTGCACGATGAGAAAGCTTAGCCAAGGACTAGCAGGAAGTATTTTCCTCCAACACAAGGAGCACGTAGGCTCCCCAAGAATTCACGAGTATTGAGAAGTAAATGTATTCAAGGTGGAAGAGTTGGAAGGGCATGCATGTTCCAGTTCTTCACCTGAGCCTCTGGGTCAGCGACTACTAGTTAAATCTAGACTATATGCATGCTCAGCGTAACGCACATACTTGGTCACGTTGAATAATGAGGGTATAAACGTTTTCATGATGATAACAAATCCGTCGCCTTTTAGCAGTCCGTCAGGCCTTCAAGCTTCAGGACCCGGGACTATAAAGAAAGGACAAACGCACTCTGGAGGTCTCCGGCAGGTTTGTGATATCGAATTAGTGCACGGCTGATTGCAGCTAGAGCAAGCACGGGGACAATATTTTTGGGAAAACACTTGTCCGAGTCTTACACTGCGGTATGTCTTAACGATCTCGCTCAACGATTCCTGTAATACCACCAGGTTCACACTTGTACCTCGTTTCGTTGCTTTCATTCTTCCACGAGCTACATGTGAAGTGACTGTATCTTTTGTTGGCGTCGCACACACAATGTTTTAGAACGGAGAATGGCAATGAGTACGGCGCGCCCCAGTACCTGCCAATTCAGCGATATGTATTAAGTATATTGGCAAAGCTTAACTTCATCTGCTACTGAAATATAGACCGTCCACGACGCAATGTATTTTCCCAAGACACTGGGATTAAAATATTTGAACTTACTCCCTCCCAGCAGCAGAAGCATTCAGAATTTCCAGAGACCCCGTTGTGATATTAATGTGTTCGCTCTGTCTGAATCAGGATTGCCCATATAACCTCGCTGCAGCCTCGAGCTTCCCTTCCTCGAATTTTTTGTACCGTTCGACAGCAGTCCCCGCCGGAACGTACGGGTCGCCTCGAACAAGGCCCTCCATGGTCTCTTTCGTGTATTCTTCAAGCGTAAGCCAGAAACGAGTTAGTCCTTGCGTTGTGCCTTGGACTAACGCACAGGTCAAGTGACAGTAGAGACAAAAAAATGGAAGAGAACTCACAGCCGTGCAACTCCGACTCGACTCGTCTTCGCGATAATGAGATCGATAACAATGAAATAAAGTGTCACTTACGGAGGAATAATCTCGACCACATGAACATTCTTCCTCTTGAGCTGAACGGCAAGCGAGATACTCAAGCTGTGAAGGGCAGCTTTCGTTGCGCAGTAGTCAGGGACTCCAGCGGCAGGAAAGATGGACAGTCCTGATGAAACTGGGTATAAGAATGTCGGACGGCCTTGCTCCTGCACAAGGGTCAGACGAATGAAAGGAAAATGAAAAAAAGCTCGTACCCCAAGCTTGATAAGATGAGGGAGGAAGAAGGTGATCATCCTGACAATTGACGTGTAATTGGTGGTGAGTTCAGACTCGAGAGCTGATCGAAATTAGTATGTCATATGTGCACAGTGGGAGAGACCTACAGTCGAGATCAATGGTTTCTGGCCTCGTGAAGTCGAAGCCACGTTGAATGCCACTCGAGAACAAGACAGCGTCAAGCTGAACAGCTGGTCAGCTGGTTTACAGGGGACGGTGCTAGGGACACATACGTCTGGGTAAGTATTGACAATCTCCTCGATAGAAGATTTGAGAGCGTTGCGCTCTGAAAGAACGTCAAGAGTAACACTCTTGAGTCGTCCTGTAGCATGATGAGTAGCAACCAGTTCGTCAAGCCTTTCCTTGCGGCGCCCGCAGACAACGACAGTTGGCTTAGAAGGAAGATCCAAGATTGCAAGGGCAAGGGCACGACCTATCCCCGAAGTGGATCCAATGACGAGGACGCACTTACAATCGCTGATGCTAGGCATGATGAAAGAGCAAGTTTTGTGGTAGAAGACTGATAGTAGTTGGAAAAGGGGGAATGAGAGCGCTGACCTTTATAACTACGCGATCATAATATGTTGTCATCATAGCCACCCATCAGGAACTTGAACTTTCTGTGACAAGGATTGATGCATTGATGTGATGGAGCGTATCTGCATTGCAACCTGGGACGCGTACGTCGACCCTCTGCTCTCGAGTGCAATATGCATAGGCTGACACTTATATTACACCATGTGCCCATGTTTCCACCAGTACAGTGTGCCTGTATAAACTTCATGCAGGGGGGACTGAAACTTTGAGTTTTACACTGAACTAACTATGGACATTGTCACTTCATGTTCACTGGCGTATTTCGTTGAAAAGATACTGATTACCTGGGAATCGAAACCGAACACCAATTACAGTGCCAGTGAAGGTCAATTGAACACCCCAAAGGCGGAAAATCAAAAACTCATTCACTGTGCACGAACCAGAAGAGCTGCAGGTTAGATGCACAAAGAAGACAGCCCCTGTACAATGCATATTCTCAGCCACAAGCGTTAATTTTCAAAAAAAACGCAACGACTTACAGCTTCACGACACGCAACACTCTTCAGCTTAAACTGTGGGGCTCACACTCGTCAATAGACCTTATGATCACTTACTATGCCTTCGAGAACAGCATCTCGAAAAAAGCGATGCTGTACAGCAAAGAGAGATCAGTTTCCATGCGCCCGCGAAAAATAAATACACACCTCGTGATGCCCATCTTCTAATAACAACTTGCTCATTCGCAACAAGCTCGCGCCGTCATAGAGAAGAGCGTTAAAGAAACAACTCGCTCGCAGAATCAGATGAAAGGGCCTAGCAAACAGCCAGAAAATCAACCGCATCAAGCACCACTGGTTAAGTCAGACTGCCACTGATTTGAGATGTGGCAAGGGCCGCAACAACTGCAGAGTGGTGTGGTGGTATGTAGAATGTATGAAAACGTCGTGAGCAAGCCGTTAGAAGATTCCTGCATTGAAAATCCAGTCGCGCAGGGCTACACAGCGTAGCATTACTTGGATTCACAAACAAAGCCTGAGTTAGTGATATTTCCCTTAAAAAAGCGGAAGCAGAACGTTAATGAGTTAGATGACATTAATCCATCGTCCGCAGAATTTGCTTGTTAGACACGACAGGGCAGCCATGACATGATGATGGAGGTATCAATGAAGCCCGTGCCTCCTGCGGCCCACGAATTTCCTTCTCACGGTAGTCTGGCCATAACCCAGATCAACTATATGATATTGTTCAGCCAGTGATTCTGACTGAAACAGTTAGATCTCGCGTTGCCTTCCGCATGCAACCGCTCAGTGAAATGCAGGATCATGCACATATGCTGAAAAGTTTGCAATGTACCAGAATGGTCAATGATCAACGGTTTTGGTTGAACGCTGCAGCAATAATCAGTTATCGATTGAATTTGCCGCATGCACCTCCTTGAGGCTACCTCTTTAACCTTTAAAGCTATCAATCTACATCCACCATCCAATCCACCATCTGATCCCTGCATCCACGATGCTCAACAAAATACCCATGCCTACTGCTGCAGACATCACTCGTATGACGTACAAAGGGGCAGAGCAGCTCCGGAACGAGCAGCGCCCAGGAGGGGACCCAAGTAAACTGGACTTTGCGACAGTACCGACCTGCTATAATTGCGATGCATCTATCATGGGTCGTAAAGTACGTCCCAATAATTACGTTCTAGCAAATGATTGACTTTGAGTCGATAGCCCTTGATCTGCGCGGGTTGTAGATCCGCTGTATTTTGCTCGAAGAATGTCAATTTGCATCTCCATTAACATCTACGCACTCTCTTATCTTCGACTTTTTAGTGCCATACCGCGAACTGGAAGGCAGGGAGGTTTGGAACCCAAGGTCACAAATTCTTCTGTGCAAAGAATAAGGTATGAATGATCTATTCTTGCTCAGAGTACACTGCAGTTTATTCATGGTGCCCAACGAATTCCATTTCAGGTTCATATGGAGAAGGTCCCACAAGTGCAAGCCCTTCTGAAGCAATTTCCTTGGGGTCGCATCGAGACGGATGGCACCTTTGCCGAACCTGTCGTGCGCGCCTATTACAATGTCTTGGGTGCAGAGGGCTTCGGCTACTGGAGCATTCCTGGAGGCTCCAACCCACATGTTAAACATGCAAGTGATCCGTCCAGTCCATCTGGAGCGCTTCGCGTCGACGATACAAAGGGATTTGAACACGGCTACATGCTGCTTTCAGATAAACTGTTGACAGATGAGACTGGGTGGAAGCTAGAGAAGCGTTTAATCCCCCGATTGATTTTTGAGCTTGGCACGGAGCCTGAGCTTGCTTCCAAGGTGGACATCGTGGACTGGGACTCATGGTACAAGTGGCGCAATCTTCCCAAGGAATCGCCAGCTGCCTTATTGTTGCATTACCCTCTCACCGTATACCAGCTTTTGGTGAACGTGCTCCAGGTTACAGGGCCAAAAAGAAATTCTTTGGAGAGTCGTCAGGCGCTGAACGTACATTATATCGGCGCCGAAGTTGAACTGAATATGCTTCCCCTGTATGTGGGAACTTTCAGCGGCTAATCTTTTCCCTGCTGATCATCATCATCGCGCTAGATTCTCTGAATTAGCGTTGCTACTTCCTCACACAGATATCAAGATGACTTTCTTCGGCATCGCAGTCCACTCTATCGTTAATAAGGCAAAGAAGAATAGCATCGCTATGAAGGCAAAACAGAATGAGCCAGTCTATACCTACACCAGTCCTACATCTTGCGGAGCCAGCACCCTGTCCATTTTTCTTCATGGAGATCATGAAAATTGGGACCTGCGACTCCCCTTCCTCTCAGGAAACAAACCGGACGCTATCGTCGGTCTGAATGCTGGGCTCACCAGCTATCCCGCGTGGCAGTTCGTCATCTTGTGTTGTCACTTCTGACAATATGCCTTTTGCCGTCACCGAATATGCAGAACAATCCACTGAACTTCAAAGAGATGCTCTTCCTCAGATCGTTGCCCATGCCCTCCCTCACTTACACTCAGCAGGCATGAATGGCCTGGAGCTTCACAATCTCACGCGGCCCAGAGAATACCCCATCGCATTTAATCCGTTTCAGCGCCCTGGACAGAGAAACTTGGGCTCGGTGCGGTTGCCGAACGTGCCGAACGGTTTTACGATGAGAGTGGTCGGTAACGACGAGCAGGAGATATTCCACCCCGTATCCGCTGGTGTCCCTGTACCGGCTTCAGACTTGAGTGAGCTGCTCCAGAAAACGGAGCAGTTTTCGCTGAACAGTCTGGACTGAGTAACTTGGCACCTATACCTGTATCCGTGTTCGAGATCCGTTAAAGGACGAATATTACGTTGAGTAGGCAATACTATTCATCACGCATCCAGAGAATATGTAGTGACTGGTTAATAAGTCCCTGACTATAGTTGATGGCAATGATAGGTGCATCGGGCTATTGAACATCAGGAATGGCAATAGAAACGGCGCGCCCTGACTCGCAGTACTTGGTGATTAGATATGCTGGCAAAGCTTGGATTAGTCTCAGCCTCTACTGGCACACCGTTCGCAACGCAACGCAGTTCTCCCAACTGAGATTCTGATTTTGGAACTTATAATCTCCCAGCAGTGCAGCACCCCTAAATTCAGGAGAATACTCCAATTACACAACAGAGTAAGCTCAACGACCATTACTATACATTCTGAGTCAGTTTGCAGAGGGAGACTACGTTCCAGTGCGTGTCTTCTATGTCTGAGTCATTGCCTTGAGATGCCCATGCATCTTCGTTGCAGCCTCCAACTTCCCTTCCTCAAACTGTTTATGCTGGTTGACGACCATCCCCGCTGGAACATACGGGTCACCTCGAACAAGGCCCTCCATCGTCACCTTCGTGTATTCTTCGAGCGAAAGCCAGAAATTGGACAGACGTTGCGTGGTGCCTTCGACTAACGCGCAGGTCAAGTGGCAGTAGGTACGGAAAACTGGAAAGGAACTCACAGTCGTGCAACTCCGACTCGACAAGCCTTCACACGACAATCAGATCGACAACAATGAAACAGATAGTGTCACTCACGGAGGAATAATCTCGACCACGTGAACATTCTTCTCCTTGAGCTGAACAGCGAGTGAGATACTCAAGCTGTGGATGGCAGATTTTGTCGCGCAATAGTTGGCGATTCCAGGGGCGGGAATAATGGACAGTCCTGAAGAAACTGTGTATAAGAATGTCGGACGCCTTTGCTCCTGCACAAGGGTCAGAGGAATGAAAGGAAAATAAAAAGTGTTCATACCCCAAGCTTGATAAGATGAGGGAGGAAGAAAGTGATCATGCTGACAATTGACGTGTAATTGGTGGCGAGTTCAGACTCGAGAGCTGATCGAAATCAGTATGTCATAGGTGCACGGTGGGAAAGACCTACAATCGAGATCAACGGTTTCTGGCTTGGTGAAGTCGAAGGCACGCTGAATGCCACTCGAGAACAAGACAGCGTCAAGCTAGACAGCCAGTCAGTGTTGATTTGCAATGAATAAAGCTAGGAGCACATGCGTCTGGGTAAGTGTTGACGATATCTTGGATAGAAGATTTTAGAGCGTTGCGCTCTGAAAGAACGTCAAGAGTAACACTCTTGAGTCGTCCGGTGGCATTGTGGGAGGCAACCAATTCGTCAAGCCTTTCCTTGCGGCGACCGCAGACAATGACGGTTGGCTGAGAAGGAAGATCCAAGATTGCAAGAGCAAGGGCACGACCTATTCCCGCAGTGGATCCAACGATGAGGACGCACTTAGAATCGCTGATGCTGGGCATGATAGAAGAGTAGGTTTGTGGCGATGATTCGCTGATGGGCTACCAAGGAATGATGATTGATACATATCTACTCTGCGGCATAGAACGCGTACTACTAGTACGTGCATGGTCGGCTCTCGAGTGTGATATGTAATTGGTTATAATAAATAATATTATGTTATCTTCAACGGTATGATTTCCAATGTGGCATCAGCTGCATGAAATAACGCATTTCTAACAGCCCGTTCACTTCGCACGTGAGGAACGTGTTAGACACAGTGTGTAATACTACTCATAGGTTCTAAGTTGGCAACTTGGATCCAATCCAAATCCATCTATCGTAATGGCGGATGACCAGCATTTGCCTTCCGACGCGTCCACCCCGTCCGTCGATGAACACGAAATCAAGGTAAACTATCAAATTTAGGGTCAAATATTGAGTATCTGATCAATTTGAACGGCAGAAAAATATTACCGAGGCAGATGAATTGAAGCAGGAGGGCAACGAATCGTTCCGAGCCAGCAGATGGAGTGAAGCTCTCGTGTCATACAGAACTGCTCTGAGTCGACTACCTAGACGAACGCCGCAGCCTCCTCCACCGGATAGCTCACAAAATGATACGTCAGATCACGGTGGTGCCAGATCAGCGAGTTCAAGTAAGGTGCCAACTCGAGAGGAGGGGCCAGAGCCAGCCAACATCCCCTCCGAGCTCGAGGCAGAATGTGCCAAGGCTCGAGCAGTGTTGAATGCCAACATTGGTGCATGTCTTGTCAAACTTGTATGCACATCAATCCTCGATATTTCGAAGATCTCACTGTAATCGATCAGAGCGATTACAGCAGTGCAGTTGAATCATGTACCCAATGTAAGTCGTCTGTAAAAACAGAAAAAACATCCATACATGTTTCCCTGCAGCATTGCTCGACGATCCTCACTATATCAAGGCCCTGCAGCGGCGAGCGGCTTCCAACGAACGCCTCGACACATGGTCGTCTTTGACACAAGCACAAGAAGGTATGATTTGCTGCTAAAGGGCATCTTGATATGTCTCAAACGAAATCATCTAGACTACAAGTCACTCCTGGAATTACTACCCCCTACATCTCCTCAGGTAGCACAGACCAAGCGGAGCCTGCAGCTTCTTGAACCTCGGCAGCAAGCGGCTCAGAAGAAAGAAATGGCCGAAATGACGGGCAAGCTGAAGAGCCTCGGCAATAGTATACTGGGTACGTCGTCACTTCCCTCTGCAAACTGATAAGCCTGACGTTATACCATCAGGCAACTTTGGATTGTCCACTGACAACTTCAAGTTTGAACCAAATGGGCAAGGTGGTTACTCGATGAACATTGTTCGATAGTATTAAGATCTTGAATTCCTTCAAACTGCAGTATGTCACGCTGTATTAGAAAGCATATCATCAATGTATATTGCCTGTCAATTTTAGATTGTCATCCCGTGTGTCACTGTTCGATGTAAGTTGCGTTCTTAGAGAAGACGGTGAACCGGTTGAACGGGTAAATCTATAGAATGCAAGTCTCGCTGTCATTGAATCTGTTTGCATGAGAAATTTTGATGCACTTACCCTGGCAGTAATTCTGCCTCTTACTAGGGCCATAGACACAGGACCATACTCGCGCGAGTCTTTTGACCACGCGGCGTTGTCACCAGCAATCCAAATGTGCCCCTTGGGGATGACGACATGCTCGGTCGAATGAGCTTTGAGCCCAGTCGGATCGACGCAAATTACATCACCCGGAAGGCCAATTACCCTTTTGCAAATGATGCGAGAGGGATCAACGGGTGATGTCAGGGTTATGAGCTCCCCTCTTCCAAGTTGATTAGGAAATAACCGATGAGGGAGAATGCTTTCGAGAACCAGTTCGCCGCTGTTGTCAAGCGTTGGAAGCATAGAAGGACCAGCCATCTATGTATTATCAGAAGCGTTAATGACGGCTGGTTGGATTCACGAACGAAGCATAGGCCGCCGACATTTTCCTTGAAAAGGTGGAAGGCAAAACCGAAGTTAATGAGCTGGACGACATCAATGAATGTCCGCAGAACTAGTTGTTAAATACAAACGTGAAGGCAAGTAAGACCGACTCTCTTGATGGCTGGCTCTACGAGGTGCAGCCATGATGGATGTATCATTGAAGCGAAGCCTGTCACAGATATTTATGTAAACAATTACCTTGCCCCGACATCTCACGGTAAGCCTTAACAAAGCCTTAAGGTACTAGTCGGGTCTATAGGTCTGGGGTGCTAACTCAACCTTGCACTGGCAGACGTGGCATGGTTCAAGTTGAAGCATTCAGTTCTATCGTTGCTTCCCGCACGGAACCGCTGAATGAAACACAGGATCATGCATATCTGCTAAGATTTTCGCAGTGTACCAGGCTGATCGATGATCAAAGGCCCTGATCCAGCACTGGAGCAAGGATCAGTAATCGACGTAATATGTTGCATAGGCAGCCTTGAGGCAGCCCCATAAAAGCTATCGATCTACGTCCACGACCCCCCCCAATCCGCCCTCTGATTCCTGCATATACGATGTTCAACATGCCCATGCCCACCGCTGCAGACATCACTCGCAAGATATACAAAGACGCAGAGAAACTCCGGCGTGAGCAGCGTCCAGGAGGGGACCCTAGTAAAGTGGACTGTTCGATATTTCCAACCTGCTATAATTGCGATCTACCCATCATCAGTGGCAAAGTATGTCGAAATAGTCGCGTTTTAGTCCATGACCGTGACTGACTTTGAGTCATTAGCCCTTGATCTGCTCGGGTTGTAAAGCCGCTGTGTTCTGCTCGATGAATGTCAATTCGGGTCTTCATTAAATCTCTGCACTCCCTTACCTTGGACTTTTCAGTGCCATAAAGCAAACTGGAAAGCTGGGAGGTACGGAAGCTCAGGCCACAAACTCCTCTGCGCAAAGAATAAGGTACGGATGATCAATGCTTGCCTGTTGTTACCTGAAGTACAAAATTTTCATATTGTTTGACATGGTTCCATTTCAGGTTCATATGGAGAAGGTCCCCCAAGTGCAAGCCCTCCTGAAGCAATTTCCTTGGGGGCGCATCGAGAAGGATGGCACGTTTGCCGAGCCTCTCGTGCGCGCTTTGCATAATGTCTTGGGTCCTGAAGGCTTTGGCTACTGGAGCATTCCTGGAGGCTCCAACCCACACCTTAAACATGCAAGCGATCCTCCCCGACCTGCTGGAGCGCCTTGCATCGATGATACAAAGGGGTTTGAACACGGCTACATGCTCCTTTCAGATAAACTGTTGACGGATGAGACTGGCTGGAAGCTAGAGAAGCGTTTAATCCCTCGATTGGTTTTTGAGCTTGGCACGGAGCCTGAGCTTGCTTCCAAGGTGGATATCGTGGACTGGGACTCATGGTACAAGTGGCGCAATCTTCCCAAGGAATCGCCAGCTGCCCTATTGTTGCATTACCCTCTCACCGTATACCAGCTTTTGGTGAACGTGCTCCACGTCACAGGGCCGAAGAGAAATTCTGCGGCGAGACGTCAGGCGCTCCACGTGCATTATATCGGTGCCGAAGTTGAATTGAATATGCTTCCCCTGTATGTGGGAACTCTCAGCGGCTAATTTCAGTCTGACGACAATTACGATAGATTCTCTGAATTAGCCTTGCTGCTTCCTTACACAGACATCAAGATGACTCTCTTTGGCGTCGCGGTCCACTCTCTCGTCAAAAAGGCGAAGAATAATAGCATCGCAATGAAGGCGAAACATAACCAGCCAGTTTACACGTACACCAGCCCTGCATCATGTGGAGCCAGCACCCTGTCTATTTTTCTCTATGGAGATCATGAAGACTGGCACCCGAAGCACCCCTTCATCCGATACATATACAACAAACCTGATGCTGTCATCGGCTTAAATGCTGGGCTCGTCAACTATCCAGCATGGCAGTCCGTCATCTTGTACTGTCATATGTACAATGAGCCTTTTGCCGTCACCGAATATGCAGAGCAATCCGCAGAACAGCAAAGAGACTCATTCCCTCTGATCATCGACCATATCCTCCCTCAGGCCCGCTTAAACTACCATGGCTCGGAGGTTCACAATCTCACACGACCTAGAGAATACCCCATAACATTTAATCCTTTCCAGTGTCCTGGGCAGAGGGGCATGGGTCAAATTCGATTGCCGAGCGTACCGAACGGATTCACAATCAGAGTAGTCGGTGACGACCAGCAGGAGACGGTCCACTCCGTCTCTGCTGGCGTCCCTGCACCGGCTTCGGACTTGAGTGAGCTGCTCCAGAAGTCGGCGCAGTTGTCGTTGTGAATTGTTTGGGCTGAGTATCTATCTTGCACCGTGCAAGTCTCCATGAATCACAGTCAAATGATGAATATTATGCCGAGCAGGTGATACTGTTCATTGCGGATCTTGCCCAGAGAATACTTATGTAGTCACTAGTTACGTTGAGTAGGCGATTGCCCGGCGAATTACTCGTGTTAGTGTTCATACGTCCCTGACTCTACTGTATGATAGCCACTTGGCCACCTACCAAAGGGGGGTCGAACTTCAAGAGCATACAATTCCAATTTGAAATCGAGTAATCACTTCATGCAGGGAAGATCTACTGACGCTTTTGATGTCGTCGTTCAAACGTAAAACACTATCAGGTCGAGCTACCCTGCCCCAAGGCACTCGCCTTTCTCCATTTTCCACATCTACCGTAATAACTTCAACTGGGGTACCTTCACTTGATGATATTCTCGGTGGGGGACTACCCTTATCCTGCTCTCTCGCTGTCCTTGCTCCCGATCATCACTCGGCATACGGAGAACTAGTGCAGAAGTACTTTGTAGCGCAAGGTCTTGCGTCTGGTCAGAAAGTCTGCATCATCCGTGACGAACCCCTGAGATTTGCAAGGGAGGGCATCTGGATGGCAGGGAGTACTCCATCGACGCCTGCACAAGCCAGTACAACTGAGGATGCAGACGACGAGAAAGCGAGTCAGCATGATGATAAGATCAAGATTGCCTGGCGTTACGAGCAGATGAAGCAGTTCCAGACCACAGTCTCGTCCAACTCGTATGTAAGTCCTCTACTCACGCTGGACGATACTGAGGTGTTCAACCAATTCTAGTCTTAATGACGATTTCTGCATGACATTTGATTTGACATGCAGGATCCCCACCGCATCCCTTGATGCTGCACGACAATCTGGTCAGCTGATCCCGATTGATGTCGATATATCTGAGGATGGCACGGGAGTGATCGAACAGATCGAGGAGCTACTGTCAACGGCACAAACGCACACGCTGTTCGAATATGTATCCCTGATTTAGGATCGCCCCACTGGGGCGACATGCAACCACTAGTGAGACAGTCGCCTGCCACAAGCCTGAGGAGATCGTCACTGATGTAATGATAGACCGTGTTGACCTTGCTGCACTCGCTTCGAAGGCTCCTGCATCGGTATCCAAACGCTTGCGCTTCGCTATCTCTTGCTCCTCATATGTGTACGGATATGTGGGGAGGACCTGGGTGGGTTCAAAAAGTAGGGTGGCTAACCGATGCAGCGATCTCGATGTCGGCATTTGGGGGTGAGCATTGATGCGTGTGCCCAACAATAGATCAAACTCTGATGTCATGTGCCCAGCTAACCCTTCGCTGTCTTCTCTTTTCCCTTCCCATCACGGCATCGTTCAAATTCATACACTTCCGGCCCCCCATACAATTCTCCCAGCCAGTGATAAATACTCCACTCTCCGCGGCCTGTCATCGGCTGCGGGGACAATGGGTGGAAGCGGAGAAAATAACTTGGCTTTCAAGTGCATGCGCAAACGTCTTATCTTTGAGACACTACATCTGGACTTGGAAGGTGGTGTGACTGAGCGACGGACGACACCTGCCTCGAATGCTATGTCCCTGGATGCTGGCATGGTGCATGAAACGATGCCCGCCACTGTCCTCGCCACTGAAGGCAGAAAGGGTTCCCTTGCAACTGTCGAGGTTGAATTTGAACGTTCCAAGGATGTAGGGTCTACTCGGGCCATCGCCGATATTACTACCGATGACTCCCTTGTCCCTCCAAAGAAGCCAAAGAAAAAGGTGGCATTCCGTTCGGAACGCCCTGATTTGTATGATTTTTGAAAATGACTTTATCTCCGTTACCCCTGCACTTCTCAAAGAATATGAAGAATAGGCATTGGGAAGTTTCTTGATTCGTACCCGCGAGGGAAAGCCCTCACGCATGCGTGCTTCCATCAGGTGGCGATGACTGCCGGAGTCTAGCGGAATGGAGTACAGTATACCCTGTTATGGCATTTCAGATTGACGACCTTGGTCCTTGACACCAAAGGACATTTTCTGGAAATAGAAAAAGTGAGTATCATTTCATGACGCCACGGTGTCAACGACGGTAACGCTACATGGACAACCTACCTCGATGGAAAGACAGATAACTGAAGTGGGAATATTAGCCCTCGTTACGTTGGATTGGCGAGGAGATATAGGTCTAGAGAAGTACTAAGTATTTGATGTCGTTAAGGAGGAGATATCGTGATCAGTCAGTACTCATCGCTCTGGCAGTTGGCATAATTAAATAACCATGAGATGTGACGTGTGAAGTTTAGATTTGAAGAGCTTTCACCCTGCAGCATTGTGATGGTCATGAGTAACCATGTTGCGCGATTGCAGTGATGGAGATATCTCACTGTAGTTATACACTTTTTTTTTGCACTAGTAATCAAAATTTATGGGAAAGAAAACGTGTTTTATGTAACAACATGAGACTGAGCGCTACTACAGTGCATAAAAAAAATTGGACGTTCCTAGCTTAAGCTTCAGATTTCACTGTGTCGACGTAGCACTCTCGTCTGGCCAACTAATCATCAGACCAGTCATGTAAGTCAAAGTTTCATTATGCTCCTTGTTCTGTTGACAAGCTTCCTGTCAGGAACAGCCATCCCAACGTGCTTGTACCCTCTTCACGATCAACGCCAGCTTCACCAAGAGCTGGTTATACAGTATACGAAAAACCACTACCGCCAATGCCACCAATTAATTATGCTCTACCAAGACCAACCAGTTGGATAGATGGATCTGGTGAGAATTTATCATTAGAACTTGGCTGTTGGATTGATTGGTGTTTCAATTCATACTTAATGGTTGTGCTTGTTTTGAGTCTTCGGCGCTTAGTACCATAATTCTTTCGTTGTTTTCGACGTTCGTTACCCGACCTTTTTTTGCTGACCCGTTATCAAAGATCTAGACCATCCATCAACCGCTTTACCGCCTTCCAGCTCACTTTCTCCCAATCATCACACCGGATCCCGCTCACGCTCACCGACACCATCTGTACCTGGTGAATCTGGGACCTGGTCCCAACATTACGGTACTCAGAATTTAACCAATATGAGACTTACTGCGGATATTTTAAGTCTGGACGAGTCTCCATCTGCTGGCAATCCCCTGGTGCCAGACCATTCGTTTTTACAAACACCTCTCGTGCGGTCGGTCTCCGAGGGCGAATCTTCTTTTCGTTTAGACTCATCTCCAATACACTCATTTGCACGACCCCCCAAGGTGCCGCCGCTCCCAGATCCCTCTCAGTTCCCAGACCCATATCCCCAGCGTTCCCCATATTCTCGCATGTCTGATAGGCTCTCTTCTACCCTACCCGCTCTCTCTTCTGAAGGTTCCTCTTCCGCATCCACACGTTCGTCTGCATACACTAGCTCCGGAAGTGCACTAACATCGAGTGACTATGGCCATGTTCACGTCGCTACAGGAGAGGACGAGGAGATTGGCGTCGCAGTAGGAATCGCATCCGACGATGTGGAACAGATCTTACAGACCAAGACTGTTGCTCCTTCATCCGCAGGAAGGACTCCAATAGACCAAACCAGGTGGTCAGAATACTCAGCGAGTATTCGATCGAGGTCATCTTCCATCGGGCAAAATAACACTCACAGCATGCATGAAAATGGTGCACCGCGCCTTCGGGAAAACCCTAGCTTCGACATGGGTTGGCAAACAGTAGATGAAAGAGATGAAGTTGGTTTGACAAGCGACGAAGAAAACTGACGACCTAGGCGAAGAAGATGACGAAGTTGACGACAAGGAGGAGGAAAGGACATCTGCAGCAGTGGTAGCTGAAGAAGGCCGCGGCCTCATTGTTAGAGGCGAAGGTATCCCAGTTGTCCAGCTACGCGTTGATCCGGGTGAGTACGAGTGTCATTTACAATCCATACAACTCATGACGCCACCTTCATCAGGAACTACACATCTACTCCTGGGATCATCTAGCACGCCCGGTACGATACCGACTTTCCTGCTAGGCGTCTTACCGCAAATATGCAATACCCTACTCGCACTCGACATTTCTGCCAACTTCTTAAACGCGGTTCCTATTGCTCTTGCTTCATGTGAGAACCTAGAAGAGCTCAATGTCGCGTCCAATCCTGTTCGAGTCTTGCCCGCGTTCTTGACTAATCTCACGTCCCTGCGTGTACTCATCGCGGATTCTACTGGTATTGGTAGCCTTCCCGATTCATTATGCGTGCTCGACAAGCTTCACACCCTTAGCATTCGGAGGAACAAAATGCATTCCCTGCCCCAGCTGGCTGTGCCTCTTGCCTTCACTGCAGGAGCTTTATCTTGATGGCAACCCGTTCCAGGGTCCTTGGCAAGCCTTGGTCGAGCCACTGCTCGCTAAAACTTCGATGCCACTGTTTTATCCGCCCTCGACACCCATGATCCCCCCTTCTCCTGCCAGTCTTGCTGATTCATCTGTAGGGCCAGAGACCGACACGGACTCGGAACCTAATAGTGCGGGTCCGGAGGGGCAATCGTTATCTCAATTTGATGACGACACTATTACCCCAGCTCGAGCTCCATTTCTTGGTCGTTCCGTAACCTCCCCGCCAACGCTACCTCTCCCCAAGGCTGTTCCGCGGGGTTTAACACGCACCAAGACTGCTCCAAACGGATCATTTTTCAGTTCAAAATCGCGTCCCAGAACTGAAGCGGCTGATGGACTCAGGATATCGAAGCGCGTAGAAGACTCGGGTTACTACACAGATCACGATCTGCGGAGAATGAAGAGCGCGGGGGAACTACGTTCATCTATCGATCAACATGACTCTCAGATTTCTCCGCAGGACTCACCCATCGTTACCCCTGCCCGCCCAGCGCTCCCGACCTCAGCGTCCAGCTCGAATTTACTTACCGTAGTAGGTGGCTCACCGGAATCCGATCGCTTGAACGTACCCAAGCGGTACGCCAGTCTCGGCGTTTCTTCGTCAGCGTCTACCCCCACGCGTAACCCGCGGCCATCCTTACCTCAGACACTGTTCGATCCGCCTTCAGGCACTCTAGAGCCCACAGTTCCTGAGTCCTTGCGTATCTCTGCCGTCGAAACTATTTCACCGGCGACTTCTCCGCGTCGACCACTGTTGCGTGATCCACCTCAATCTTCACCAGGTTATGGGGAGAGGAACAGCACTGCAAGGCAGTCTCAGTCTCACTCCAAGGACAGAGAAAAGAGCGGGCGATGGGGTTTCTTGAAGAAAATGTCGATGGGGAAGATGCGACCCGGACCCGACTCTCCTGTTCCTCCATATCGCCCGACCACCACGTACAACCGCACGTCTCAGCCCGAGTCGGGGATTGTATCTGTCTCCAACCCCACGACGCCGTTCTCAAGCACGTCGCCTCAGATTGACCTTCGCTTCTCTACTACAGAATTTTTTGGGCCGCTCACGGGCGGCGCTCCTTCTGTCGCTTTGTCCCCACCAGAGCTAGAGAATGAGGCCGAGAACGAGACTCCAACCTCTGAAACGGCTTCCCCGATTCCGCCGCCTGCTATACCTGGCAATTTCCTTATTCCATCATCTTCTCCTGTTCCACGGTCATCCAGAAGAAGGAGCTTCTTGCCGGTCGATGATACAGCGACTATTCCTTCGTCGTCACCTGTACCCTTTCTGGAACGCCTATCAGGCGGTGATAACGCGGATGAGCCAAAGCCTGGTATGTCATCGAGTCCAATTCCAGACTCGGATAGCGTCGACTTTGCTACTCGGAGAGAGGAGGAACGAGCTCGAGAGGCATACACGCGAGCTTTACGCTCTGTTATGGCGTATTTGAAGGATATGAACGATCTTGGCACGTCCCAGGGTGGTAATACCATCAGCATGTATTCCGGAGTGGAAGAGAGTCCGTCGAGCGGAATGCGCTCGCGCAGACCGACGATCATTGAGAGGACGAACTCTGACACGTCCGCAATGTCGGCGATTTCTCGAGCAGGATCCATGTCTGCGCAGCTACGGTCTCCTGATGCCATGTCCAGTCTGCGCAGTGGAACGGCTTCACAGACGGTCAGCGTTGCTGTCTCGGACTGTTCTCAAGAAGAGCGGAAGTACAAGGATGATAAAAGTAAGCGTGCACTTGTGGTTCGGGAAATTGTTGAGTAAGGAGATTTGATTGTCGGCTGTGACAGAGGTTACTAACTGATATTTAAAGAACGGAGAAGACGTACGTGAAAGGCCTTCAAGAACTTGTCGATATATACATCAAGCCTAGTGCTGCTCCTGTCAACCTGATCAGTGGTGTCGGTTCCGGCAAAGAAACAACCATCCCCTCAGCAGAGAGGAAGATCGTTTTCAGTGGCATCGAAGGTCTCTTTTCATTCCACAAGGAAAGCTTCCTTCCGTCGCTGGAGAAAGCAGCGGCTCCGCTGCTGCAGAAACCTCCTGGAAGTGAAGAGTTGGATCCTGACGGTCAATTATCCGTGCAGGTAGCGACGGCTGTGGCTGGATGTTTCTTGAGATACGCTGCTTTCATGAGGATGTACTCGACATATATCAAGTAAGTACATGAATATTTCGTGCTCCGCTCTTTGCTGACAGTATGCGCAGCAACTTTGATAATTCTGTCCAGCGCATCAGATTTTGGTCGACAGATAGGCCTGTCGCAGGAAACACTAGACCAGGCTCTACCCTAACACCCTCCTCCAGCACTGCCCAGCTTGCTGGGCTTGGTCTTGCTATCTCCTCTCCTTCAGTCCCAGCCGTGATGTCTGATCCATCTTCTCCAAGTCATGCAGCACATTTAACGTCTGGACAACGGAGACGAATAAAACACTTTCTGAAACGTTGCCGCATGAATCCTCGTCATTCACAACTCAATATGGAAGGTTATTTACTTTTACCAGTTCAACGAATACCACGGTACCGGCTACTAGTAAGCGTTCGCACTGGTCCGTGTATGACACGACTAACTGATCGTCTGTTCAGTTGGAAGAGCTTTTGCGAAGCACTCCACCATCGTATACCTTTTTGGATGACTCGTTGGACCGAGCTCTGACAGAAATATCTTCGTTGGCAAACAACATGAACGAAGGCAAACGAGAGTCCGAATCTCGACGAAAACTTGTTCAATGGCAGTCAAGAATACGAGGCAAATTCCCCAGCCCTCTGGTGCAACCACATCGGTGAGTTGTGAACACAAGTATCAGCTTCCAGTCCTCTGACGCTTCGACCAGACGGCTCATCATGGATGGACCTCTACTGCTCACTAGGGTGGTGCGAAAGACGGTCGTTTCATTTGAGACGTTCAATGCTCAGGGGGACGCCTCTGCTGTTCAAGTTGATTGCCTAGCGCCAGAGCTTAACCCCCGGCCTCTTATCGGAATACTGTGCAACGACCTTCTTGTTCTCTGCAGGGATCCTAGCGACGGGAAGGATCCGATGTCTGTGGTCGACCTGTGGGCGGTGCTGCGGATGCAGACCTTGCCCCAACCGGCAAGCATCGTCCATGGAACTGGTAAGTTGATCTGAAATGGAGGAGTTTTGCTTATCTCATCATTGGCCCTAGTTTTGCGCCTGGTTGACAACAAGGCTATCCTGTATTTCGATGCTCCATCACCTTCTGATGCTTTGAACTGGTTTAGAGGTAAATACGACCACACCTAAAGTCCACTTTTGGCTGACAGCGGACCTTAGCCATTAATCTGCATATACCTTCTGCAAAAGCATAGACACTTACCCAGGTCCCCGTCGCGCCTAAAACCTAGTACCCAATCTCGTTTCTAGCTCGCTGGATGGGCACTCTGATACGTATATATACTGTCATTAAGTTTCCTGCATGTTGCATTCGGTTTTCGTCCTCAACATTATCTTCCCACTGTATTTCACACATTACGCTTTTAACTCTCGTATGGCTAGGTAAAATAGACAAACTTAACTGAAAACAATACAAGCCCTGAAACTCGTTCCGCCGTGATAGACGGTTTTGTCATGCTCCAAGCTCGAGGTCACATTTCAATTTCAATTTTGATCAAACTGTAGAATTTTGGAATAACTCTTACACGCTGATTACGGTAAACTAGATTCTTGATCGAGACGAATATGCATATAAATACTCGTTTTCTTCGCACGGCTCACTACATATAGAGTACACTGAGGACAAAGTCGGATTTTGATCAGCAAAATCACAATCAAGTTGACTAGATATTATCATATTGGTAGAGTTGGCAGTGACATGCAATAACCAGGTATGTCGGATAACTGAAGGTTTACAAAAAAATGATATAATCAATGGGCTCCAGGTATTATTGCAAATACAATTACACCTACGAGTGAGGCGACGTTAGTGATGTCAAGAATTGCCAAGCGGAGCAGCTATGCTCACCAGCCATTGCCAGAATGCTTCCATCTTGTTCTTTGGTGGGGGTTCGTCATATGTATCCGCCGCAATTTCAGCTAGATCGCTCTTGAAGTCCATGTCCTCTGGAGCAACGGGCCTGGTGCCATAGTAGAAGCTAGCGCCAACGTACATTATTGGCCAGGTAATAAGAAGAATGTAGTTGGTGACGAAAGTTGCAGTATTCCAATTTCCTTTGAGGAAGACGCTCCATCCGCTGAACTAGAGAGTAAAGGAATGATCAGTCTAAACAGTATTAGCGAATATGAAAATTTGACATACGAAACAGACAGTGACCGTTGAGACAGCTCCCCACCACGCCGCGTATGGCTGGAGATTCGTGTAGTAAGGGAGCGACTTGCGATCTATGCCTTGGGCCTGCATGCCCTTGTAGAAGCGGAGGTACGTCACCGAAATAGCAAACCACGTCATAAGGCCAGCGACGGACGTCATGTTGGAGAACCAGAGAAACACTGTGCCCGCACCCTTGGACACAGCCATGAAGGCAAGAAGGGAGAAAGAGGCGCAGAAGAGAACAGCAATGTAAGGCAACCCGTTACGTGTGGTTTTAAGGAAGAATTTGGGAGCATTTCCTGAGGCTGCAAGACCATCTACGAAGTGCGTTAATTTCGGTAAGTTGGCTGCCAAAAAAAGTATACATACAAATCGCACGAGACGAGGTGTACAAGTCACTAGATGAAGCGGACCATGCCGAGGTCAACAAACAAGCATTGATAATCTGTTTTGAATAGCAATCAGAAATTTCTAGGTAAAAAAGGAAAGCCATGTGCTGCTTACTGAAGGAAGAGATTTAATTCCAGCTGTTTCGATAGCAAGGACGAATGGAGACTCGGCAGTTCCACTGTTCAATTTAAGAAATGGGTTGTTGGATGGTACAAGCAGACCAATGATAAGTGTTCCACCGATGTAGAAAAGTAATATACGGATGTATACTCGACGGATGGCTTTGGGCAAGGTACGACGAGGATTCTTCGCTTCTCCAGCAGCAATCTAGGTAAGATTCGTGAGCGATGGATTGACAAGCCTAGAATATAACGTACAGCAACAATCTCAGTTCCAATGAACGAGAAAGCAGCCTGCGATAAAACAGCCCAGAAGCCAAGGAATCGTCCTTTGGAACCTTCAATGCCATTATACTGAACGAATGGTCCAGGATTTTTCCAGTAGCGGAATCCAATGCGGTCATGGTCTGGGCCACCTCCCAAATCGATGACTATACCGAGAATAATAAGACCGGTGATTGTGAGGACTTTGATGGATCTGTAGTGATATCAGAATACGAGATCGGGATATAGTACTCGGTACGCACGCAAAGACGAATTCCGCCTCGCCGTAAGCGCCAGCACCAAGCATATTAATGGTGACAACGACGACAAGACACATGGCGACCCATACTGAGTCATTGACAGTTTGATTCCAATAGTTCATCAATAATGCAGCAGCAGATAGCTCGGCTGGGAGATAACAAATGTCAGCAGGCGCGCTAAGAAAATGCATTAAAGTTAAGTACCAGGTGCTAAAAAAAATAAGAGGTGAGTAATTGCGAGAAATGAAGGAGGAAGAATGGACATACAGACAATGGTCCAGCTATACCAGTAATTCCAACCCATGGCAAAAGAGAATGCAGGGTCAACGAAGCGCTCGGCCAGTTTGATGTGACCACCAGGTATAGGGAGGAAAGCAATCTACGGAAATGAAGATGAGGTATGTGATCTACGTCTGGGACGTGCAGCAAGCACACCATTTCTCCCAAAGTGATCATGACGGAATAGACGATGGAGCCCATGACCACGTAGCCGAGCAACAGACCAATGGGGCCACCATTCGCCAGAGAGTTTGCGGTTCCAACAAAAAGACCAGTACCGATGACACCACCAATACTTGAGGGAGGTGAGAATTGACCAGAAGAAAGAAGAAAAATGCAACAGACCTGATCATAGCGATGTGGCGATTCTTGAGTTTACGTTGGAGGGTGTGCCGCGGGGGGGCCTGCATAGACTCTCCTCCATCATGATCATGGTCTGAGGCGTCAGAGAATTCGCCTTTGCTGGCAGTAGGGTCTGTCTTTTCGGCACCCATATTGGCAAGCGCTCGCTTGCTCGAAGGTATGAGGAAAGAGATAAGAATTGAGGCCAAGCACGGCTGATAGATATATGAGCGTCTGGGGGGCCGTGGCAGTGAACTTCCTTACCGTACGGACATGAACGCCACGGTCTGATAAGTGACATACCCGAATTAACCGAGCGGGATTAGGTAGGTCAGGCACCGCATAGTAGTTACAACGATGCTCCTCCTACCGTAAATATGCTCAGGAAGTTGCTGGAAGGGGTATACTGTGCATCTACAGCTTGTACAGCATCAACGTTTGATAGGGTTATACAATAAGCCATAATAGCTATCAGAGCTTGCTGTATATTATCATTCAAACGCAAGTACTCGGAGGAGTAGCGCAATAAGGCGTCAGTGCAACGCAGCTGGCGACCTTACGAGTCGCATTAGTGGTTGCTATGTATCCGTGGAGGATAGCAGTCTTGACCTGAGCCTGAAGTACAGTGTATCTCCATAGTAGAAGTCACGGTGGCATTTCCATCAGAAAAACTTGAACAATTTCCCAGTAGTCGGATACTTACCATTGGGACTGTCGATAATCAAATTTGCTCTTGCCGGCTCATCATGATGATGTTGATCGACTATCCTACTACAGCAGACTACAGCTAGTGGTAATCGGATTTTACAAGGCAGTGACATGTGGCAAAGACTTGGCAAATGGCCCTATGTGCCGTTCGCACGACTGAGATCGATGGATCAGGTTGACGTCCATATGATGGTATGGAGGCCCGTGCGCGTGGAGACAGGTGGAGACTTGCCTATAATTATGATTTACGCAGCGGATCTTGCAGCAGCCCCTGCAGCCTGCGGAACTGTCACATGTTACACTTGACAATGAAAATTACCTTGCAGTGCCGTAGTATCGCAGGAAGAAATCAACCTCCTACAGCCTGCTGGTCTTGAGCATCAGACGTTCAAGGAAAGAATCGGGGGCATCGGGGCGAGCGAAGTTCCTATGACCTGTTTCAAGGCGAACAGCCTCAGACTACAGCACAAGGTACAAACTCGCCGAGATAGAATCCAAGTTAGCCCTAGCATGTGCTACTTGTGCCTGCGAATGGGTAATATTAGATGGCTCACTACCTGGGCAGATGAAGTTTAAAAGGCGCGGATGCAGACTGCTACTAGAGATTCTCATACTTACCTAGTACAGGCAAATTGACCACCAAGGGGTTTCGTCGGTCCAGGACTTAAGTCACGTAAGCCTTTGGTTAATTTTGGTCACGGCAACGGCCCCGCTTGAAGTCTGATCGTGAGTTATAATAGCCCGGTATGTGGGGACAGAGGATGAGAGTCGGCTTACATAATATGACCGCACCTCCCACGATCGACAGCGTTTGATTTACCCAAGTATGCATTGGCCAGTGCTAGTCATGATTCTCTTAACGAAGTACTTACTATATATGGTCCCCGCATAGCCAGCCAATGAAAATCGTTCATCGTTCACCCGGAAAGAGGTCGTTGTAATGATTTAGTCCCATTCAACAGAAGGGATTGTCTTAACAATGCAAGGTAATGATCGGAACTTATGAACAAATCCCAGGAAATCCCCTTTGACATTTACGCCATGGTACTACATGTCGACGGCTGAACTTTTTCCGGTGCTGAGCGCGTGTATACCAAGGTACGCCACTAGAAGTTTTCGCGTCACACGAGCAATTTTTGGAGTTGTATCTAGACTTTTAAATTGGTTCCGATAGGTTCCGACATGCTTATCGTTACGGGGCAATGTTTTCTCATTCGAACTAGTCTCCTATCAAAGGTATAGTATTCCTTCGTATTAAGAATTTGAATTAACAGATATTACACAGAAAGTCGAAGTCCGAAAAGCGGGAGTATGAATAAGGTAAACGCCACGAAATCGTTACAAGGTAATTTCAGTGCGACCAGCCCATCAAAGATCCCATCCAAACGGATAGACCACGCCACGATGGCGGAGTAAAATCGATGCCTGATGTAGGACGTGATCGTGAACGACGCCTAGCCAGACTACGGTCATGCAGAGGGTTGACCTTTGCTTTTTGGTTGCTCTCAAATGACCCAGGATCTGATGTGCGGAACAGGGGTATATGTGGGGGTGCTAGTTTGTGGGATGGGCCCTTGATCCGGGCTTTCTTGCGAGGCGGAGGAATAGTGCTGCCAGTATCAGCGACAGGCACCGCAGGATTGGGAGAATTCGTCGCAGGCAGGAAGTTCTGAACAGGGTCATCTTCTCTTCGTCGCTTTAGTACCCCTCGACGGGGAGCGAGTATGATGGCCTGTTTGCGGGTATCCTGCACGAGGTCGTATTCTGCCTGCTGCAATATCCTGGGTCCTTCTGGTATATCTTTGTGCTCGTTCATGTGGAGCAACGCAGAAAATGTCCCATCTCCTGCTTGCGTTGGGGTATCTGACAGTTTTGGGACATTTGCACAGGTCGCTATGTACGCGTTCTTCAGCTCCTTCAGGGTAAGATAGCGCTCTCGTTGACGTGACCTCTCTATATGGTGGACGTATGGCGAGTATCCCTCCCGATCCCGCTCCCGGAGTAAATTGCCTCGTGCTATGCCTCTACGTTTCTTGGCTAGCAAATGGTGACGAACCGCGTTTATGGGTGAAACCTCGCCCCTCTCCACTAGTTCAGCGTGGGGAAGCCCGGCTTCACGACAAAGTGCAATGTTTTGTTGCCGGATAAGTGCAGCGCTCAGCGAGAGAGGTCTAACACGGACGGGAGGGGGAGGAACTTCAGCATCGTCTGGGAGATCTGAATACCACATGTGTACATGATCACGAGAATTGACGAAGGGCATTGCTGGCAATGAATGAATAGTGGAGGAGACGCTAGCAGACGATGAGGATTCTATTTCACGACGAATGCGTTTTGAGGGTGGGGAATCGGATGAAGCAAGAGAGGCGTGGGGAGAGGGAGAGGGGCAAGATTCTCTATAACGTTTTCGTCCCGTCAATGAGGGTGACGATTCGTGAACTGCAGTCGGAGAAAGATCGATCGCGCGTGCCGACGTGATAGATGACGTCGATGGTCCCGCTTCAGACACTCCTGCGCTGCCCCCAATCGAAGGTAGTGGTTGAGAAAGCGCTTGGTCAGGACAGGATTCTGCCAGAGACTCGAGGAATGTCCGAATAGCAGCCTTCACCTGTTCTTTGCTCTGTCCAGGAACAACGACGCGTACTGGAGGAGCATCAGAATTCTTAATCCATGTATCCTGCAAGTCATGAGGGTGGACAGGCGGCACTATCTTTTCCTCCTCAGGCTCCTCCTCATAAGGTGGAATGTATCCAGTGCGAGCTCCTTGGGCTCGACGCTTCCACAACTCATCTCTCCGTTTATTTCGCTTAGTACGCTGTATGAAAGCTTCCGTCTTCTGGATTTCACTCGCCCGAGCACCGTGGAGGTCAAGCTTGAATGCAAGCAGGCGTTTCTCGAAGCGAAACTCTTCGTCCTCCGCTTTCTCTAAGCCCACAGATTCGTCGGGATTGGTACTTCGGCTCAGTTGGAAATCGATGAATGTAACAGCGCCATCCCCGCCGACAAGAACGTGACGAAGTTCAATATCTCCATGGAGGATACCTCGCGAATGGAGCATTTCAAGCCCTTGCATAGCACGCTCCTTGAGGACGTCGGGCATGGTAGGTGAGGCCTCCATCCAAAAACTTTGATGGGGTAATTCCATAGCAATGCTGATCGCGCCTGGCAGGATGTGGACACCGATGATGCGAGGAACAATGACGCCTTGGAGGGGCTTCAGGTATTGTTCTGAGTTGTAGAGAGTCATCTGAAAGACAGACGTTCAGTAGACGAATGACTTGCATTATGCGCACGAACCTCGGAATTAAAACCGATCCAATCCGCTTGCTTGTCCAGATTCCATCTATGTCATGTTGAGTCAATGATAACGATCACTTGGGACATTTGCTCACCGTCGGCTGATAAAAGTTATCTTTCGTCCGGCGATAACACCGGATTGTATATAGGCTGAGCACATCGAGCCCTCTAAACCATTGTAAGTAAGATGAACAAAGATGACTCCGCGACAAACGCACGCCGTAGGGATAACAATGTCTCTGTTTGTTGGATATCCTCACCAGCTGCCCATGCGCATGGGCCGTGTGGCACATATATTGGGATATCCTTAGCGAAGTTTTCATGGAATGAGGACTCGTGTTGCAAAGTAGAAGACCCCTCTTGTGGCGTTGAGTTCTCGTCCGTATCGCCCCAGTCTACCATTGCTGCACACCTCTGCACATCTTCTTGACGTGGGGTTGTACGCCGCCAAGGACTCAGGGAAGCTGGAGGACGGTAGGGCGCAGTAAGAATTTCAAAGAACTGCGAGGTGTGGTCTATGCCTGATGGCACGTTGTAATCGTGTGGAAAGATGGATGGTGCGGCATATGTAGGGAGTCCATTTACTGACTTCTCGTCATGGCAGCTTGAACTCGGAGGCGGTATCCGAGAGACTAGCATGGTTGGGTCCGCCTCCGACTGTGATGTTTGCTGTCGTGCTAAGGTCATGAGGAAGCGAGGGTAAACGCAAGCAGGGGAGCGGAATGATGATGCTGGAGGGTGTGATATGTGATTCGCATTGTCTAATTATGTTCTGTCCTTATAATCTGCCGTTGAAGTACAAGCGGCCACAGCGCAACTTAAGCGTGTGGACACGCTTCGACGGCATTGTTTGTGGTTTGACCATCCTCAACACCTTCCTTTTCCGGACAAGGCGATGTCCACCGTAGTGATTGCCTTGTTCTTCGTCGGAAGCAGACGGACGAAATACAGATTATGAACAAAACTACAGTGACTATAGGTACAAAATATACATACATGCCTATACAATTATTATCAATGAGGTACAAACCCGTAGAATAAAATTGCGTGCCATCCAGTACACTTGTGGGTGAACAAGTACACATACACCACAATGCTAGGTTTTGTGACAAAATACACACCATAATCTAGAGTCATGATGTGAACGCCCATCCGCCAGGCATACTTAATTCACGGGATTTTTTGGACATCAAGAAACGTTCAACGTTCGGGTCGTCCAAGGTCTTCAATTCATTCGTGGACATGGCAAGTGCCTGCGATGGCAGCCGCGGAAGAGAGTAAAACCGATGTGACCACGAATTGAGGTCCAGCGTCGATACAGGCGATGTTCGTCTTCTTCGGCACATGTGCTTTGGCACGTTCGTTAACTGTGGCGTCGGAAGGCACTGCTGAATGGAAATCGCGCAGTCCGTGGCAAAGCGCGTCGGGTGTTCCATTTGGAGTATGGGCGGCACAATCCAGAACGCCACAAACCCTTTCCCCATCCCCAACACGTAAGTCCAACCAACTACCCATCATCTCGTACTCATCCACTGACATCCCAGGAGACTCCCATGAAGTGTTAGAGGTGGTACGTCGTTCAGCTAGCCATGCAGCCAGGGTAACAGAATCTGATGATGCAAGACTACCCAACGAAACTCGTGAGGCAGGGGTATCTTTGGTTGGAGAGCCCGGGGAAACCGGGGATGAGTTCTTTGCAAACACCATGTAGTCACCAGCAGATGGGACCGGGTCGTCGCTGCGATTTATCATCTTTATATCTGAACGCCCGCGGGAGAGTTTCGGGACCTTGCCAATGCGCGAGACAACACTCTTGACACTCTTCAAGCCACTCTTAACCGATTTCTTGAAGCTCTTCCACGAACTGGAACGCTTTTCCACATTCGTCTGTGTTTCTGTGGTAGAATGCGAGCCCCATGGCTCAGGTGCGACAGCTCCACTACGTGAGTAAAGAGGTGAGATGGGTGATTCCGGCATCAATGGAGGAAGAATGCGATGTCCGTACGGCAGGTGGCCATGGAACATAAGGACTATTCGGGTGGTGGAAGGCGGGAACCCAATGCGGTCCTTCATACAGCTTTGTGTTCTTAGTTTTACGAACAACCACTCGGCGGGTGGATGAGACGTGGCTAGATGAATGGCGGAACAAGATATTGGCTGGGAGGGAGTGGGAAGTTTCGTTACGACATTGATTTGCAGGCAAAGGAGATGTTAACGAATGTGTGGTTGAAAAATTGAGAAAGGAAGGTAGCTGCAGCGTGGATGCAGATGGCAGAGGAGGAATGGGGCGAAATGACTCAATATTGCACCGTGAGCGGTTGATGCGAGTAACGGGTTGGTTAGGAGGAACAAGGTTCTGTTGCTCTTCGGGGGGTTTCTCAACAGCGACAGACTTTTCCAATGATTTACGCTGTATCTTTGAGGGAGCGTGGGGCAGCTGGATTGACTATTCAGTGGTATTAATAGGCCAGCCCGCGAGCAGGTTTTTTATTACATACAGCATGGTTTACCGCCGGTAGTGTCTTGTCCACAAGGGGTGGACGAAATGCCCGCTCAGCCTTGCGCTTTTTGACCTTCCTAACCTTAAGGTACGGCTCACCGTCGAGGGTACATGTTGATACCGCAGAAGCAATTTTAGAAGGAGCGCTGATCTTCAAGACCATTTCGTCGAGTCCAGCAAGACGCCCAGAATAGTGAAACATGAATGAATGAATGTCGAGTGGTAACGAGTGTTAGGATCAGAAGACTAGGCAAAAGAGAAACAAATGAGTGAGGGCGCTAACACTGTAATAGTAATTAATATCACAACATCCTTAGGCTGGGCGACATACTTAACAAAGAATACAAGCTAGAGCTAACCAAACAACACGTACACAAAAGAATATAGGAGACAAAAGGATGAAAATCAAAGTATACTATCTATGGAAATTATGTAACAATCGCTTCCCTTGTCATGAGAAGATCGCATTGTGAATGACAATGCGTCCTGTCAAATTCTGCTCACTCATTGTAAGGACTGAAGTATTGGGTGTGTGACATACGGAAGGACGGAATGGTTGCTTCCGCGGAAATAAACCATCTGACTCCCACTGTGGGTGAACTCCTCCCCGCTGGAAAACATCAAGTTTCCTCTGAGTTGTGCTTCCACGCCTATATATCTTTGATATTAATACTGCCGGGTCTTATTCCAGTTACACGCACCTCGAAGAAGCGACGTCTATCAGTCACACTTACGCTCCTACAACTTGTGAGGTTCAACGTTTGTAATTTTGGGCAGGTATCAATAACAGAAAAGAGACCAGCACCTGTAACACTTCAACCACAAGTCAAAACCCCAAGATAACACGTTCGCTTACTGCTTATTTTTGTACCCGCTAGTTCCAGTAGCACAAGATTTGAGCAACATGCCAAATAAGGCGCGGCGTCATCGTCCACACTGGTGTTGTTGAGAATGAGCTGTTCAAGTCTGGGTGGCTGATTTTCGGCATCTTGCGGCAAGAGCCCAGAAAGATGAAGGGACTGTAGGTGATGCACACCTGACAAGTTGAGGTACTGATACAGAACTTAGACATAGCTCAAAAAAAGCTATGGAACCAACCTTGCATTTCCTTCCAACGCATTGAATGAAGTACTCCAGGGCTCCACTGCGACGAGAAGTAGCCCCTAATTTTGTATTTCCGACCAAAGTGATCTTTTCGAGTTGCCCAAAGTCCTTCAACACATCTGTCAATGACTCCAGCGTCTGGTCCGTCATCGTCATCGCAGAGGTGTTCCCAATAGCCACCGAAGACCCTTGCCCACCCCCAAGGGCCCCAAGAGCCAGAGATTTGATGTGGGGAAGGCTAGAGATGAGCGCCACAACGTCAACGCTGGAAATTGCTGTAGATGTCAATGACAGCTTTTCAATTCTCGCCTCTGCTAACACGACCTGCAGTGGTCGGTGGACGTGCGTGAAGGAGAGGTCCAGCCGAGTGAGGTTCGGACAGCGGGCCAAAAAGGAATTAATTGAGCTTTCTGAAAGGCCTAATTGACGTAGTTTCAATGTTTGTATATTCTTCAGTATGAAATTCTCGCTTTGAAATACAGCAGAAGATAATTTGGCAAAAGTTGCATCGGTCTAGGCTACAATAAATCAACAGTTTAAAAAAGTTCAAGTTACTCACCCAGTTCGGTATCCCAGCAAGCTTTAGCACCTTCAGGTCAGGACAATTTTTCAGGAGTGGGACGAGTGCCATAGGCGGGACGGCGGTGTAATTAAAGTTCGCGGTAGAAAGCGAGGGGCAAGACCGTGCAGGCAGCTTCCGCAGTGGCGGACCCCACTTTGGCGCAGCCGCTGCAGAGAATCAGGGCCTCCCAACCGTAGTCGTGAATTACACTCACCGAAGAACCAATACTCTGAGGGACGGCATGGAAGACAGGACGGTTGCAAAGACAGAATCAGCAATTTTAACGAATCCTGTAAGGTGTAGTTCATGCACGATTTGCCAACTCCAGCAACAGCCAAAATTGTGATTTTGTTTACTGCTGGGACGTCACTGGTCAGTACGATCGACGGGCCTCGCAAAAAATACTAACAGAAGATGAGCAACATATCGGGGAGCAACGAATATGCATACGGAAGTTATCATTGCGTTGGTAAGTATTTGTGGACAAGAGGATCTCAACATAGCGAACAGTTTGGGCACCAGATTGTCAGGCATAAGTTTCAGCCACTTGAGCGTGATTTCCCAATCATCACGAGTTTCGTGTAGTGCCCTCAGATTTGCGACAAAGGAGCGCGCGCATAATACGGAAAGGTTAGGTACCGATCCGGTGGATGGCACAGAGCGAGTGGAAAGGGCAGATGCTGTGGTGAGGCTCAGAGACGATGCGAGATTGACCCGATCATCCTCGGTTTCTGCACCAAAGGTAGGGACTCCTCCCCTCCGTCGTTTCGCAAGTCGTTGGGAGGGTTCCGCTTTCCGTTTCGACATGAGAGTTGAAATTTCAAGCTCAAGCATAACTCGACATAGTACTAAAATGGTAACTCTTATCTCAACATATTCAGCCCTATTCGGGCACAGCCATTGACTCGAAATACTCACGGGACTCAACGTTTGAGCCATCGTGTTATCACACGAATATTTCATCTTGCCCGTTGTAATGTTGACGCGTTCATCTGACAGCAGTAATCTAAATATTACGGGGTTCTTCTTCTACTTATGAATGGTAGAGTACATCATGTTAACCTTGAATGGAACGTGTATCCAGTGATGAATTTCATCCCGGGTTCGGCCAATTTATATTCTCACTTTGTTGTCGCATATGTGTGATGTCGATGTATTGGCCGGGGTACGGTTCTTCGCCTAGTAAAAATGTTTCAGAAGACGAACGAAAGGACTGGCGGCGAGCCACTCACTCCGATCGATGAGGTTGACTTCCAGTTCTTCGTCATCATCGTCATCCTCCTCATCTGATGCCCAACGGTCTTCTGCGGCTGCCCTGGGATTTGCGGCACGATCAACGGCAAGATCTTTCATGAGGCGATTTATTGAGTCCTGTTTTACATTCTGCAGTGATTTTTCCCGTGCCGCGCGCGCGCGCTCGAGTTCTGGGAGATATTCACTGCGGAGACGGCAAGAAAATAAGGAGAAAAGTAATAATAATGAAGGTAAAACGTACGTCCTATATGTCTCACGAGACTCCTCCACCGCATCGAAAAATTCCTTGATGCCGGCACCTGTCGTACTTGAGACGCCGACAGCCTGTAATACAGTCAGCTATACTTTCTACAGAATGACGTAGTACACTTACCTTGAGGTGCTTGTAAAATTCATCCAACACCAGACTCATGCTATTCATCAAGCTGTTCATATAGGTTGGTTCGCCTTCAGAGTCCCTCGATCCTGAATGGGACGCAAGAGCGACTTGGAATGACTCAAAATCTTGCATCCATTCGAGAGCGAAATCGTGGGGTTGCGCGTCAGTCTTGTTAAAGACAAGGATGAATGGTAATTTTGTCTTATACATGACACTAATAAAGCGTCACAGATTGTTGAACCGCTAGATGATGCAGTACTCACCTGCAGGCATACAGCATGTTGGACATGAATGTCGCGGGAGCTGTTGTCCGTGGGGTGTCAATGATGTACGCTACCACGGTGGGGAACGAGGAAGCAACGGCATCTGTGATGATGGCACCAGATGCTGACCAGGTAAAAATCTCAATTTGCCCTGGAGTGTCAAGAATTATGTGACTAGCGTGGGTGCACGAGAAGAAGTAAGATTGAATGCAGAATGAAAATAACAAGCACGTACTCGACTGTCTCAGCCCTTTTCTCGACCAAGTCCATAACTTGGTCAAATTTTGTCGTAAAAAGATTCAAGGCAGTCAAGATACCACCGTTCGGTCCCAGATTATACCTTGTGTCACAATGATCCATTCCGTTATTCATGCACTATCGTCCAGATGGAAAAAGTAACGCACTGTTTCATGACCTCTTTATAATTAACAGTATCCCGATATCAATGTTGGCTTCGAATGGCACATGAGTAACCGCTGGGTCGAGGTTTAGGATATATGGCGGTTGTGGAGTATTTTGCGAGTGGAGGTAGGAGTTGATGCGCTGCACGAAGGTGGACTTGCCAGCACCTGCCATCCCGATCGTGATGATGACATGTGGCTTTCTTTTTGAACTTATGTCCGGTTGACTGTTCGAAGATGCGCTCATGCTGGTGAAAGGGGAGGCTTCCTAGGCAGACCAAATCGAATGAAGACATGCAGAAAAACACCGATGTCATTGATGTACCTCTTCGTGAAATCAGATAACTGTTCAACGTTGAAACGTTGAGTCGTCTGAGCCGCGTTACTTCCGATTTGAGTAATTGTCCCATAAATAGTATAGACTACACTAGTCTATGTACCTAAGTAGCGCCAGTGTCTGTCTGTGGAAGTACAATCCAAATACCAGGATCTAATAATACCCGACACACGAGTGCAATCACGCTAGGCCACAAAGCCAGAAACCAGAAATAACAGCTCCAATTGATCCTACAATGACTCTCCATAGCACCCTCTCGATTGACTTTATGTACGGTGTCACTGGATGCCCCAACCCAGAGAAGATCATGCAAGGCACTCGCACAACAAGTTGGAGCAAGTTGAATGGAACCGGAAAGTAATAAGGTTCATACTGGACAAGAGCTGCCACAAATGACCTTCGTGCGTGCAACCCGATTTCTCGTGAGTAGCGATCCCATCTACTTGTTGAGGTTGTTGATGATGCCAAGGTTGGGAACATCGCCAAGGCCACGCCGAGTCCACCCAGTAGTAACATAATGACAGTAATGAAGAGGATGAAGAATGACAATCGGCTATCCATCGGAGTTACTTCCAGAGAATTTGTTAACACTAACAGGGGATTGTCAACGAGCGAGGCGGATACGAGAAATGTCGCGAGTAATAGGACCGGAAAGAAAAAGAGGGTGACCGGTATGACGATGCGAGTTGCTCCATGCGAAAGCAACGTAGAGAGGGGTATGGCGCTCTCGGGTTTCATTGCGGCGGGTAAGCTGGGAGAGTCGGGGAGGTGAAGAAGAACCACCTGGAGTAGGAGGGCAATGTGAAGCACAGAGAATGAGACATTTCCAGGTATAGGGACGGATGGAAGAGTCATGACGAATGCGGGGAATACAAGCATAGCTGGTAGAGTATGTATTGACCACCGTCGAGCGATGGATGCAGCAGACATGAAAGTGAGAATCATCTCTCGAGTGCCTTGCTCATTTTGTCCCAGGGTTATGTGGAAGTGTGGTGGATATAGCAAGTAGTGAATAAGTGAACCCATAAAGACCAGTCGGCCCAAAACGTCAATGAAATGCAGAACTCTGTAAATGGTGTGAGGATCATATATCGAGATTCGTATCTGCGGCCACGCACCTGGGTGTCGAAAGAGCGTCAAAGTGTCCTATTAAGCTTAAGCCGTGATCCTGCGCGGATCCGGCTTTCATCCCATACTTCCAACACTTGATGACTACGGCTTCTACGATGGGGTGTGTGAGAAGCTCCGGAGGAGTGTGGTCCTCCGTCAACATATCAATTACTGCTCAACCATGAATTGTGAATCAATCATTCGAAATATTGCGCTCACCTCTTGTAGTTGTAGGCCCCGTATCTTCCAGCGGGAAGGTTGTCCAAAATATAGTTTGGATGGTAGAAGAGCTACTGTGATTCAGGAGGAATTGGTTCAACATCTCACAAGCACGTTGACCAGTGTCCTCAGCGACAGCCGAGGCGACTCTGGCATGTTGCCATTTTCCCCAGATATCTGAAGAGTCATTCAAGACATTGTACTGTGATTCATTATAATGTAGTTGGACGAGCAACAAAAATGCAATCCGTTCTGCATCAGATGAAAACCTATATTGCGAAGCCAGGGTATCATCGGCATTCGAGCCTCCCAACCGGTACCGACGCACCACAGGAAGTACAGCAGGACGCTCCGTGAGGCCAGGTGACACTGATAGCAGAGGAGTAGCTTCGTCGACCTGCAGTGTTTCGTTCATGAATCTTGGTAGTGGTGCCGGTAACTGAACACGCTGTTGTGAACAAACACAACCATACCCTAGGTACTGTCAGGGACATGATCATGTAGATCGTCAAACCACGCCTCCTCTTGAACTTCACCAACAATGAGCACGAACACACCGTTGTTAGAGACCATTGAACCCGATGATCCTTCGACGGCGCATGCTCCGTCTAGAAACACTACGTCCAATACTCGGCCTGCAGTAGTATTGACACCTAATAATATGGCTTCTGCTCCAGCTGATGCAGAATCAGGTTTGCACGTCTATAACATACTATTTTATTGTCTTTAATAACGACCCACAGGCATTGCTGGTATATTTAGACAGGTCGGAATCCAAAGCAACGTGTTGACTCAGACTGATTCTCAACTGCACTCAGTCTGCACATCCTGCAGCTTTGTTTTGCCTCTATTTCTTCAGGACATCCGCCATCGCCGTGTACATTTTATGTGGACTGTTGACAGACAATTATGTCCTTTCTGTAAGTGTCAGACCTTTTGAATGTCTCTCGTTCCTCATCGTTGCGCGTAGACGGTGGTGGTAGTTGTCTTACTTGCAATGGACTTCTGGAATTGTAGAGTAAGCTTCTGCGACGCTCATTCCCTGACAACTGACTAAGGTGTGTAAAGAACGTTGCGGGACGTACCCTTGTTGGCCTGCGTTTCTGGAACCAGGTGGACGACGATGGGGAGAGCTATTGGGTATTCGAGAGCAGAGACGTACGAGAGATTTTATATACTTTCTGCTGCTAACTGTCTCATTCCTCGCTGCTAGCCATCAAGACCAGCAAATCCAGTGGATGCTAAGTGCGTATCACTTTCATCAGCAATTGTCGAGTTTACCCTAACCGCGGTTCGAATAGGATGTTCTGGGTAAGTCAGAACTTTTGATCTTCAAACTCATCACCTGCACATACAACCTTGCAGATAGCTCTTTACGTGTTTTCAGCACTCTGGTTGTTGCTCTTTATAGTCTCCATTCTCCATTTCAGCCTCTCGTGAGTAGGCAAGAAGTGTGCCACTCGGCTCGTTGCTTATCGCCTGGCCAGGTTTATACCCATTGTGGCTCTAGCGCTTGTCTTCAATTTTACCAATGCCGTTGGATTCACATATGCGTCAGTCTTATTCTTTTTTTGCGTTGCTCGATGCTCAGAAACGTCACTTTCAGAGACAGGGATGCAAAACAAAGATGGGCCAATAGTATTGCGTCTTCCGGATGGAATATGGGAATGGGGGGAATAGGTGGGCAGATCCTGAGCAGCGCCATGAAGAACAGTGTCGGGAGATTGTTCGGATGAATGGATGATTGAAGGTTCATTCATCATACTTGATTCCAAAGGCCAGTTGTGATATAGCTAATGTTACACAAGTGCGAAAGTTGCAATAATAAATGCTGACAGTCCAAATGAAAACAATGGACATGAAGATGAAAACAATGAACACGAAGATGAAAACAGCTTGAAGGACAAACACGAAATGCGAAATGCGAATAACGGCCTACGTAACAAATCAAGATGGGTGATACAACATGAGTCATTTATGCCTTTCTGCCAACACATTCGCGTATGAAAGGAAACGGCACGGTTGTAAGGTCGCAGATCAGTGTCGTTTACTCCAATCCAACCCAACCTCGCGCATCGACACGAGAATATGCCGTTGTCGGTGCCACCGAAGTCCCGACGCCAATGAAAGACCTCAAACGACCATGAGAACGAGAGGTGGATACTCGAGGGGTGTGCTGTGATGGGAATGGGTAGGCGGTGTTCTGTACGTTGGATGTTACAGTCATAGTAGATGGCGTGCGCAATGCAGTCGTGAGAGTCTTGGGTGAAGGTGGGAAGACGAACAGAGTCTGAGAGGGCGTCGCAGCAATGAGTTGTCGTGATGGGGTAGTTTTGGGGGGAAATACAAATTGACTGGCGTTTCCGCGGAGCTTGAGCGGGGGCGGCGCTGGTTTACGGGCCGGCGTCCGGCGACGGGTACGAGGTGTCTCTTGACTGTCTTGCACAGCGATAGGTGTGATGGGGGAAGGGGGTACCGGGGGTAGTATGCCCAACGGTGGCGGTCGCCGCTTGCCCTTGCCCGCAGGGAAGTTGAAAGTCGATTGCACTGCCGTGCCGGGGGGTTGATGGATATTGAATGTAAGTTTCGTTGCAGGTGCCGAAGGCACAGGATCAAACGATTTGCTTCGTAAGGGTGGGCGATGGAGTGGAGCTTTACAAGACGAAGGTTGAGTACTAGGTTCGCTTGTGCCAGGCGATTCACTGGATAATGACAAACACGGACTTCTTCGAGGTTCGGTGGCTTCATCGAAGCCTCCACCAATTCCTAATAGCTCTTGTTCCTCGTCCGCTTCAACCAAATCCTCGCTCAGGACGCTGCCGGTAGTATGGATGCTGGCAACTGAGCCAGTTCGCTTGCGCCCATATCGGCTGCGCCACGCCGGACCCATGCCCACCCCCGATGAGGAAGCAACAGAGGATACCGAAGGTTTCCTTGCGATTATGCGTTCTTCCATAGCCCGGTCGAGGTCTTTAGCCTCCTGTTGGATAGCATCGTCTCTGTCATCCGATTCATCATTACCGTACGCGTTACGGCGGCGACCCCCACTCCTTTTCTTCGTCACTGATGAAGGAAGACTTGTCTGATTCGGCGGGCGAGGGACCGCCGCCTTTGAGGGCCTTTTCATATTCCAATAATTGGTAAATGAGACTAAAATTAAAACCGCATTGAAATCGAAGACGAAGTGGCGAGAATCGAGGCTTGCTTACGACATATTTGGACCAACATGCTTACTTTTCTCTTTTACAAATGAGTATGCTGCTTGCATGCCTTTCAGCTGCCACACCTCAGGGGGTACGTTAGGTAAACACATGGCAGCGGCGCGCATGACAAGAGCGATGGCCATTGTAGCTGAGCGGGAGATGCCGCACTGGCAACTGCACATAACATGAGGGTTATAGATCCAACAGCATCTACGAAACTACGCACTGGATGAGCACGCCTTCATGACGACCGAGTGCAGCATCTACAAAAGTCATAGCTGTAGGAAATCCTTCATGAACGAGATCTGCCTGTCCGTGAGACCAAGGCAACTTCAAGTAATGCATGCCTGGACGCCCAGAGGGAATATGGGCAGGGTAATATGTGGAGGTCGTGGATTGCATCGCCTTGGATGCTTTGGAACTGAGATTGGGAGTAGATGCGAAGGGTCGCAGGGGTTGCGCAGCAGAAGAATCAAAAGGTGACGTGACTTCCTTTGCAACGTTGAGGATCGCTTTGATCCGGCGCTCCAGGAGGCCTTGCCAATCTCGCGCGTTGTCCTCAGAACCAAGCCAGATTCCGGGAAGAATTTGAATGGGACCATTCACATATGGTGCGGTGGGAGAACCATCTTCATCCGTTCGATGAAGAACAGTAGCGATACCAGTACTTGGCAAGGAGAGCACGGACGGCCGTCTCGGACGAATAGGTTGGTAGAGGTCTTGCTGTGTGTCAATAGTACTCAGGGAATCTGAGAGCGGTGAGACGAGAGAATTCGAGGAAGATTGAGCCGATGAAAGATTAATTGAAAGATTTTTCATGTTTCTGAGTGACCTTGGTTTTTTGTGTGCAAGAAGCTGAGGGCTCGATGCGGAATCGGAAGCGGAAGAAGAGGGAACAGATGGAGAGCTGGCCTCGTCCGTTGCGAGGACTATAAGGGGACTGTGTTCAGCAGGAGTGTCAATGCGGAGGGCTGTGGGGGGACATCTTTTGCGTGTGGCCATAGATGGCGCCTGGACCGACTGCGGTAAATATTGATTTTCGGTAGATTGCATGACAGGAGTCATAGATATGAATTACACGACCAGCGTGTCACCTTGCCTGCAGGTGATAAGATTGATCAAGTTGGAGTCAAAAAAGATCTCCGTTATTCTTGAACACAAGGCTCAAGCGCTACGAAAATATAAAAATTCAGTAAAACACAAAGATGAACAGAAATAAAGAAAATAAGAAAACCGTCGGATGCCAGGAGAGAGTAACTAGTACAAGAAGAAAGCAGTGACTTAGTATTCACTTACATAATCATAATAATCATAACTCTTTGTACTTGTGTGTACATTTTAATGGTGGTCGCAGTGTTCACAGCCCATCACTAAGTGTGGGGAACGTGGTATCCTCCTTTCCGATCGCTTATGCATTTAATCCGGACCCGCTACTTTCATTTTACCAGATAACGTCGGCGGACGTTCAACGTTCATGTATTTCAGTTCCGATACTCCAAATGAGTCGTGTTCGGAACTTCAGAACACGCAGACCAAGTCTTCTCCAACTCCATTGCTGCGACAAGCTAGCTCTCACCTGAGCTCCACGCATCCTTTCGAAGCTCGTAAAGTCCGTCAGTACTGCGGCGTATCGATCCGATCTTATTGGCAATATACAAGATGCGTTATCACCCAATCTGCTTTCTTCAGCTCAAAACCGATTGACGCCCCCGATGAATACCTAAAATGGAACAGTCCATCTCCTCCCCAACCGTCAACATCGCCCCCAGTCGAGCAGTGTTAATAGCAGAGCGGTACTACTCACTCGGCTACTAAATGTCTCAATTGAATCAATAATCTAACTTTCAACTCCATAGTTATTCTAGGTTAGGTTATTCGAATCATGGGAAATGACCGAGATCTTTGTAGTCACGTCTGTCAACTATGTCACTAGCGGAGCCCGCCTGTGGCCTCAGACGGTAGTACTCAGCTAAGGGTTGCTATTCACATGGCCCTTATCCGAGCCCGAGCGGTACAGGATTATCACCACATCCTGGGCAGTGGCGTGGATTTCTGACACTTCGCTTCTCCTTAACTGGCCGCAGGACCCACTGCAGATAAAGGATCATCAATATCATGAAGCCTATCTTGACGAGAGCCGGCTATTTCACAGAGCACGCCATTTTTGGTGTTATTTGAAGGGGCTCGAAAAGACTCGAAACTTACACCGTCAACTTTCTCTTCAGACCACTTCCGTGCCAACCGTTCAAGTCGGCTGCCATGTCAACTCTAGTCCTCGGACCTGTATGACAATCCTGGCATATCCCTCTCGAGTTCAAAACAATCATTAAGTTATTACCCTGTGCCCAGGAGTTCTTGACACACACCGCTCGCTTACTCTAACTGAATCCCAAGTTCGTTCGGACCACACTCGATTCACTCAAAGTTTCACCAGCATACTAAGTAATATCATAAATGCTTTCCCTAGTGCTCGAAGATAATGCGTGGCAGATGCTGACAGGTATTGAATATTGCCATGCCATTGAATGACCTGCTAGTATCTTCAAGGCTTAGTTCACTATTGATGTGAGACTCGGGTGGGTAGCTTGTGCGCAGAGGAACCACCTGAATATAGGCCCAGTACAAGTCTGGTTAGCCGTTTCCTGAGCACCATACCTATGTGCTATAATCATGATGAAACAACTTGAAAGTAGACACTGAGAGTCGGGAGTCGGAAGTTTGTACGTATTGTCTCAAAAGTCGTACGTGGTGACTGACGTGGTGCTTATGAAAGCTTGACATGAACTGCCAGCAAGCTCTATTCGCCGTCTCTTTCCTTTCGACGTTGGCTGTCCTTGTATTTAGCTTTCATTGGTTGCGAGCAAAGCTAAGAGAGGCTGGTTACGACGTCTCACGACTTATACTTATAGGATTAGAACCAAAAATCGATACCACCCAATTCCCTGACCGATACCAGCAACACTCTAATGGCATTCGGTATCGACAGTTCGTATACACAAGTGATCGCTTTGGCACTGGCGGTGGCCAGCAGCGTGTTCATCTTCGTCAAGTTCGGCTCTTCGTCGAGTGCGTTCGTGGTCTGAATGGCCGTTTCATACTCTTCGGCACGTCTTTCCGCTAATGCGTTTCTAATGTAGAACGAAAGCCAGTACTAAACCCCCAGGTTTGGCAAGAGTTCTCACTCAAGGAAAAGATCGTCATATCGCCCAATACCGCCATGTGCGTTCAATTGCGTGTCCTTCATGATAACCATTGAATGACCGCTGTGGCCGCTTAGCTACCGGTTTGCCCTGCCTCACCCGCAGGACGTCCTTGGCCTGCCCATTGGGCAGCACATTTCGGTCTCTACAGAGATCAATGGAAAGGACGTCATGCGTAGCTATACCCCAACTAGCAGTGATGACGACCTCGGCCACTTTGACCTTCTCATCAAAGTAAGTCGCCGTTTCCACTTAGGACTTGACCAACCATTCTTATTGGGGCTGCAGTCATATGAGAAGGGCAACATTTCGCGCTACGTCTCTCTTCTTAAGATTGGCGACAAGGTCCGCATTCGTGGTCCGAAGGGTGCTTTCAAGTATACCCCCACCCTGTCTCGCGAGATCGGTATGATTGCGGGTGGTACCGGCATTACTCCCATGCTGCAAATCATCCGTGCTGCCTTGAAGAACTCCGAAGACAAGACGAAGCTCAACCTCATCTACGCCAATGTCAATTTTGAGGACATTCTTCTTAAGAAGGAGCTCGATGATCTCGCTGCAGCCCACCCCAAGCGATTCCAGGTTTACTATGTACTCAACAATCCTCCGCAGGGTTGGAATGGTGGTACGGGTTTTGTAACCAAGGACCAGATCGAAAAACACATGCCTTCATCAAATCACGATATCAAGGTTCTTATGTGCGGTCAGTCAGGTGTTCGTTCTTTACACGTTACAAGTAGCTGATGATTCTCACGCAGGTCCACCACCGATGATCACTGCCATGAAGTAAGTGGAATTGGTATTTGAATTTGGGCAACACATTAACAAATGCTTTATAGAAAACATCTTGCGGAGCTCAATTACCCTGCTCCTCGCACAATCAGCAAATTGGAAGACCAGGTAATTAAGCCACTCTCAAACGCCGATGTTCGATCTGCTAACGTCACTTTACAGATTTTTGCTTTCTAAATACATATTGGTTTGGCTCGAGTAGAGTTGGCAATGTAATCGAACTAATACAATTGGCATTTGGTTTTATACCTAGCGGGACGTGGATTGAAGCGCGGTTTAGGAGCAAACACTTCATCTGCCGAAAGGCACAGTCCGTGACTACTGCGTAACCACAGAGGACATCGGCCTGAATTTGAATATGTTCTAATCTCCTGTGTCCTAACGAGTTCAGGTAGCTACAGGTGAAGTAGCTCGGAGGCTCCAGACGACGGTCGGTTTTGCAGTAAGAATTTGGAATAGCCAGACTACATGACACTCCGAGCTGAGGCGAAACCACGTAGCACATGGTGCAGCATAACCCAAGCCTACCCCCTTAATACCCTAGCCTGTCAGCGCCAGTGCTCAGCGCGCAGCTCCAACAGTGCTTCGGCCAGAGCCCCTTACAGAGCTCGTGAATCCTAATCACTACTGTAACTTGTTGCTCCCCTGTCTGTTACGTTTCAGGCTGACCAACTAGGCGGTGTCATGAGACCGTCCCTTGAGTCCGCCAGCATCCTCAGTACCCGACTCTCTCATACTATTCTAATATTTACATTTTACATTGCCAGATGTCCAAACCCATCCTCTACACATTCGGTCCTTCCATCTGGGCTGCCGTACCAGAGCTTGCCTTGTGAGCTTCAGCTTTCCTGATGTGACATGTCCAAGCAACGCTAATGCCATCCTAGGATCGAATTGGGATATGCTCGAGATGATATCGAGAAGAAGGCCGTGAACCTCGCGGAGGGCGAGAATTTCGCTCCTGCCTTCCTGAAGATCGCAAGTTTTCATCCTATGGAAATATTGACCGCTTACCACTTTACCAGAATCCCCAAGGGACATTACCAACCCTTGAAGCCGGAGGAAAGGCATACCTCAGTACTGCTGAGGTGACATCGTACCTTGTGGCCCATGCTAGTAACCGTGTCGCCGTTGCCCCCGGAACTGACTTCATCAGCAAAATTCATGAAGAGCAGTACGACCCAAATTTCCCCATGCTGTCAGCTGTAAGATGCATTGCAAGTAAATAGAATATGCCTCATTGACAAATTTGATTTCAGCGTGACGAGGACGAACTACGAAGTAAAGCGTCTGGATTTTCTATGATGTTCATCCAGAACCGTGAGTACCGCAGCGCTACCCCTGTATCTACTAATAACCCACCTCATCTGTTCTAGGTCAGGACGCATTGGCAAAGCACTCAGGAGCCTCCCAGAGCGCTAACCACCGAGAGTTTTATGACGCAAAGATCGCTGAGAACGGCAGGGTTCTATCGATCTACCAAGCCAAGGCACCAGAGAACGTCAAGAACAGCTTCTTTGAGTATTCTAGGGCCCACTGGGACACCTTGAAGGCCTTCATTCTGGAAGAACTCCCTGACGTTCTTCCGGAGAGCGGCTTCCTTGGAGGTGACAAACCTGGTGAAGATGATTTCCATCTTGCAGCCTGGCTAGCGCGCATTGTCTTCGTTGCTGGTGGAGGGGACTCAGAGAAAGACGGTGTGCGTGCTATTGAGAAGGAGCTGGGTAGGCCAACTCCGGAAAAAGTCGAGTCATACTGGACAGCATGGAGTGGGCGGAAGAGTTGGCAAGAGGTGTATGCCAATGGACTGCATTAAATGCGTATCGATCATGAATCGATGTAGTCACGAGAAATTGTATACATTATTCTATATATATTACTTGCAGAGGAGTAATCTTTGATCGATGGGTAGAAATCTCACTATATGCAGCGGTGAGCTCAACCGCGCTTTGCATTTACTGTCATGCTGCCATGAAACATGATCATCATTTACGCGGAAATTTACCAACAGCACACAGGTATATGATGGAAACGAGCATCAGTGATACTGCGAAGAATCGCAACTACATGGTAAAGCTCGCTATGACACTTCTCACCTAGGAGACCATACTAAGCATTCAAAAAATGGGTGATACATGAGATGACATCGAAGATACATTACTACTGTGGCCTGCCTGCACCATTTAGGTATGTCTTTCGTCGATGGCGACTACCCTGCGAAGGTTTATTACGGTTTGGATAAATTAGGTGGCAGATGGATAGACTTGGAAGTACTTGTACTTGCATACATGCTATTTAGATACGGCAGATGTTATGGAAATATCCAGCGCCGGACGACCCATATAAAGATAGGGAGTTCGCGGATGTGGACCGACTCTAGATGTCATCTAGGACGTGGCCTTCATGACATCACGCTCTTCATTTGCATCCGGGAGTCTTCCAGCATCTCCGACCTGCACTCCCGCAACCTGTTTGCGACGATCGGTATAGCGTTTTTAGACAAACACTGGATGACACGCACATCTGTAGAATGGAAGTAACAGCATCCATTCCCCGCTGGTATTCTTCTTCCGTTGGTTCTCTATCCACCGTTCGCGCAAGTTGTATGGCTGAATCGTAATAATGTAATTCCGAGAGGCCTTCTTCATCCTTTGGCAGGAGTGGCAGAAGAAACCTGAAATGATGTAGCATGCGTGCATGGGGTTTCAAATTTGGATGACTGGGTATAACGAGACGTGTTCGGGCGTCTGACCAAATCAAAACCACATAATGTGCGGAAGTAGTGTTGCTCACCAATTTCCGCGATCGTATCAAGGAGAGCACGTCTAAAACGAATACCGCTGAGTCTAGTGCCTGCCGTGCGTTTTGAAACCCGTGATAAGAACAACCTGATCCCATGCTTACCTGGTCTACCCCACCCACTATGAACTGTGTTGCGTGGCTGTGATTCATATGACACCAAGCAAGAACGCGCAAATTCTTGTGAAATATATTCATGAACGGGCTTACGGATATTTAGAGCACATGCCTACATCTGAAAATTAAATATGACGCACCTGAGGAACTTCCCTCCTAACGATCGAATGGTGCGTCTTCGCAATCCTCTGCAATCGGCGACGTACTGCAATTCGCCGTTTCACACAGAGGGCGATGGATATGATGCACTACAAATAATTAAACGGTGCCATCACGAGAAGCCACCTACATTTCGCAAATAAAGCTTACCACAAGCAGGTATGTTACTGCAATGACCACAGCATCCCAGTTGTTTGTCCAAGACCTGATAGGTGAAGTTCGGACGGCCTGTGACAACAACAAGGCACCTGATATGGCAAAGAAACAACCAGTAACGAGAACAAGGAGCGCGTAACAGATATCAGAGACCCAAGCCTGTGCTCGAAGTGATAGTTTTCGCATTCAAAGACATGTACACTCGTAGTGTCAGTCACGGTATTGCACCATTGCTTTGTATTACGTAAAAATGCGGTTCAATTCTCGAGTTATGGCTTACTATTACTTTGGACGTTGTTGGAACTTACATGACGACTTCTACGGAACCGCCTTACTATCTCTTGGTATCTCATTCGTCTCTTCAGCACAGCTCAGGTCTTAGTTCCAACTCCCTCGCCCATGCAAGCGTAGAATATCGCTATGCGGACGACTCGCCTTTGGTGCTGTTGTCGCGTCATCCTGACGAGCATGTTCTTGTGTTAAATCATGATCCGGCGAAAGGAGACATACCAACGGTCCAGAGCACTTCTAGTCATATGGCTGTGACAGGCATCAAGGTGTCTGTGGCACCTGGCGCTAGCGTCAACGAGGACCACAGCACGAACGATAATATGTATGTTCTAGAAGTTGTATCCACTTCTGACGACCAGTAAGTGGTTCCTTTTTTGCCAGTCGACTTGATGAGACCTCAGTTTTTCTCCTCAGCTTGAGCATGGAGTCATCCCATGTCTACTTGCAGAATCCCCAAGCAATAGTTGCTCGGTTCAAACAGAGGTCTGCTCAGTTTAATTGTCAAGTCTCTGGCTCTATAATCTCCACAGAAATACGGTGCTTCGTTGCGTCTTCGATTACCCTGGAATTGGAAAGACCGGTGGTATCCTACCATCTCGGTCTAGCTCACAGCCCAGGTCACCAGGTCGCTCGACATAGTTTCACGCATGTAATACATCATATCCCAACCACAGCTACTTTTCTCCCACTATGAGAGAAATGCAGGAGTGTATATCATCGGCGTTTATTGCCTTTACCACCTTTCCGTTGTTGAAGCGTTGAAGGGCCTGTATTGGACTTTGCGACGGGCGTGCTTGCTTTAGTTTCCTCGCCAGAAGAGAGAAGAGCAGATAGCCTATTGTAGATAGGCATGTCAACTCATGGATTGCATATAATGGATACGTACCTTCTGGGATCGTCACTCTGGATGGACTTCTCTATACTCGCAGCCTTCCCTTGTTGTCCTTTCAGTCCGTCGAGCGTTTCTGGGTCCAATTGTTTCTGCACGAGCATGAGACCAAAAATCAAACCATAAACACGTCAAGCTCACTATGATATAGGGCATTGCAAGCATCAACACGCCAGTCAATGCCATGATCATCATCATTGGGCTCTGGAACATCCCCAGGAGATTGAAGGATTCACGAGGCGAGAAGTATCTATTCTTGTGACGGGGGGTCAGCACAATTGGATAGGGAAGGCTAAAGGAGGTTGTCGTAAGGAGAGGAGTGCCGAATATGTAAGGTCGGACTTCTGGCAGGGGCTCGGAAGGAGAGACATCTACTCGAACCTAGGTGGGTCTAATGAGCGCTGCACGAAACCGTAGAGGGAGGGCTTACGTGGTCAAACGAATAATCATGGGATAGTACGGAGAGAACATATGTCCCTGGGGGAACATCTAATCTGCGCAAGTTCGAGGTGGGAACATGCTCTAGTGAAACGTAGCCTTACATTGAAAAGTTTCCATTCCGTGTTACGCGACCTGACATCTTTCCTGCATCGAGAAGGACCTTGGCGGATGCGAGCGCCCCATAGTCTAGTTACTGCGATGTGAAGTGCTTGACACGTAGTCCGTACGGAGGACTCACTAGGACATAGGTTATTCCATTGTATGTACCCGTGCAACTCCACGGCAAAGATGACACTGGAGAAAACAATAAGACAACTGATAGAGAGAAGGCTATTGGACTTGCCTTGACCACGAGAGGAGGAAGCCCAACAACGAAAGGGTGTGCACCATCTTCATTACTAGTATGGACGCGTCAAACGCTTGCGGCTGTGAGTCGTCGGAAGCCTTTGGACAACAACACCAAATAACGAATCAAAGTGCAATATGGTGCAATGTATGGCATACTGCTTCCTCTACTTGCAACAGCAGATCGACCAACGATGCGTCAAAAGCGGGCGAAGACATACCGCAAACTAATGCATCTGTATTCCATGTCTTTTGGATTCAGACAGCCTTACCAGATTCTCGGTATGTCCATAGTGCGACAAACGATTGCACCACCCTAAGTCCTTCCACAGTAGACTCAGAAATGTGCCAAATAGCTATGGATGCCAAGCTGGATCTCATCAAACAGTTTTCTACCGTACTCCAGGGAAATGTGAAGCCAAGTGAGTCTTCCCGCACGCCCGCAATGTCGTTTGCTAAACGTCTGACAAGTATGTTTTCAGTGATCACGCAATGCTGTATGCACGAGCTGTATCTCCAAGGAAAGGTGCGGCAACCTGCCGTTGACCTCGCAAAGATGTTCGAACGCCGCAAATGCAACCATCGAGAGGCTATCCCTGGAGACGAATGCCTCTCGAGCGTAGTAGGTGCGCACCGTTTCATCCTTATGGTCCCTCCACGCAGGATCTAATCACTGTACCTACTCGCCAAGGGGACACTAACAAGCATCGGTATGTTGTCGCCACGCAATCGCAATCCCTGCGCAATGGACTGCGCATCATACCTGCGGTACCTGTAATTCGCATAAATCGCGCAGTCATGGTACTCGAGCCACCGAGTGAAGCTACACTGAAAGCCAAGGAGCTGGTAGGAGGTGTCAAAATACAATCAGGTCTGAACTTAACGTTGCTACTAGACTGAGGAGCAATCCCTTCGTCCGTCCGCCCCAGAGCTTGCTACCGTACCCCAAGATAAACCAATGCCAAAGAAGAGGAAGGGTCCAAAGGGGCCCAATCCTCTGAGCGTCAAGAAGAAAAAGAATCCAAATCCAGCAGCCTCTGCCCGACCTTCGCAAAAAACCAAGGCCGAGTCATCAGACACTCCATTGAGCACTACTCAATTCCCAGGGCAAAAACGGAAACGTGATTCTCAGGAAGATAAGCGCGAAGAACAGAGTGTAGAAATGACCGATGCAGCTCAGAGCATTACCTCGACCAGGACGAGGAAAAGGCGTAGAAAGGCTCCTGCCGTTTCATCTCCATCATAGTAGTACATGCTAGTTATCATCTTAATACAATTCATCCGACGAGGTCGACTTCAAACCGAGTTACCGCAAATCTTGTTATTCCACTGCAGCAAGACATACGTTCGAAGTATCATGTAAAGTGTGCAGGTCATGATACAATATTCGAAATCCAAAGGTATACCACGACAACGCTCAAAACTAACAACCACCACGAAGACGAAGAACAAGGTGCAAAGTACTCTCCTTCTGAATGTTATAATCAGAGAGCGTACGACCGTCTTCCAACTGCTTTCCTGCGAAGATAAGGCGTTGCTGGTCAGGAGGAATGCCTTCCTTGTCCTGAATCTTTGCCTTCACATTGTCGATAGTATCGGATGACTCCACCTCCAAGGTGATGGTCTTCCCCGTGAGGGTCTTGACAAAGATCTGCATGCCTCCGCGAAGACGCAAGACCAAGTGAAGGGTGGACTCCTTCTGAATGTTGTAATCCGAGAGCGTGCGACCGTCTTCCAACTGCTTTCCAGCGAAGATAAGGCGCTGCTGATCAGGGGGGATGCCTTCCTTGTCCTGAATCTTCGCCTTCACGTTGTCGATGGTGTCGGATGATTCCACCTCCAAGGTGATGGTCTTACCCGTGAGGGTTTTGACAAAGATCTGCATGCCACCACGGAGACGTAGCACGAGGTGAAGGGTGGATTCCTTCTGAATGTTGTAATCAGAGAGAGTGCGGCCGTCTTCCAACTGCTTTCCGGCAAAGATGAGACGTTGTTGGTCAGGAGGAATGCCTTCCTTATCCTGAATCTTCGCCTTCACGTTGTCGATGGTGTCGGAGGACTCCACTTCCAACGTGATGGTCTTACCCGTGAGGGTCTTGACGAAGATCTGCATCCCTCCGCGGAGACGCAAGACCAGGTGAAGGGTAGACTCCTTCTGAATGTTGTAATCCGAGAGCGTGCGGCCATCCTCGAGCTGCTTGCCAGCGAAGATGAGACGCTGCTGGTCTGGAGGAATACTGCGACACAACCGTCAGCTGCAAGTCTCAATCTCTGAAACGCATACATACCCCTCTTTGTCTTGGATCTTGGCCTTAACGTTATCGATAGTGTCAGCAGGCTCGACCTCTAACGTAATGGTCTTGCCGGTAAGGGTCTTGACAAAAATCTGCATCCTGTAAACTCATCGTCAGCCTCACATACATGTAGAAGTTAGCGATCAGACTCACCTGAAGTTGAGAGTAGGTTGTGAGGATTGGTGAGACCCTAAAGCTGATGACACCTCGCTTATATACACTGCGGAGCGGAGTTTAAATAACCCCATACACACTGGCCACAGCCCGCTTCTTTGTGGTAGTGTCAGGTGCACCGCCAACAGGGTATACTTACAGCATCCTTTCCCGAGTTGAAATATCTGTTGAGCCCACATTTTTGCTGAAAGATTATTTTTACTAAACATTTTGTGGACCGCCCAAGTCAATTATTCCTGGTTCAATCTTAATCGATTAATCCTTGAGATCCAGCTTCCTTATAACCACGCATTCTGAACGAGTCAACTCATTCATCATACCACAGCCTGATGGTCAGATCTTTCTCCATTGAAGCAGAAGCCATGATGTTACGAACAGGATGAGTCTGAGCGGTGAGTTCAGTGTATGACAAGCTTTTGCTGAAGCTTTTCTTACCGCAATTGCTAAGACAGCATCTGCGCAAAGAACATCAGCCACTGAACACAGTAGAACTAAAGAAATGCACCTCTGTGGCCTTCAAGGACTTGTAGCACTTCGCGACTCTGCAAGTCCCATACATATATTTTTGCGTCCTCACTGCCACTCACCACGTATAATCCTCGAGTGGTACTGAAGCAAGTGAACAGACAATATGTCCTGTTGGTATGACCAGTGTACGTTTTGACGCAACGTGTCTTCTGGTAGTCCCAAAGTCTGATTGTTGAGTCCTGGGTTGCTGATAAAATAAATTTCGAGTTCGGAGAGAATTTGACGTGTGAACTGAGAGCACCGAGTCAGTACCACGCGAAAGAATGACGGAAAGCATTCACCATATAGGGTTATCGTCATCGACAATTGTCTTCAAACACTGTCCGGACTCAGCATCCCAAATTCGTCTAGATTTCGTCAGAGAAAAACCTCGCCATAGCCTGATGTACTCACATCAGTCCATCCATCGCGCAGGATACTATGAGCGTTCCGTCGTGATTAAAACTGACAGCAGTCACAGGATCAGAGTGGGCAGGAAGAATCTTTAATGATTTCCCTGGTAACGTTCGGCTGATATTCAATGCGTAAGTCAAATTGACGGACCTCTTGCTACGTCCCAGACGCGAACAGTTTCATCAAATCCCCCGGTGACCAAAAGATTAGATCTGGGGTTGAAGTTAACGCAGAAAACGAAATTTGTGTGCCCTAGGAGGGTTTTCACAGTAGAATTCTGAAATAAAAGGTTTAATGATAGGCAGGACCGAAGTAGAGGCAGCGCACCGTCTCTAAACTCCAAAGTATGATACTCTTATCGTCCGATGCGGAGGCAAGAAATTCCCCATCGTTGGACCAGGCGACATCATTAACACCCTCAGTATGACCTTCGAAAGTTCTCAAGATCTCTCCTGAGTATGCATCCCACAGCTTTACCAGTTTGTCGGCGGCTTGCTTGCAAAGTTTTCAGGGTCAACAGCGTGCAACAAATTAGCAGGACGAAGAGGCGCACCTGACGATGCAAGCATGGTGCCATCTGGACTGAACTTGAGGGAGGATATTGCCATAGTGTGTCCGCTCAGAATGTATTTTACTGCATATTGTGGCCTCGATCTATTTGTGTTCGGCATTGTCGCATCTGGAACAGGAGTAGACTGTATGCGCCCGTTCGGAAGATGATGATCTGAAGTTGTTTCCTCGACCCCTTCGTCTGAGCTCTCATTTGACACGACGGCGTCGATTTGTGAGGTGTCTCCGTTAGCCCCGTTCATCGAGCAATCGTCTTCGACGGCCATGAGCAACTAGAAAGTTGCTGGGTGAATAGAATGTGAGTCCTCAGTCTGATAGCAATACGTACCTGCACATATAGTACGAAGAGGACTCTAGATCAATTAATCGAAGTGTTTCAGTCCCGGTGTCTGGGGTCTATCAACTTTTTAGTTTTTGCTCTTCCACTACACATATCCTTCAAAAACAACGCGGCAATGGCAGCAACAGCAGCGTGGCTTTCCCCTCCTTCACGGACAGAGCTTATTGAAAATCTGGTATCCGGTGTTGGTGTGTGATTGTTAATTATTTACTGTCGATCTTGCACTCATGCAATCCCAGACCGTTACAACCCATCAAATGTCGGTATTCTCGAGGATTACCTCTACCACCAGATCCGCAGCGAGGAATATGACTGCCTTGCTAACCTGGCTATCTTGAAGCTGTAAGTTCTATATGATTCATCTTGGAAGCTCAAATATCGATACCTTGGTCTCAGCTACCAATTCAACCCTGACCTCTTCAATCCCGACGTGGTGATTAATATCCTCCTCAAAGCTCTTACAGCGGAGCCTTTCCCAGACTTCAACCTCTGCATATCTCTCCTCGATGACCGACCGCCAAACTCTACGCTCGACGAGCCCGACCCATTACCTACGCTCCTGCCACTCCTCATGAATCTCTACAACCTTCTTCACCAGTGTCGTTTCTCTGCGTTTTGGGTCCTGTACCGGTCCGATGATTTGGAGGTTATAAGAGAGAATTATACAGTGGAGTGTGCAGGATTCGAAGATGCCATCCGGGAAGTCGCCGCACGATCAGTCAGGGCTACTTTCACGCGGATCAGCAGTGAGAGGCTGGGAACCTATGTAGATCTATCAGGTTTGTCATGAGCCATGTATCACTTCTGTCCAGCTGTTGATATTGTTTTTATAGGACCAGAGCTAGAGGCTTGGGTCGCAAAACAGCGATGGACATTTGATTCATCGACTGGTGTGGTCAGCATACCACCAAACCCTGACAATCAGATTGAATCGGTCGTCATTCAAGAGCACATCAAGCTTCCACGTGAGTTTTCATTTGATGCAATTTTTGGACCGCGGTCAATCTACTTGATTATTTGTAGAGCTCAGCAAGGTCATTTCGCATACTGTACAGGTCAAATGATGACTTGACCCGACAATATTCGTGTACATTGTACATTAGCCACTTAATATGATGTCGATGGATGTGATGCAACTTGGACGATGATATGTATAGCTATAGTACATATTTGTGTGATACAGCGGGAAACACAAGTAGAACGTCAGAACATGAAGCTTGAGATTCAAAGGGCAATAATGAAGTACCAAGAAGACATCCGTCTGTGTATTTCTTCGAGACCGACGAAAATTTCACGCTGCCCAAAATGCAGCAAGCGTCCCCCAAGTTGCCATCACAATGGCTATTGCGAGCAATGAAACATCAACCAAACCATACCTTCCCTCAAGGGCGATTTTGGCTGATATAGGACCAATGACGCAGATCACGAAGGCTGAGAATGAACCAAGGAAGGCCATAAGGGAGCTAAACTCCGGAACGAGGATCGACACCAAAATAGACAGCGCGGGGATAGATACGCGCCCGACAATGAAGAATACGCGATTCAAAAGTTGACGGGCAGTAGAAAGCTGAGTGTCTAGCTGGGGTTTGACACCACCCTGAAACGGCGTATGATTATCTATACCGAGCATGATTTCGAGGATGACATTGAGCTAGACAAAAGCATATCAGTATTGAGTCCTCTAGGAGTGCATATCGCTCACTGGCCGCGTGCTGAGAGGAAACTTTGTGCTGTTCACGGAAGTTTCAGTGTCAGAAAAGGAGGGGAGTTGCTGAAACTCACAGAGGAGTTGACACCAACGTCCATAGTGCAATTTCGTTGATCCATGAGTTATAACCAGGAGTGCTCATGAGGTCCTTACTGACCTAGATGCGCCGTCAATGTCTCAGGTCGTCATCCAAAAGTTGAGATTATAAGGCTCACCTCGTCGCTCACGTTTCGTCCGAACATCAAGTACCCAGCATAACCAATAACCCCATAGATGAATGTGGTAACGACCTATTGAGGATCGGGAAATGGTGAACAACAAACTAAAAACGCCGTAGCAAATCCACTCACGAAAGCCCAGTTGATCATGTTATTAAACTCGGAAGGATCAACCATGTCACGAGCCAATGATGGTATTACAGCATGGCCAGAGAACTAAAACATTGACAATGAGTGACATGTCTCGGGAATCGCATGCAAGATGAGACATACGCCAGCCATTAACAAGCCAAAAGCAACTCCAAGCTCTGTCATAGAGCCAGTCCCCCACGACGTTGCGGCCGGACTCCAGAGACTGCCAGGAGCATCTGGCTTAGAAAAGCCATCTATGAAAATGACAAGAATGATGAGGAGTGTCGAACAGATGCCAAGGATCGAGGTATAAGAGAGTATGGACAGCGGTAGAAAAACCAGCGGTACCAATCTATCATTTAAAGGGTCGAGAAACCATGAGAAGTGTGTCGGCAGCATCAGGAAGCAACACTTACACGACAATGGATGCGATTTTAAACGTGTCTGAGGAATACGCTGGCATGACTTCGTGCATAGGAGTCAGCGGCTAGAGTGACGAAAGCAACACTAAAGATACATCAAACAATGTGACCAAGTCTCATTTAGAAAACACGCTGACCCGACGGCAAAAAGTTCAAGACAAAACATAATCGTGGTCAGGGCGGTCGACTTGGGACCAAACGCCTTACGACCAATGTCGGCGTATGACCTCAAACGAGGGTCCTCCAAGATGATACCAGCAAGAATCTTAGCACTGTTGTATGCGGTGAGTTGGAGAGCATGGTTAAAAAGTGCGAGTTCAACTGACGTATAGCAATTCAAGAAGCCCATAAACACGATGAGAGCCGTTCCACCGATCCAACCAGCATATGCGAAGGCCAGGGGCTCGGATAGCATTCCTATGCCCAGTAATATCGCGATACTGTTGAATAACTGAGCGATTAACCTCACTTAGCAGAGACATTTGCGATCAGATAACAACACCTACTGTCTGCCCGTAGGTACTTTGTCCTCCGTAATTGTGTGGTTTCCTCAGGGTAACCGACGACTTGCGCCGTAGTAAAGACCGATCTGTTGGGATGCGTGACTCTTCACCGACGTAGGCATCTGAATCAGATCCCCCATAACTGATTTGATTACTGGATGTGGAAGATGCTTTAAGTAAAGGAGCAGCTTCATCACTGGTTGATCGAGCGAGTTGACTTCCGCCAGCAGCAGTGATTTCCCGTGTATCAACAGGCCGCCGGGGGATAAAAGTTCGTGCAGGTTGCAAGACTGGACGCGACGATTCGTCCCAGTCCCACAACTCTGTCATGTCATCCCTGGGTATTGGAGTTAACTCGCCTTCCTCGTCGTCTTCTCCAAGGTAAGCCTCTTCATCCGACTCCTCGTCAGAAAAATGAGCGTTATATGGTATATTTGAACTGGCAAAGAATTGCGAGCGACGGTCTGCATTTAGAGTGAGACTAACTGTAGACCAGTAGGAGCAATTTCAGCACTCACATGAAGCGATAGCATCCCTCATGCTGCCTGAAGAACTAGTCACAGAGCCATAATTGAAGGGTATTCCTGCACCCGATGTGTAGGACGTCATCTTTGAATCTAAGACACTGTTATATCAATAATGTGTCAATGACAAGAGCATAAACTTTCAAACTTTGGTCGCGCGCGGCCGTGAAAATACTAGTGACAGAATAATGAACAGTTAGGGTCCACGGGAGATCCGGGCGAAAGCTGAAGGATTGATCAAATTTATGTTAGTCAGGAACCAGCTCCAAGAAATTTTATTCAATTGATCCTTCCATATGAAAGTTTCTGACGGCCGAACCGGCGAGTTCTATGTATGATATTGGCGATCACCATAGGAAAGTCGATTCAAAGACTAAAAGTTAACGTTACTGATCAATTGATGGTAACGAAACACATGGCCAGAAGCGCTCATGGTGGTGGCTTCAGGACCCCTACTAAGGACACCTCCGGGCAAAATTTGTCGCTAGGACTTGTCCGGACTAGGTTAGGAGTGGCCAGTCTGTGGGTGGTCCGGAGGCGGATGCTGAGACCTGAGGAGGTGACCCCCCTTTCGGACTCCGGTAGACAATGGGGAACGAAAAAAAAATTAAAATTTTCGTGTTCTTAATGAAATTTTGCTCTGGGCTCGCTCTGTGACCCCCGGCAATTGTACGCTATAGTAGCTAATCTAATCATCATCTTATTTCCGCTGTTGAGCGCTCAAGAAGCCTGATGGCGTGACACTGGTGAATCCGGACGAATTCAATGGTGATGGTGATTTCCAATCTTTCGATACAAAGTCGAAGAAAGCCGACGATGATTAGTTAATTTATTTTAACGAATCTGCAACAAATGTTCTGCGGTACAGTACTAGATTTCCATTCGGCTGATAATGTTTCTGATCTATGTCGGAGGTCCCCAAGTTAGAAGTGGGGAGGGGCAGTCCTATCAAGGGTCCTGTGGCTTCCCACTGACCTTCAATTGTTAAGCAATTTCATTAATTCTGCAGATCGTGTATACACGCACAATTTCAAACAATGGCAAAACCCGATTGAGTTTCTCTCCGAACGTCGCTCATCCCAAATGCATCATGATTCTTGATATGACAATTAATCTCTTTTAAATCATTCATGTAGGCATGTCTTTTTCCAGACCAGTTGGAAATTTTGTTTCTGGTCGTTATCCTGCTCGTCTCGCGATATTTGACAGCACATTTCCAGAATCCAGTTCCAGGAATATGTCGGAAAGTTCCGAACCCTATAGAGATATGATTTTAGTCGGTTTTGAAGTCCGCGGCCTGTTGTTCACATTCCTGCCGTTGATGCTTGTCGTTTTCTAACTGAATTCTCGGTGTTAGGAGATCAAGAACTGCTTGATATGGTTCTTGAACCTTTGCAATTGATTATTGCCTGAACTTCTCCGCTTTGGACAAGCATGTCACAGTTACAAGAGTCGATCTAGTCAAGACTCGTGGTTCAAGACACCATGGGGAGCATGTTACTGGCAGGCCGAGTCGATATGCTCCCAGCAATGCTCCCCATGCACCAATGATGACCTATCGGTAGTAGACGGTTATCCTTAATCTACCATAGGCAGACCAATTGAGAAGAAAGGCAGTGGTTCCTTCTATCAAGACAATACCGAAATGGTAGCAGGTGCTGGCATGTCATATGGCGCTATTGGGTTACTTCTAACATTAATGTAATGCAACATTAAGCTGAAGCGAACGTATCGAGTAAAGTCTGGGGGTCTTTTCATTGTGAATGCCTTGGGGGTGTCCTCAGAGACTTTGCTGGCTCAGGGTTGGCTCAGGGTTTGAAGCTGTTCGAAGGAACTGAGTAAGGTCCGACTGATAACGGTGTACCATGAACTCGGGCACTGATCACTCGTTTGAAGTTGTTCGAAGGAACTGAGCAAGGTCCAACTGATAACCGGGTATCATGAACTCTGTTTTCACTCTATATACAGTAGGTTAGTTCTCGATTGCTTTTCAAACTGCGCTCTATTATGGTTCATCGAAAGGCTCTCCCGAGTGCATCATCGCATGCTTTCATTGAATACAGCATGATGCCGAACGGCAAAGGTTGCAGCGTTGAAGGGCGTAACACCGCCGCAACCTCAAGGAATGGGATGTTTACATAACGCCACGTACGTACGTTATACTGAGTTAACAGCTCTTCGATTTGTCCACATCATGTAAGGCTCGCGAGATACGTCGTGACCAGAAGATTTGGTTCGAGTGCTGCGTCTGGCTTCAGGAAGCTTTGCACTTATGTTGAGATCCTGCTCATAGTGATTAGACAGCGATGATTGTCGAGATCTCTGGTACCTACAGAGATGCGTTTGCGCATGCCAGGAGCGATATGACACCACCACTTTATGAACGAATTCTTCAGGGCTAGTTCCCGGACACCCTTGGGGTTTAGCCAAGCAAGAAACTCATCAAGCTGCGAAGCCAGAGAGTCAACGACGGTCAACGAAATGCAAGCGAAAGGAGATTACCTCCTCAGGCTCAGCATACTGTGCCCACTCGGACGGAGCCAACATCCCCTCTGGCCCTTCTTCTTCAAGTCTTCTAGCTTCATAGTCATCATCATCCCTCTTTAACATCAACTCCAAATCCATCTCGCTCGGGCCCTGTATAAAGATTCGACCAGTTCCGTACTGGACAACACCTCCACTACCCAGCAAAGAAGCAGATCCCATGCCGTCGAACCACCAAATCCGATTATGGAACCGGTCCTTTCCCAATGGTTTGATTCGCACTGCACCAAGTAGCTTCCTGAACTCTCGTTCAATCGCCTCTAATCGACGCTCGAGCTTATTAACCTCCTCATCAAGTCTGCGATGTTCTGCCAGTGCTTGCTTCGCAGAGGCTGCCTGAGCGCGAGCAAGTTCTCGTTGCTTCGCGTGTGCCTGAGTGTGGGCTTTCTGACGAAGATCTTTCTGACGCGCTGATCTCTTTTGGCGAGCACTAGAAGTAGATGCGGTCTCCGAGCCATCTTCTGAAGGAACGTCCGAAAGATCACTGGACTCATGCATCGTGGTATCTTCGTCTGGAACGATGCCGTTGGTTACGGGCTCCTTCACTTCCGTTTCCCCGGCAAGGGAATTCATTTCCTCAGTACTGAAAAAGGACGTTGAATGGAAATACCGCTGTGCGCCAAAGAGAACTCACTACTGCTTCTTCTGGCGGCCAATCTCTATTTTCTCCTTGCGTAGGGCAGTGAGCTGCTCTTCGCATGACTCCATATGTGAATGAACTGCCTTGCTTGATACAGCAAGATTGCACATCAAGGTAAGGATGTCAATCCTATCGGCAGGAGGCAGCGCATAGTAACGCTCGCTGGGTGAAGATTGAACAGATAGGTTGTTTGCGACAGGACTTGAAACACGAGAACTTGACGACGATGACGAAACTTCTGCGTGTGGTTCCGGGGCAAAGAGTAATCTTGTCAAGACTTCTCGCAGGCGAGGAAAGTTGTCGAGTGTGGCATGCTATCAGAAATGAGTATCGAATATGAACAACAGGTTGAGATCACCCTACATCTTTCAGGCATCCAAGAAGAGCCTCCTCCCACCCATCTCGCATCTCAGTGTGCCGTAAGGGGATCCGTTCCCAGTTATTCCCCACGTCAGCCATGGCACCAGCTAATTCATCGACTGAAACACCAAGCACTCGGTGGTCTTCTTCCAGTGTATCTTGGAGACGCAGTAACGACAGGACAGCACTATGCCGAGTAAATGGTACTGTGCGTAGGTTATAAATGAGCGTTGAGTGGATCTCGCCTAGTAGTGCACAAGGCGGGTCTACGAGGGAATGCCGCAAAGCATGTTCAAACTCGTCCATCGTAAATGTTGACAAGTGGAGAGGTTGTCTGCGTCAGACGGTTAAGTATTCGTATGTAACCATTTGCGATTGTTCACTCACCCATAAATGACCAGGAAATTCCATGACGTTAAAAATGCTTCAAAAGTACCCTGATTCTCGCCAAACGGAAGTCCCAATTTGCTCGGTGTCGGCTTTTTGACCTTCAAACCTGCTTTCTTCTCCTTGTCGTTAAGCCGAACGTCTAGATCTTCAGTAGGGTAGCGAATGGGTTTCTTTTTCTTCTTTTCTGCAGCCAGTCGCTCAGCCTCTTCTTTTGCCTTTTGTTGACGCTCTGCCTTTTCACGAGCTTCGCGCTCTCGCTTTTCAGCTGCAACAGCTAAGGCTTTCACTGTTGCAGTAATTAGCACCGGGTATTATCCAAAATAGAGAAATGTTACCTCTTTCCTCCTGAGCAGCAGTCATCTTCTTCTGTTTCTTGGTTGGTGGTCCTTCCTTGTCCTCCCATATTTTTTTACGCTTATCAATCTCACCACGTTTGATGTCTTCAACACCTTTGCGTGTTTCCTCTGGCATCACAGAGTCGACACCATAGTGCTTCGCGATGACCTGTTTTACTGTCCATGGCGAGGCGACGGCAGCATCACGATCAACACAGTCACGGATAAAGCGACGAAGAATAGACTTTGAGAATGCAAGACGATCGCGGCTACAACAAGACGTGGTCAGTTTTGTTCATGCTGGGTTAACGAGGGCCACAAACCTCATGACACTGCACTGCACATCCATGAAGCTACCACTCCATTTAGCTTTGTCTTTGGATGCAGCCTTTCCTTTCTCGTGACTCTTCTCGTGTTGCTCTTCAAGTATCTGAACCTTGTATAAGTACTTCTGGGGGTCGTCGCGGACCAATGCTTCCTTCGCTGGGACCTTCAAGTCTCCACCAATCTTGTGGATTTGAACTGCGTCATCATCAGCAATTTCGTGAGGCGGAGATGGTACTGATGAAGATGAGGCTTGATTCTCGACTGGGACACCGACGCTTTCACCCTTGGTCTTCGAGGGATGCACCTGCACAACTTTCGCGTAGAACCTGGCGAAATACATGTCAGTTACCAGGTAGAAACCTTAGGTGTAATACACGAACTTGTCGCCTTGCGCGTCAACGAACACCTCTGACGTCGCGTGAAAGCATGGGATGAGTACCAGGGTAAATTAACGTTAACAGACCAACTTACTCTCATCCACAAAATAGCGGTCCTTGAACCGGTCAAAGACAGCTTCTACGAGGTGGTCTAGTCGACCTACGACCTCTACAGACGACAGATATGATCAGCGTTCGAGCCCAGCAGAGTTGAGAGAAGACGCACGCCATTGAACAGCCTTAAGGACAGCGGCTTTCAAAGGCTCAGGGAACCTGGAGTGCATAGTCTGTGCCTCCTGTTGTTCGCTTTCAAGCGCCTGGAAGTAGTCAAGGCCGCTCTTTCCTGTGACCTCGCACTGGAACTGCTTGAGCCTGTAAAATGACATCCTCGCAGCATAGGCCCTGAGGAGAACATAGTTGTAGGAGACATTGAAAAAAGAAAAGGTTTGACAAACTCATAAGTTTCAAATATCTCGCCAGTTTGCTGTAGATAATAGACCTCCTTGTTAGGGTTGGACTTTGCAGCCTGAAGAAGGGCCTCGGATGGTTCTGTGAGGACGACACGTTTGCGTCTGCATGTTGGCATTGTGAGGAAGGATTGCTGGAGGACAAGGGTGAAGATGGCAGGAAGCGGGAAATAAGAGGGAACGGCCGCGGGTGGCTATTAGGGAGGGAACGAATGCGTGTAGCGGTCCCTGTGCATTTTTGCATCTCTGCCTCCGTCTTATTACACAAGAGATGCCAACTTCAACCAAAGTCTTTTCTGCACACTCAGTTAAACCTTTCTCTAAAGACTGTCGCGTTTCATTAAATTAACAACAGTCAGTATTTAGCAGAATCAAACATTTTTGCTTGAGTGTTAACGACAGTACAACTACGTTTGTCGTTATGTCACGGGAACCGCACAAGGCTCGCACCTCGAACATCGTGAGCCTTTCTGCTGAACACCAAAGACGCGGTCAATCTTTTTCTCGCGCCAGTTTGCAATGGGATGCCCTAAATGCCATGAATTTTACCCATCGACGCCAGCGTACAATCGTGATGCCCGGTCTTCCGATCTTGGGCTCATTATTGCGATCTTTACTTTGACTCGAGACGTAGTTCTTATCTAACGCCAATTTATTGACAACCACTCCCCCGCAATCTTGTCACGATTAAGACACTTCTAAGCGTTCCTCCGCAGGAACTTTCATCTAATTTGTTTTATGCTTGTGCGCACTTGAGGACCACAAGTACATCCAAGGGAATGTGGCTGGCATTCACGTGACCCGGCACGTGGTCAAACGCGTACTGACCATCACAATCGACGAAGTGTGTCTACAGATAAGCTACCAGGCTACTCGGTAGTTGCTTGCTTTTTACAACGAAGGAGAACTGTGTATTGATAACCACACGTGATATGAGCGATAGAAGAAGCCTCCACGGTGAGGAATGATCGTTGCTAAGCGATATCGAGTGATGGATATTTGAACTATGGACGGAGAAGTAGAGATGCCGTGTCCTCTATAGTAAGATATCACGCACGCGCGAGCATCAGGATCTGAAACTTGTGTCATGCGACTGGGTATCGCGAATACATCACGGAGCGACCAGCTTCTTCAGTGAGCTAGTCGGAAGAACTGAAGAGAGCAGCAACATAACATAGAAAAAGCACAAACGGTAATATGAGGCTATTGCTCGTCAATACAGTGAAGGCTGGAAACAGCCGTATACCGCGCTGTCGTTTGTGCACGAGAGACTGGTGATCGATGAGAAGTCGATGCGGGTTCGCTTGAATGACATCCCGAAGGCGTACATGATGGTCCTGTCCCTGTGACGCCTGTCGCCGCATACCTCCCATGATCTCTATGGTGATTGAAGCTGTAATGATGTCAGGCAGAAGTGCTAGGTCCAGCACGGCGATTCGGCAGGTAGGCATGCCACAGGTATTCCGTGGTTTCTCGGCTCTCACACCACATTTGGTAAGGCTTCCTAACGAGCCTCTGAGAGCACCGAGTGGACGTATTCCAGGGGTTGCAATGTACATTATATCCTGCATCTCAAGACTGATTAATCTCCCAGTGAAATCCTTCGAGATGAACGACAATTAAGGTCGTCGAAAGCTGGATCACATACCTATATCAACGGCGGCAATGATACAGTCGATCCGTTGACGAAGCTGGTGATGCAGCAGACCAGAGTTGTATCTACTGCTGACGAATTCGGTCGGACAACCGGGAATAAACTTCACGGTCCGACAAGTCTGCACCATCATGAGCGGGCCCTCACTGGTATTAAGTTCCAACTTGAAAGTTTCATCGACATTTGACGACATAGTACAAACTGAGAGAGTATCCTATACTTACCGGGAAATACCAATACACGACGGTTGCAAGATGCAACCCACGGTATCATGATAACCCTGAGCGCGTTGTTCCGCTTGCATACAATGGCGGACCATACTTAAGGCATCCGTGAACGGATCCCTCGGATGAAGATCCCGAGTGCTAGTTATTACTAGACCTAAGCTGTATCATTGCTCCCGCGGATGATCGCAATATTACCGCGGGTACAGGTCGGTACATGCCCGTACCCGCACGGCGCACGAGCGCAACCGTCGACGAATTTAGAGAGGCACTTGACCTACTCGCTGTGAAAGACATCAGATGACAGACGTGCAATGGAAGTCGCTATCTATCTTCTTGTGGGAACGGCATCCGAGTGGCGCACGAAAATAATCTACACGCAGCTGAAGTATTTCAGCCACAATGGAATAAGTGGTTTTGCTGACGGAAGTTGTCAGTAAGTCGAAAGTTGGACGCATTAAGTACGGAGGTGACAGAAACCTTCAGGCGATGAAGAGTAAGTTGACATCAGTTTGAAAAGCGATATGCTGTATCCGTAAAATTACCAGCAGTCTGTCGTAAGGCGCCTGTAGAGAGGTAAAGCATAAGTACTACATGAGCGACAAACGAAATGCACAAAGAAGTCAGTAAATGTGGGTTATGGAGTCATATGCTGCTGAGTTGTAAAGAGGCAATTAGGCATATGTCGATAATGTAAGGGATAGGGAATCGAGTACGGAAAGAATGGAAAAGTTAGTTCAGATTGACCCGCACTCGATCTGGTGGCAGAGCTGCAGGCTCTGAAGCTCCTAGGCGAGTGAACTTGTTGCGAAATCGCCTTTGGCGAGAGGAGGTGAGTTTGGAACTTTCTTTTTCGCTGGAAGCCAACTCCTTCGAGCGTAGAGCAGCGAGACGAGGGTCAGATTTCACTTCGTCAGCGCCCTTGGCACCAGGCCGCGAGATAGATAGCAAGCGTCGTAGACCAGAACCAGTGGACTGGCGCTTCTTGGTTTTCGTGTCTTGTGCGTCAATGACGGCAATCGCCTTTGCTGCAGCGGACATCGAGGCCCGTTCTGCAGCAGCACTTGTAGTGCGCTTCCCTCTACGTTCGACTTGTGTCGGGGACGTGGGACTACCAACTGGTGTTGACGTGGAAGCTGTCATGTGTTCCTTGCCCTCAACGTTCACAAGCACCCAACCATTACCACTCCCACTACGGCTGCCAGACTTTATAGGTGATGCAGGTGGATCAGTTGAACTTGATGCCTTTCTTTTATAAAGGCTCTCCCTCGATGGAGGATGAATCGGTGGAGGAGGAGGCCTCGGGGGAGAAATCATCCCAATAAGCCCCGCTTCACTCTTGCGCACAGCCTGATCACTAACCAGCTCCGGCGAAGCAATCCTCGCATCGATATCATGCAATGATTTGTCTGGACTTCTTCTGTGCTCCAGATGGAGACCACGCTCATTGGCCATAGATGGCACGGTCATACGAGACAACACCTCGGGGTGCTCCTCCTCAGGCGACATTTCCCATGCGCCAGGTAAAACACGCGGCATTGGTTCCTCACATGGCTCCTCGTGCACCTCCTCAATGTTTTCAATGCCATCTGGCCGGCCAAGTCCTGGCCATTTGAACGGGGCCCCGGAAGACATGTCCGTGTCAATAGTATTCACAGAGTATGCTGAGTCTCTCATACGAAACATCCCTGGGCTGAGGAGAGGCGGGCCCTCATTCATCGAGACATCATGGCTAGCAGGCGTCGGTGAGGGGGTGCGAGGGTCCCTAGGTGGTGAATGTGATCGGAGGAGCGGAGGGGTCTTCGAACGAGTCGATACCGGTCGCAGAGCGCTTACTCGGCGTTGGGGAGACGGAGATCGAGATCTCGGTCTATGATGATGTCGTTCAGGGGGTGGCGACGAGTATACAGCGTCTTCAGTGGGATGATCCGATTCAGGAAGTGGGCCAGGGGTTGCTGTGTAGATGAGATTGGAAGTGAATCTATTACGCGCCATGGAACCTATACCAGTCATGTTCTCACAACCACTTGGCACAGCGCTAGCGAGAGAAGTGCGAAATCGTCCGTGTTCTTCATCATCTGGAGCGTCGAAGTCAACAGACACTGGAACTTGTGCGCGGGGTGCAGGCTTTCGCATTTGATTGCCTGGCGCTGCACGAGGCGGCAAATTTGTCGCAAGGGGAGGTAATACGATGGATTCTGTGGCCGACCGCACGTGGTGAGGTGACGTCTGAGAGGACGGCAAGCCGTGAGGCGGGTGCTGAGGGCCAGTAGCGGCTCTTCTATGCAAAGAGCTGGGGATCATACCCGCTTCGGGTGGTTCGGGCGTCGACACCCGATGAGATCTTCTTACATCCAGCATAGAGCCGGATTGGCTTATAGGAGATTCGGGCCAATAAGGATCAGTCTCAGTAGTGACAGGGCCAGTAAAGACCCATAGGTCCTTGACTCTGGAACGGCCATTGATCGCCAGCGAAATGACAAGGGAACATGCATGAGCATCGAGGGATGATAGAAGTGAAAGGATGTGTCGCAGAGAATCTGTCGCAAATGTGTCTTCGTGGAACCCTGCATAAAAGTCTTTAAAACCTACATGAATTTTACTTAAGGACACTCACAGCTATATCCCTTCAACTTGAATTCATACGCATTGTCCGTTTTCTTCTCCGACAATACGCCCCGAGGCCACGATCCTCGCACGGCTTGGAGAATTGCTGGAGTTGCGTTTAGTGGTGGATTGATGACTCGCATGATGGTCTGCGAGACAAATGAGATGGCAAAGGGCATTCTTCTCTCCGTTTGCAGCCCCGTTTGGTGCGAAAGATTACTCCCTGAGCCAGCGGGAGCTGGGGCAGGAGGTAGAGCAGGCGAAGAAGGTAAAAGGGGCCTCGAAAATGAGATGGCTAAACGATCGTCACGCTCCCGACCATAATCGACGGTAGATAGTATAGTGTATCCAAACCTATATATGACAGCGAGTATGTCGAGGAGAATTCGCTCTGTACGAGGACTCTTTGGTGCATTCCAGGGCTTTTGAGTTATGGTGAATTCCCAGAAGTTCTGTTGTGTATCCTCGCGAAATCCACCTGTCAGGTAAAAGTGATCAAGGAGTCGACGTAAAGCTGCAATGACATCGGGAGGAAAGGAATAAAGCCTGATGCAACTTGAGCCAGATATAGCAAGAAGGCCAAAGATGTTCGTAGCTCGTTGTTCACGAATAAACTCTTTCCTTGGAATAAAGCCAGAGTCTGTCACAGAGCCAAGCTGCATGTTTGTGATGGTTGGACGAGACGAGGTGACGTCCAGCAGATACAACAAAGTGATACAGATATTGCCAGAGAGAAAAAGGCACGGAGAGTCGGGATGGACTCCAGGCGGAAAACGGCTGGCAGCAAGGTTAGTAAAGGAAGGACATCAAGCCCAGATCGATTAAGCTTACTTGGTAGTGACAAGTGTGCGCTAACCGTTCACAGCAGATTAAAGCAAGGCACACAAGGCGAGGTTTTCCGCAGACAACGCTTGCGCAGCAGAATATTCTTACGCGCTGCGTGTGTGCAGCCAGTAAATTGGAGACGCGGCTAAGGAGTAGCCACGAGGTTTGCTTAAGGCCTGTGACGTCACAACAGTAAATGAAACACGTGCTAGTTTCGTGATTCTTTGACTCTTCCAATTCGGTACAAGATCAGAATGTTGGACGAGTTTGTACTGAACCTATATCATCATGGAAGATGAAGACGACGGCGCTCTGGGTGCAGAGGATGGCAGAGAAGGTACGATGCTTATTATATGTGGCAAACTGCGGTAACTGTGCTCAGAATATTTCGATCAGAACATTTTGTTATATATCAGTGTTCTAAATGTCGCTAGCCAGCCAGAGGAACAAGTCTGGCAGGTTGAAGCGAACTACATATGGTGTAGTGAATGAATCCACCTTCGCAACTGGTACCGTGGACGTGTCGTTGGCTCGTGCCGATGTTCCCGAGGCGCTCGACACTTGTAAGGGTGGATACCAAGAAATCGAGGAAGCAGCTGTTGTGTCCCAGGTGTTTTGCACACCTTCCGCGAGGCATCTGTGAGAGCTTGACTTGGCGTGCAAACCTGCAAGTTCAGCAACCTTCTCGGGAGATTCCGCGCCCTTCTAAGTTCTGTACGGATCAGTCGCTGACCGTAGCGGTTCGATATTTATAAGGACTGGCTTCCATCTCCTTCAAGCTTCGAGACTCCAAGCTCCAAGTTCTAGTAGTCAGCAGGACTGCGAAATTTGGAATATCTAACATCACTGTGCTGGTTCCGAATGGTCACATGGGCTATCGACATGGGTAGACGGCTTTATAAATTTAACGGTCATGCAGCGAGGGCTCCTCGTATCCTTAACACCTATTCGAGTTAGAATCTGTTCCAGCAACCGCCCGTTGCAGTGATGACGACATACACTTGGCTGGAACGCCCTGCAATCGAAACCACGGAAGCTAGGCTTGGGATCAACTTAAGCCCGGAATGGCATATAGCATTTGGTGGATCATCTAGCGCGTATCCAATACCGTTTCTCCGAGCGCATTAGGAGGACTACGCTTGAATGTATGCACGATTGGTCCTCGTGACATCACAATTTCACCTAGTCCTTGGAAGTTCCCTCTTCGATGTGGTCTCATGATCAGTAACGGGCCGGGAATTTCCCGGTTCACGTGACTATCGAAGACCCGAAGTGACGATACAAGCGTTCGAGCACAGAGACGTGCGTTTTCGTGGCAGAAATTTCTGGGTACGTTGAAGGAACGTGTGGCATACTGTGCCGTGCAAGGGATAATTTTTTCTAGCCGCCAAATTCGAGTTTCTGAGCCACTGACAGCACAATGGACTGCAAAATCACTACATGATTCCGTACTTCTCGCATCCGGGCCTGGCTCCACGGCGAAACCCCCGTGTCCCAGGCAAGAATCCTCATTTCACCTCGCTCTGGGACACGCGCTTTTTGGCAGGAGCTCAGGTGGGCAGCGTGTCCCAGAGTCAGACTCGATTTTTTCGTCTTCATCGGACACGCAGCATTTTTCGGCAGCCGAAGTCAATTTTCTACTTACCCGAGGCGTTTACAGCATATGCCTCGCAGGTAAGTATATCGCTCCGCGCCCCGTACCACACACGTCAATGCTAACGTCCCCGCTGACTTCTTCCCCGTGCATCAGCCTCCGCTCGTCGGCACACACAGCGAGCGCGCGCTATCCGGGGTCGTCGCACAGCTGCCGACACGCGCTTAGTCATCCTCCCCGTGACCCACGACAGGGAAAGCCCGCGTGATGCCAATATGCGGTCCGATTGTCATGCACGTTCGGGCCGTTGAGCCGTTACTGGGTTTTAAGACAACTGGCCACTTCCTGAATCCTTTCTTCCATTTGGTATCTTAATCGTTGGTCCTTAGCATCGCTATGTCGAACCTCAGTAAATTGAACGTTTTAATGTGTAAGCTGATCAATGTCACCTGGCACAATTCTAACTAGGCAATCTACTCGCAACAGGTGGTACTGTGAGTGTTCATCGGCCGGCAATTGTCTTATCTTCTGACGTGATCCTCAGGGAGAGTACACAACTGGATGGACTGGTTCTGGAGCCTCTACATCCGACAAGAAGGTGTCATACATCTGTCTTGTCTATTTTCGCTGACCGCTAAGGCCTAGCTTTCGTAGATTGGGGTATGCGCGTCCCCTGACATAGTCGTTTAATCAATGACTCAGTTCGTGACATAAGGTGGTTGGCCTTACGATGTTCGATCTTCGAAGGTTAGGCAAAGTGCGTAATATTGACATATTGACAGTGGAACGATTATTTTCCGTGTTTACATCTATCTTAACGTTAGATCGGCAAGCTCGGAATGGTCGGCGTTAATGGTGGCAAATTCCCTGCTATACGCCAACACTTACAAGAGAATATCGAGAATGTTTACAGGGATATGAATACCTCGTGCGTAATTGCATTGATACCGCTTGTTCTTGACTAACCGCCGATCGCCGATCAGCTTTGAGGAGTACCCAAAAGAGGGAAATATTGATCCTGAGGCTTGTTAGTTGGTTCTGAGTGTACTGCGCAGATGCCCTTACCCTCCTAGACAAGGATGCCATCGACAAAATGTCTCCCGGAGATGCTGTCATCGTGTTTACCCCTGATAGTGAGTTTCGATCTTTCGCGTGTCTAACATCTAGTAACGAGACCTATTGATAGGCACCCACTACCCCATTTGCTTGTACGCAATGGAACGTGGCATCCATGTTCTCGTCACCAAGCCCGCAACGAAATTGTTATCACATCACAATGAACTTATCGCAGCTGCGAGAAAGTACAACGTTGTTTGCTTTGTGGAGCATCATAAGCGCTTTGATCCCGTGTATAGCGATGCCAAAGCCAGAGCACAGGCACTTGGTGAATTCAACTTCTTCAACGCATGGATGAGCCAGCCGAAGAGTCAGTTAGAAACTTTCCGTGCTTGGGCTGGCAAGGATTCAGACATCAGGTGAGCTCCTCGGTTTACAAATTAATTTGTACGCTGACAGTTGATCCAGCTATTATCTCTCGTCACATCACATTGACATTTGCTGCTGGATTCTCCAAGACAAAGCAGTACCCACGCGAGTTGTTGCCAGTGCAGCAACCGGCATCGCCACGGGGGAGCCATACAACTGTGTCCCTCAAACAGAAGACACTATCACGCTCCTCGTCGACTGGCAGTCGATCAAGAGCCCGGGACACAAGGGCACAGCAGTCTACACGGCATCTTGGACCGCGCCTTTGAAGGCGGGTATTCACTCTGCCCAGCACTGGTATTATATGGGTTCGAAAGTGGGTCGGTCCCACGACTATCTTTCTTGTGGCAAAGTAAAGCTTCTACTGATTTGTTTTTCAGGGTGACATAAATGTTGACCAAGCTCATCGTGGGTATGACATCACCGTCGACGAAACTGGCAAGACATGGTACAATCCCTTCTAGTGAGCTCCTTGGCCTGCAAAAAAAAAGTGAATTTAACTATTCATCACTAGTATGAAATATTCGCCATCCGAGACCGGTCATTCTCGACGGACAACGGGGCTATGGGTATATTTCTATCGAAAAGTTCATCGATGCCGCGCGAGAGGTCAACGCTGGCATTGCAAAACCCTCTGATTATGATGGTCACGGCTATCCGACCATTGCCAACACCGTGCTTACAACTGCCATTCTCAACGCTGGCCGTATCAGTTTGGACGAGAAGAGAGCCGTTGGTATCAAGAAGAGTGGAGACCAATGGATACTGGAATAAGTTTGCCTTGACGATCTTACATACAACAGTTTTTTTATCGAAGTTGTAGTGTCCTCAAAATCATTGTATTGGATCAACATGTATTAGGGAAGACCGGGTTCCGTGCCACTGCCGCGGAGGAATGACACATGAATAATGTTGAGCATGTGCAACTTGATTTCAATAATGTAGGTTTCCACTCATTCCCGCGCGCTGTGTCCACTCTTGTTCATTAACGTTCCTTTGCCATAATGATTTCTATTTTGTCTGCTGTTCTCTTCGCATGAAGAACATAACAGGCACCCCAACTGTGGAAGCGAGTCGATCAGTTTGAAACATGGAATTTCGGTCGTTGTAGGAAGAACCACTGTCAACGAGACGTCCTTGAGAATCTGACAAAAGTGTGGGAGGCCGATTCATGACTGGCGGTCACAATCTATCCATCAACTGACAACCCGTACTCTGTTAGCTTCTTATAATACTTATCAGCTCCTAGTCTCCACCCCGGATATTTGAAATTATCTTTTGCTGTGCAGGGGATATATACTCCACCCCTGTTCTGATGGACGTCCCGCCGGAGAGAATCTAGCACCGATTCCATTCTCGCTAAAAATGAGCGCGCTACCAGTATAATGGAAACACCCGTTGAGCCCTTCAGATTGCAAATGTAATTGTAGACAAGTTCGATGCGGTAGAGTGATTGCTGCAACAATGACGAGGATGGATGCGCGGACAGTGTGCAAATGAAAGGGAGAGTAAAAGCACAAAGATGCGGTTCGCACGATGGGGGTACGGGACAGAGAATGCAAGAAATCGCCCCACAACGAACCAGATAGTTGACACGGAATTTAAAGAATACGATAAAGTGAAGAATAATATAGAACGAATGCGATAGACACAGAATGGGACAGGGGCTGTCGACCTGGTTCGTTGCAAGAAGACGGGAGTCGAGGGAGTTACGATGGGCGGGATCGATGGGTGGGGTGATGCATAGACTGACAAGCGGAATGATGCAGATAATGTTGTGGTTTGGCAGGACGACCAGATATGGCAAGGCAGACCTTCCTTGAGAAGGATGACAAGCGGAAAGGAGAGTGGTACAGGACAGCTATGTCACCCGTCCCGTTCTTGTATCGAGTATCGGCCCGCTGGTGCGAATCCGACTTCTCAGGGTAACCGCTCACCCTACAGTAGATTGTGCGCGGGATGGATGATGGGAAACGAGACGATTGCAGAAAAAGAAAGTGATGCATGGATGATGAGACTTGCAGAGACAATGCACAGAGTGGCTGAGCGTGTAGTGTGGTATTACATTTTGCGGGGGTTGAAACAGTCTTTTCGACACGGATGGAATTGACGTACGGACCTGCACGTTATGAAACGGCGGTCATTCGTGGTGAGCCATTCAAGTGGTGCAAGGCTGGACGGCCAAAAGCAACGAAGTCGTGAGGCAGAAAATGGTCGGGTGGGACCTCCGTGCGCTGTTTATTGATGACAGGCTCAAACGTTGTTGGTAAATTTTCCTTATCGTCTTCTGATAGGAAGGAGTTCGAGAAGGGTTCGGGGGAGAACGATGAGGGACTCGTTGGAGTCAGAGGGAAATCATCAGATAAATCAGAGATGGATGTCGTGGCACTCATAGGCGTGCTGGCACCAGACATTGATGGGCGAGTGGGCGTCATCGGAAGAGTAATGAAGGACTGCCGGACGAACCGCCCACCCTGGAGGTAGTACTGTACAACGAATGTTGCCGCCTTGGAGTAGAAGGCATAGGAGTACTTTTTTACCAGCGTCTCCGAAAGGTCGTTGACATGCTTAGCCAAGCGATTATCGAGACAATCGACGATTTCCAAACATTCCTCCGTTTCCTCAAAGATGCGGCGTGGTTTACCGCATAGGAAGAGAGCTAGCGTGAGTGCGCCAAGTGCTATCGAGGAGGGAGGATATTTAATGAACTCTCGGTGAAACAGAGTAATTTCCATCAGGAAACGGGCAACATGCTGGACCTTTTCTTCCTCGACAGATGGCTCGCAGCACATGAGTCTGAGCCATGCTTCTGCAGTCGGATGGCCTAGCGTCCACTGAATGGTCTGGAGCACATGGCCTTCCATCTGAATGAAAGCGGACTCGTCATATGTGTCACGACAAATCTGTGCAAGCTCTTGGACCGTCGGAACGCGTTCCTTTGCATCCTCGAACTTGGCAGCAATCCACAGCGCCGCACAGCCTACGAGCTGATAGTGCTTGATGTAAACTATTCGCCGAGAGACGTAACGGTCCACAATATTGAGAGTGAGATATAACGTCTCAGGTCGGAGTCGGAAGGTGAAGTGAATTTCAACGAGAAAATCGACGAGACATGGGCGCATGTGCCATCGGATTTCGGGTTGCTGATCCATCGACTGCGAGGATGACATGGTATATCGCTATACCAGAAGGATTAGGTCGCAAGTAAGCTAGTAATAGAAGTCGCACAAACCTCCATCTCATGCATGTAGAAACGAATGTCTTCCCGGTATTCCTCCTCCAGGAAAATGCCTTGCCTGCGAAGAGCAGTGATTTGAGCTTGACGTTGTCGCTGTTGCAACAGTGCTGCCTTTGCAGAATAAGGGGTTCGGCGGGTTACAGGAGGACCGAGAGGGGGCGTCTTGTGATGCTTCGATATACCTGAAGGTGATGGCCGTTTCTTGGGGTACGCAGCATTTCGAGAACTCCGGTAAGAAGTCGTAGAAATATCTTTCATAACTGAAGAAGGGGCGGGTGAGATCGATCTAGGAAAGCGTACGACCGATAGTGGGCTTGAGGGGGGTAATTGAGCGAAGAGAGGAGTAGACTCTGCATCAGCAATGATGTTATCAAACGAGGCGGGAGAAGACATGATTAAATGAGCGAGCGCCTCGAGCGCTCACAGTATGAAGGGAGAGAAATGGCAACAACTAGAAAACGGCCGAACACCGTGTGTTTGTTTGTTTATTGTCAATGAAAGGCATTCATTCTGTCGCAGCATGCCGACATCTGGGGAATGACATTTGGAATGCGCGGTCTCACGACATGATACCACTTGAGATAAGCGAGATCTGGGAAGAGCAGACTCACCAGAGTCAGAAACTGATCATGCGAGGGCGAACAACAAAGGGTTGTCGTGATGGCGGTGAAGAGTGGCGTGTGCGTGTAGACTGGATATGAACAAGTCGTGGTCAGCGTTGATGGTCGTAAAGAGTAAAGATAGGGAGATCAAGAGAGGGTTGGAGGAGGACAGGTACTACAAAAAAAAGACTCTTAGAAGAGTAGAAAAAAGTCTCCTTGATGAGAAGACTATGTTGATTGAAGAAGAAGAGAGTGAGGACACTCAAAAGAGTATAAGATGCAAACGGCAGAATCGGCTCGTCAAGTAGTTTGAAATTAAAAAAGGAAATTGAAAGAGAAAAAAAAGACCACTTTCATGTGAACTTCTGTGAAAGGTCCAAAATCATGCAAAAATATACCATAGCAGCAACGACAACGACAAGAAATATTCAAGCAAGGGGAATCAGACAGTTAGTCTCCTTGGCATCTGTCTGACTATACATGTTCCTCAACCCTGCCCCAAAGGCCCTAGATGAGCGCTCAGGCCTGCAGGCTCTGGAACGACCTCGGGCGAGATCTCAGTATCCCCGCAACAAGGGACGGGCACGGGCGCATATTCCCACGACCCCACGTTTTACAGCGACCAAAAGAATGACATCAATCAATAATAAGCCTCACCTCGAATACACTTGTTTGACCGGGTCTTGCTATCAACAGCCGTTAGCTTGGTCTGCGCTGTCAGGGCCATAAGGTACGTACTTGTGAACAATGTTGACCGACACCGGTGTGCTGGCTATCCTATACCGAAGCATTTCACATCAGTCACAATCGATGGTATCGGATGCGCGGATAACTTACAAGCGGCCTCGGGAGATGTGACCGACGAATGTGCTAGAGAAAATTGGTGTGGGGGAGCGATTAGGACAAATTATTCAGGCAAAAAATAGTGCTGTCAGGGAACTTGTTGAATGAATGGCAGGGGAAGACCGGGCAAAGGAAAGACTGAGTGAGTTGTTTTGATTCTAGTAGAGTAAAGGCAGAGCAACGACTATAAAGAGTCGCTCGAAGCTAATCGAGCGTGTGTGGTGTTACGGGTACAAGAGCGGACGTGGCTTTGTACTCGTAAACTGGCTTGCGCCGGGGAGGAACGGGATTGAGGGGTAGTTGCAGGAATGAGTGTAACACTATAGTCCTACAAATTTTCAATCACGGAAGGAGGTAATTGTCGAGTGCAATGCAGAGAAGGCGTGTACCGCTTAACCCTTTGTCAAAGCAATCAGGTATGTATTATTATTTCTTAAACTTGTGATTCTCGCGGCAATAATTATTCAGTTCAGACATAGTCTGTTCTGATTTGGCAGTTATCAAGTCCACGTTGTCTGCCTGCAGGCGTAGGTTATGTAACTTTGATATCATTCTTCTCTGCGGCTTAACCTCTCCTCAAAAGGATTCCCATCGGACTCTTGTCCGAGTTGCATCTAGTTGTCACAATTTCCTCTATAGATACCTTATGAGTTCGGCTACCAGGGTGTCCTCTCCAAGCTCCCACAGCGTACCTCCCATCAGTCACCTCTTATCGAGCGTCTAATGATGCCATCGGTCCATATAGGTCCATCGCCCTAATCGATCATCGAAGGTGGCAGCGTCCCTATCGGACGACCCTTTCATGATCTAATGTTATCCGAATCAAGTGATTTCTAGAGCAACAGTTTGAGCGGCCCACTAGGAAAATGCCACATCATTGGGGGGGGGACCGAGTAGAAGACTGTCATTGACACTCAGCGCCATCATGGTATGCAAGGAGTCAGGACCCATCACCCCTTATCACCCTAAAATACATGACATATGTAAGTGTTTCAAGACCGTGACAGTCTGAAGCAATATTCCCTTTTAACTCTTCATACTTGTATACGTATTCATCGGATGAATATTACTAGTTGGATATCACTCAAAGACCTTGCAGTGAGGATCTATATGATTCGGAGATAGAGTGTAACCTCTCACCAGCTTGTTTTATGTCCACGGCTATCCGACTTGTGAAAAGAGCCGTAAAGAGCGCGGCGCCGCCTGTCACTAATCTCGTGGTTACGACGGAATTTTCAGACATAGATTATGGAACACTCCAAACAAGCTCCAAATGTTTAAAGTTTGGAGTGCACGCCGTCAAGGAATCTACGATTGATGTTCGCTGGTCGCAAGAATTATTATCCTCATAAAGCATTTTGCCATGGACTCCTTGCACAGCAGTTACAGAAGCTCAGAACCAGTGCGGCGCGAGCATCGAGAGATCCATAAGTTACGTACGTTAGACTGTACATATGTCTTTCTTTATGCAGTTAGTATATCTATGAGCATGGTACTCCTTCCATTCATTTCTGCAGCCCAAATGTAGAACGCCGCGAGAACCATGAGTATTTGTGTCGCAGGTCCTCCGCCCATCGTAATGATGGTGGCGTTTCAAATACTCACGTTCAAGAGGATCAGACCACATCCAGGCCAGGTAGTAGAACTCAATATTATGAGCCGCTATTAATATATTGTCCGTTGAGCGGTTGACGTGGCTAACTCTTCAATGATTCACCAGGTCCCAGACGCGGATTGAACAGCCATCCATCGGAGAAGTCTTCAATGCAGCCAAGCCCAAAATGGTCAATAATATACGCTTGCAGAGAATCAGAATGAAACATGATAGACGGACAGTATGAGCACAACTGTTAAACTAACGAGAGAAAATTATCAGGTGAGTCCGAGAGTGAACGAAAATATTGGGAGAGGATAAGAGACCGTAAGTAGCTCGTGAAAACTCTCACTCCCTTCTTCCTCCGCTCATCAAGAGCGCCATGAGATCGTGGGCAGGTTGGTTGGTTGAGCCAGGTGGGCCCTGCTGTTGATAATGAAGAGGAAGCATGTGTGGAGGGATTTGCTGCTGCTGCTGCTGTTGCTGCTTGCTGCCTCATGGAGAGCAGAGGAGGTTGGATCTGAGGACCCTGTTGTCCAAAACCTCCGTTAGGACCACGGAGACCACTTGGCATACCGTTAGCACCATTTAACCCCAGAAGCTGGGCTTGCGCAGGGTTAAGACCTCCAGGGTGCATCAGGCCTTGCATGGCATTGTGTCCGTGCAGCTGATGAGTTCCTCCGGGGTGAGGCACACGCATTTGGGGAGCGCCGTTGAAGCCAACGCCTCCCGGAGGGAAGTTGTTGAAACTGCTGTTGGAGGGCGGCATTACTATGCACCGGACCGTGAAGCCCACCAGGGATAGCCATCGACGAGTTCAAGAATTGAGCAGGCTCATGAGGCGGTCGCCCACCTAAATTAGCCAAACCAGGCGGCAAGCGCTGAGATGAAGGCTGCAAGGGATTCGGTGAAGGGCCACCACGGAATTGGGATGATTGGAGAGGTATGCCTCCATTGCGGTTCATGTTCGCCTGGTGTAATCCTTGGTACATTTGAGGAGGACCGCGTTGACCACCAAACTGCATAGAGTCATCGATGTCAGAGAGCATGGCGCCGTTTTGCCTACTCCGAGGAGGGGCAGCGGAACGTAAGCCGGGCACCATGCCATCAGGGACAAAATTCCTGTCGTCAAGACGGCTATCATACAATGAGTCCAGACGGGTGTGGCCAGGATAGTGCTGGGAGTGGCCGAGTTGGTTTTGAAGATGGTGAAGGTTGGAGGGATGATTGAAATGTGCAGCATCTGAAGCCAACGCTTCTGGTAGTATATGAGGCCTCTGACCCTAAAACTGATATCAGTGCCGAAAACAGGTAGACGCTGATACGACCTACGTGTGCTGAGTTGCTCAACATGGCAAATATATCTTCCATAGCTCTAGCATCCGGATTGCCGGTTGGTATTCCATTGTATCCACTGAGTTCGCCTCTCTGTGCTGGTGTTGGGCCACCCATTGGAACCTTTCCCATTCCTGGTTGAGAATCTCTCCCTTTCCCGTCAAAGAACTTCGCAAACCGGCTGCCTTTCGCAGCTGCGATTCCAGAGTTCAATTGCTCGTACGGAACAGAGTGGCTAGGCAAAGGCCCGCTCATGGGTACAGTCAACCTGTTCGAGGATTCATATGCCCAAAGGCATTGCGATCTCCAGGAGGTGCAACAGAAGCTCGACGGAACGCATCCAAAGGCGACAACCCAAGTCCTTCCCGAGCTTCCTCAAACGGCGAGAAGCCTCGAGTTGCTCTCACAGCGTCCATATTGTCGTTATGATGTGTAGTTGACAACGGTCCATTTGAGAGGATGGTTGAGTTGCTTGCTGGTGTGCCATTCTTAGACAGAGACACGGGGGAATGTGAACCTGTGTACGAAGGAGGGGTGTGACCTACAGACCCCTGAGGAGTTTTGGAGGTAAAAGAAAGAAGACGACAACCTGGCGGAGCAGCAGTGTGAGGAGCTGATGGGACAGGGGCGCTGAGCGCTTCGATAGAAGGCTTTGGCAAAGCTTGAGGTGCCGGTAAATCAGTAGGAATAGGCTTGGGGAAGAAGCGAGAACCTCCTAGGTTTTTCTTTGTCGATGTCAGATTCGTGGGCACCTGCTGATACTCCAGGTGCAACGGAGGACAATGGGGACGATAACATAGACAGGGGTACACGAGAACCATCGTGGGGAGCTGGCTCAGCCTGTGGTAGAGGTGGAGAAGCTAGACGATTGCGAAGAAATTGGCTGAGGTGGAAGATAAGTGCGGTGCTCTGCAGTTGCTTCAGTCGATGACAGGTCTATCCGTGTATTAGCACATTGAGCCTGCCCGAGAGAAAGAATTGACTTGCCGTTCGTAGGAGTTGAGTCCTTGGTATCTGAAGATGCGTCTGCGAGTAACGATGGACCCGCAAGGGGAGACTGGTCAGCTTTCTTCTTTTGTTCTTCCCTTTTCATCATCAGCTTGAAGAGTTGAATTTCGTCCAGGTGTGGTTCGGACGTATTCGTCTTTCCTTCAAAGTCACCAGAACGATCATCGTCTTGCGCAGTAGTACCTTGCTCCTTCTGCTCTCTCTCCTTGATCTCTCGCTTGAACGCCTGTATGTCATCCAGGTCTCCGGGGGCACGACCTAAACCGTTGCTGCCAGAAGAAGGGATGTATGTGTCCATCCATGCAGGCTCCTTCTCTCTCTCTTTCTCACGTTCTCTGTCACGATCCTTGCGATCGTCCCTGTCCTTCGCCTCGTCAGGTTTTCTCTCGCGGCCAGCCACTCGCTTGTTTCGACCATCACGGTCATCGGCGGGAGCCCATCGACGATCCTGACGATCGCTAGCATCCCACGCGGCAGTGCGGTCGCGTACCCGGTCCTTGTCTCGTTCGCGGTCCCGTCTCGCTGCTATACGCTCATCACGCTTTCCGTCGTCCCTCCAGCGGCGAGGATCGTCCACCTCAGATTCTCGATCCAAGTCACGGTCTTCCCTGTCCTTTCGGTATCCTGTTGTTTCTTTTTGATGGTCATCGCGGTCGCCTCTGCGATCACGATCCCTGTCGTCCCGATCTCGTCTCGATGGTGAAACATCTCGTCGTTGGCGGGAAGAGTCACGGACCCTTGAGCGAGGTCGGTCACGCTCATCTCGATCGCGCCGAGGATTATCAGAACCTAGAGGAACGATGAGCGGTCATTATATAGAAACAGAAAATTCAGTCCTACGTTCACGGCCTGTACGAGTTGATTCTATTCCGCAACTCAGTGACCTAGGGCTATATGTGAGGTAGGGAACGTACCACGTCTCCAATCTTCGCTGGTCTCACCATCTTTCTTTTTGGAAGGTTCTCGGGAATCCAACTGACGATTACTCGGAGCTTGCTGCGACTGGGACGCTATGCGAGAGGATGTACCACCAAGGTGAGGGGCTAAGTCCCTGTCCTTTCCTCGAAGCTGCTGCATGGAAGAAAGAGCACGACGGTCACGGTCATACTTGTCCGACAACTTGGACAACATATGAGCGCTCTGGCGCGCAACAGCCTAGGTCACTTACATTCCGTAGTCTTTCTTGGCCGTCTTTAACCCGGGAATCACGTTCTTGTTCCCTGTCCGTTTCTCTGTCTCTGTCTCGGTCAGTTGCACGAATGGACTGGTGCTTGAAGTTGCCCATTTGCGAAGGTTGCGTGATGGCAGCTCCACGAAAAGAAGGCCGGGCGGCGCCTTCTAATGACATTGATCAGACCCGGTCTCAAGAGAAGGTAATTATGATGCTTACCCCCGTCCTCCGCATCTCTACGAAAGCTGTAATGATGTTAAGTAGGTCTAAATGGTGTTACTAGCAGCCCTCACCGTCGGTCACGAGCATTGGGCTGAGGAAGTGCTTCTGAATCCTTTTTAAGATTGCCTTGGTCGCTTTCGGTTCTTCAGAGGTAGAATAAGCCACAAGCTCGAGGAGTATGACATGGCACGAACCCAAACCAATCCTTCAAAGCTGGCATGCCAGTCGGAGTACAGACCAAGGGAGATTTATGAAGGAGCAGTAGATGAAGTCGGGAATACATAACAAAGGGTCGACCATGGATATCATTTTTGTCTTTATTAAGACTGTCAGCAACGGATTCTGGTGATTGGGAAGATGAATTCTTGTCTGGTCGGAGAGAAACTTTGGCCATAGCGTCAGATAAGTTGTCAATAGCACCATCCTCTGGAAAGACAACGTCATGGACAGCGACCTGATTCTCTACACCAGACATTGTGGTGTGAATGAAATGTTGAAGAAACTTGTGAGAGAAGTAAAATGTCGTCCCAATAGCAATGCCAGCAACGCGGACTTGAAGAGCGGAAAAGCAAAACAGAGCAACTCTAATTCTAGCCACAATTCTTGTTTGTAGCATTCAAGAGCGCACATGCCAGATTTTGGTCTCAAGTATTTCATTTTGCAGCAGAGAGTTATCCATCTGTATCGTCATGCTATAAGAGCGTCCAAATGTGCGCTGTCGTGTTCTCTAAAAAATCACTACAGCTCATTACCGTCGTCAGACATACCTGACCCACAGGCAAGGTCGGAGACCATCGCCTGGTTTCGTAGTGAATTCGAACGCAATAAATGGCTGACAGACGTGGTGAGTTAGTCTCGTTTTCGTGATTTACTGCCTCTGGCGCTCATCGTAGGTTAGGTTGTCATAGAGGAAAAAATTACTATAGCTCGTCGAGAAATCCGGCAAATACTTCCAACATCACAGCCTCATGCCCTATAGGCTATATCATCGTCATAACAGCACTGTTGTGATGGCAAGGCTCCTAGAGTCTTCAAGGACGCGGAAGTCTTCTTCGTTGCAAGCAGCAGTATCATGCATACAGTGACGATTCCGGTCAGGACAAGAAGGATCAGATACGAACTGTCCGCACTCTTCTCATCCATCAGGACGGGTGTCAAAAACGATTTGAAAACACCACATCCTCATCGCAAATCACACAATGAAGGTGTATTGTTTATCAACCCTCGTTCATATCGTAACAAGAGGCGAACATTAACAGTAGCGCGATACTGATAAAAAGAACACTTCACCACACTACGCAAAATTGCTTCCCTAATTGAACATGCCTTTCTGTTATCGGTTTTCGGTCTGTGGTAAGGTTTTGTCTCGCATATCATGCAACCTGATTGACTTCAACCCAAGAATGTATGAAGATAAGTACAAACGATATCCATTCCTCTTGTTTGTTCACTCAGGACATCCTACGAAATTGTTGCTAAAAGTCCTTTCAAGTTCACAGTTCAGGGTCCAAGCTTCGTGCCGTTATGACCGGGACTCAAATTGAAATTCCGGTATTCATTTTGCAGTCGATGAGCCAGACATAGCTTTAGCGGTGTGGGTACTCTTAAATGTGCCCGGAGCAGGATAATCTCTTCACGGCGACGACCGCTCCCTCAGGGTGCCGGTCACCGCTAGGAACGAATCGAACCTTCATTATGCCCCTGAGTTGTCATATTTGGACCTTGCTGAGCTGTGCGCAGCAGGGAGGAGCAACGCGATACAGTTTCTTGCGATCTTGATGTGTCGGGAGTGCGGTGATTCTCCTTGAATGGGATGATCGTGACTATGGCTGGGATCTCATCTGACCTTTAACCAGGAACAAAGAAAGATATCCGTGGGATATCGTAGGGAAGGGCTCAAACCCGTATTTCGTGCCTGCATAATTCCCAAATATTCACTAGACCGCAGTAAGCCCCCAACTGTCTGATGCTCCGGTCACACTTCTTTCACTGTGCATCGAAACAGTCGAAGGTGCTGGTCAGATACTGGAACAATTTGCGACTGTCCCTTGCGATGGCCACGGCTATCTAGAACGGATCTAACAGCGTCGAAATGATATCAGCACTCAGGAGGCCCCCAGGGACGATTTGTTGGACAAAAACTGCATGTTCAGCATAAACTCCCACTGGCCGAGAGATCCACCTGTGTCGATCGTTCGAGGCTCCCATCTCCCTTTCGACTCGATATGTGCTGGGGCCTGGGCGAGATCTTTCAGAAGTCTCAGAATGTGACGAGTTCTGTTTAGCCACCTTTTCCAGTGTCTTCTTCATATCAATGCGTGACGACGAGCTTGTACCGTCCTACGTTTTGACACTCGTCACACTCTATTACTACTTGCATGATCTGGGTAATCTGCGTCTTGTACCACCCATTTGAACTCATCATGCCTAGATACACATTCTGGGAGGGTATTGTAACTGCAGGTGTACAAGAAACTATAATTTCTTTAGCGAGGCTAAGAAAGGCGCAAGCATTTACATTTGTCGATCTTTCCTGCTAGGAGGTTATTCAAGCTGCTCATCCAGTCCAGTGACATGTCCGCCTACTAGCTCACCTGAGTGCTAATAACTGGTACGAAATATGCACCAGCCGAGAACCCAAAGACAGTACTACGAAGATTGAGCCCAATATAATTCACATGCACGACGTACTTTTCAGATCCGCTTCGAATGCAAGTAAGCTAGGGTACTATCATTCTCTGGGATATCAAAACTTTCAGCGAAACTTTTGTAGCTCCTCAACCACATCACATTTTCTTTCGAAATTTTGCCCCATCATAGATTCGTATCTCCTTTACAAGTATCTGATTTTCAGTGGTTTTTAGGATGATGTAGTGCAGTGTCGGAGCAAGCCCGAGAAAATTCTATACATGGAGTAGAACCGCACAAGGGATGAGTTGGGCCACAGAGTGCACTCGGCCCTTGAAGACTGTTCGGTACAGATCTAAGCTTGGTTGCGCAGAACTAAAGAACGTTATCAAGGAGAAAAATATTTCAGGGTGTCTCCACTTACTAAGAATCACCGAGTCTCCGCTAACAGATCACAATCATCACCCTGTCGCGATAGTACATATGAATATATCACTCACCGCAAGAACATTTTGCTGATAAACCGATCCTTGTTGACTGGCTTCTTGTTCTTACCCTTAGGGACTTCGGTCCACATCTGCACCGTAGTTCAGTACGACCTCTGCTAGTGATGAACTAGAACAGACCTCTTTGACGTTTTCAAGTACCTGCAGCACATCAACTTTAGAACTTGCAGGCAAATAATAAAGGATAACGCACCATATTACTGTGGCGATCAAAGGCCTTTACACGAGCAAGAAGCTTTTTGTTATTTCGCAAAGAAATGAGGACTTGGGCATGGTTGCGGACTGCCTGTTGCAGCACTGAAAGGGGCCCCTGGCTGATTTCGTGCTCTTCCAGCTGGCGCAGCTGAGCCTCGTCGAGTTCTGATTTAGGTACATGCACGTATTGACTGGAAAGTTATTAGCCAACATCTAAGTGCCTTGAGCCTTGTCACCTACCTCATGATTTGCTTGTAAGGAGCGTTTGTTTGTGAAGGCCAAACAACCGATCGAAAATACTCAGTTGTCTGAAATCTGAAAGTATACACATCGAGCTCTTGTCAAGAAATAGCTCAAACATCCCGTCTCCGCCATGGGTCGATTGAAACAAAAAGGAAAGGCTGGTGCAGCAAAGGCCTATGTTACGCGGTCATCTGCTGTGAAAAAACTTCAGTGCTCTCTGGCTGACTTTCGCCGACTATGTATCCTCAAAGGTGCGTCGTTTTAGTTATTTCGCAGATTTAAATCCACTGAAAGTTGTATAGGAATCTTCCCTCGTGAGCCCAGACATAAGAAACGGGCGAACAAGGGATCAACAGCACCGACGTCATTTTACTATGCGAAAGATATCGCTTACCTCGCTCATGAACCAGTCCTCAATAAGCTGAGGGAGCACAAAGCCTTTGCGAAAAAAATCTCTCGAGCACTTGGACGAGGAGAGTGGTCAACTGCGAAGAACTTGGAGGATAATAAACCTGTATACCGATTGGATCATATTATCAAAGAGAGGTATGCAACGCAGGGCATTTTGAAAGGCATTGGCTGATCGAGTTTAGGTACCCATCATTTATCGACGCAGTACGAGACATCGATGATGCACTTTGTATGATTCACCTTTTTGCATCTCTCCCTTCCAATCCTCGGGTTTCGCCCGCTCTCATCGAAAACTGTGCTCGTTTGACTGCAGAATGGCAATTATATGTCATGCACACGCGGTCACTACGAAATGTTTTCTTGTCTATCAAGGGTGTATACTACCAAGCAGAAGTGATGGATCAAAATGTAACCTGGCTCGTGCCATATCAGTTCCCTCAGAACGTGAGCTATCTTCTTGGATCTCTGTCTATGCTGCTCATACGTTCCACTCAGATACCATCTGATGTGGATGTCCGTGTTATGCTTACCTTCCTTGAACTGTACCAGACGTTACTTGGGTTCGTGTTTTTCAAGTTATATACAGATGTTGGACTCGTATATCCGCCACCATTGGATTCTGGCAAGGACGAATCTGGAGCTGGTGTTGGAGCGTTCGATCTTCGATCAACAAACCCTAACCCAGCTGCTGGAGCACCGAAGAACGATACACCCAAGGTATCCAGCAAGGAAGTCCGGCAGACAATCAAGAACATCACTGCAGAATCATCCTCGGTGCCTCCTACTGATGTAGATCTTGATCGCATTGATCGCACCAATTCCTTTCCCGATGCCGCTGAGGAGGAATTTGTACCGCAAGCTTCAAAATCTGATCTTGATGTACCGTCGTTGCTCCCTACACTTCTCTCACTCTCATCCTTACCAAAATCATCATCGACAAACATATTTGCCCCATACACTTTTTGGCTATCACGCGAATCATCACGATCAATATTCGAGTTCCTTATCGGGTCTTTTGGCGGTCGTATAGGCTGGCCGGTCTCATCAGGAGGTGGCTCGCCATTTACGGAGGATGATGAGGCAATCACCCATGTCATTATTGACAGGCCCGCTGCCAAGGGTGATACAGCCCAGGAACGAGAACGTAGAAGACAAAGGAAGTATGTACAACCTCAGTGGGTGGTTGATTGCATCAACGCTGGAAAAATCCTGCTCGAGGATCTTTATGCCCAGGGGAAGACACTTCCACCCCACCTATCACCATTTGGCGAACGAGATGGAGCATATGACCCAACCATTGGCCTGGCGAACGTCGAAAATTCGTTGGTCGAAGTCGACGACGCTCAGCTCAGTGAGGACAGTCAGGAGATAGAAGACTGTGGTAGATGGGATCGGAATTAGAGGGAGACGTAACTTCAATGGCTGCCTTGGCGGTGGCTGCTTGCAGATGACCCAGAGGCCTTGCGTGCGGCGGAGCTTGCAGCAGAAGCAGCAGGCGTCGACTATGGCACTTTCGAGAAGGAGGTACAAAAGAAACAGAAACAGCAGAAGCACAAGGAAGACGCTGTTGTCGATGGCAGTGGTGAGGAAGACATGAACAAGATTTTGATGAGCAAACGCAAGCGTCAGTTGTACGAAAGAATGAAATACGGGGAGAAAAAACGAGCTACTGAGGTCCGTCCTGGAGTTTTCCAATGGGGTTTTGTGTTTTAATCTTACAGTTCTACAGCACGCCAAACTCGAAGAAAAGAGGACGAAGATTGAGAAGGACAGACGACGGAAGGCCAGGGTATTATGAGATTTGTTGTAGTCTTAAGTCCCCATCATATCTATGCTCGTCCTCACAGGTGTCACCGCCGGTGCGAATATACCGAATCCCACGAAAAGTATTAGTATTAGCTAACTCATTGGTGGGCCGAAGAGGACGATATTACGATCTTGAAAGTTCGTTCAACGTGTGAGGCTGATTAGCTCTCAGAAATCACGTTCGTGCTGGAGAGCGCGACTGACGCTCATGCCCACGATTTTTGAGTCAACTTCTTTTCGCTAAACTGGCATCATTGCTCTTACTTATCATCGCCGGTCACTAGACCTCATCACAGCCACTTGTAGAAGTTTGACCGCTTACAGCCAGAGAAGCCTGGAAGTTCCAGCATGGTTGGCTTTCTGGGTACAGGAAGCAGGAATTGTCCAGCGACGGGCAGTTGCTATCCTGATACTACTCCAAACCATGCTAATGGAAGCACTGGTCGTGTCTTCCCCGACCGTGACAAGTCTGCACCCAATCAATCCGCCGGCCGCCAACCTCAGAGTACTAGTGACAACAAGTCATGGTCCCCTTCATTTCTTTTCATTTCCTCACTGGACACGAAAGATACTACCTGCCTCCGTGTCTGCTCGCCGAAGTATAGCTGGTATGCCCTCTGATGAACTCGGCGTCATTCGGAGGAAACCCTCAAATCTTATGCTGGACAAGGAGCTCCCGCCCACTCCTCCAATTCAAAGAGTAGCCGGCAATTCCGACGCTGTAGAAACGTCCTTGGACACATTGTCGCCCATATCCACAAACAGATTTGCCCCCTCACCTACCTTGCCAAGAGCAAACACACCTCCAACTTCCGCTGAACCCAGGCATACACAACCAACGTTATATTTCGATGTATATCATAATGCTGTTCCCCGTGGAGTGAATACAGTGTCTTTTGTCACTACTTCACCTACTGGCATGAACCAACGTGACTCGACCCTCCCGCTACGACACACAAGAAGCACTCAATCGTTCCTTTCACATGAACAGGCGGACCGGTCAACTCAGCCTCTTGACGGTGCAGATAGAGTTCGTGGGTTTTCCTTCGGTCAGAGACGATCAAGCTCCAGACGAAAAGATGCGGAACCACCGCCGACTGGTGAAAACAACAAATCATCACCTGTTCGTCAGGTGTCGACCAAATCTTCGCGGCAGCTGCTTTCAGTTCCGTCTGATTCTCTGTCCCTTCCAGCATTGCAGCCGACATCACCATTTCATATAGACTTCCATTCGGACACTCTTGCATCTTCTGAGCAGCCACCGCAACGATTCGCTTCGAGATTGACACGAAGTCACTCAGAGAAGTTCTCCAGACGTCCGTCTCCCTCCAACTCTGAAGCACCTGCATTACCCAAGATTCTACCAGCATTTGATTCGTCCCAGCATCATTCAACGACTGCCAATCCAACATTTTCTTCCCATCATCCACCCCGACCCACACCGCGCCGCCCCATGACTGCCGATTCGGTTCGTTCACGTACTCGTTCATTTTTTACTCTGTCACCACAGACAACATCCGGTCCTTCCACACAAACTCCACATTTTGGAAACGCACTCTCAAGTCTCACCTCGTCTACCTCCGTCAATCATGCAAATAATCGACCACGTTCTGCTACGAATCCCCCTCTTCTTCCACCGGCTTTCGATCAATTTTTTTGCATCATCTACTGCCTCAGCAAAATCTGGAACAGTTCCCGGCAGTTCCATAACCGCCTCGCCAGTTTCTCGATCACGTCCCCCATTACTTTCATCGGTACCATCTGAGGAGCTGAGACCTCAACAGGACGAGTTACCTGAGGTTTTCTTGCAGAGACTTTCCTCCCTTGTTGGTAAAGGTGATATTGCGGGGTTATTGGGATCAAGGTACACCACTTCACTTTTCACTTTTCACCACTCTAAGTTGATTCTCAGTGCGGAAGTCAAGTATGTAACTACTCTCAAACTTTACATCGGAAAGTTTTCTTTTACTGGGGATCCTCTGGATGTTGCTCTGCGTCGGCTTTTAATGCACATTGGTCTTCCCCGGGAAACACAACAAATCGATAGGGTGATCGAAGCTTTTGCAAAGCGGTACGTTGAGTGCAACCCAGATATATTTATGTCCGACGGTAAGCACGATTTCACCGATGTATAGGCAATAGACTCGTATTCATCGGACTTTTAGATATCCCATACATTCTCGCCTTCAGTCTCATCATGCTTCACACAGATGCATTCAACAAATCCAATAAGCGCAAGATGACAAAAGTTGACTATCAGAAAAACACGGCTATCTCAGGAATTATACCCGAAGTGCTAGATGTACGTTGTAAACTGACTATTATAACCCCTCAGAACTGATTCATGCCCTAGTGCTTCTATGATAATATTGTCTTCGCTCCTTTCATATTTATCGAGGACCCTATGGACCCCCCTCGGCCATCAATTGATGGTAGTCTTTCGCGACCTCCTACTTCCGCTGGTGTTCCAATGACACCCATAGGAGGTACTCTACTGAGCAGACCAAAGATTGATCCATATTATTTGATCACCAATGTAAGTAGTCTCGCTCCCTCAATTCACTGTCAATGACACTTTGTTTTGAAGCACTTGCTTGATTCGCTCCGCGTGAATGTTGAACAGCACATACCCTTAGACAACCCATACTGTTGGAAGGGAACGAGTGGTTCCTGGAATAATGACGAACTTTGGTCTGCCTTTGACCAGGGGGATACGATAGAGATTACTTGCTTTGAACACAATCGCTTGCCTTCTGGGTTATTCGGCCTCAGCGTCTCCAATCCTCCACTTATGGGGACAAACGCACTTCCCGGTTTTTTACCGTCTCAAAAAGAGACTTGGCGGCTTAAGCTGTCGAAAGTCTCTGTTTTGAACCGCAAAGACGAGATCTTGGAAGGCGGTAAAAAACCCTCGAACCGCAAGTGGAGGTCGTTTGGTGTTGCTTTGACGACTTCGCAAGTCCTTCTTTTTCGTGATCCATCATGGGCTGCCACTTTTCTGTCATCCTCGGATTACTCCAGGAGGTCGACCATACATTGCAAACCTGATGAAGTTTTGTCGGTGAAGGACGCACTCGCTGTGTTCGATCGGTCATATCAAAAGGTATTTTCTTTTTCATTACTCTTCTATGCGATGTTAACGTTTCTGCAGCATTCAAACACCTTTCGCCTGGCCCTCGCTGATGGGCGCCAGATCTTGTTCCAGGCTTCAAGTGAACTGGAGGTCAATCAATGGGTTTCGCGCATCAACTATGCTAGTGCTTTCAAGTCTGCTGGGATACGAATGCGTCCCCCTGGCATGACAGGCAGGGAGGTGACGCTAACTGGGGTTGCTGCTGCGCAATCACACCTCCAAGACTTACGGGTAGTGCAGCAATCCCAGCCCAAAATTCGGTCATGGGGTTCTCAAAGCCCCCTCATTCGTGCTACTAAGTCGACCGACGAAAGTACAGGAGATGCTATCGAGCGATCAAACCCAGAGGACTTCGAAGCTCGGCACGATGTCACCCATGAACCTCCTGCCGTGCGTGAAATAGAGGGGGCATCCCAATTCAAAGCTACTTTCGACAAAGTGAAAGCGCAATTGGCTGCTGCTCGGCTCAGTCTGGGTGATCAGTCATTGTCCTCGAATGACGTATCTGATGCTGTTGTTCCTTTCCTTGGACACCGCTCTTCCCTGACAGCCGACGGTAATCCCTTTCCCCAAAGCAATCGCACCATTCTCCTCCAATCCACCATCGGCGATCTCGAAGATCGGATTTGTGTAGCGCAGCCACTTCTCGAAACGAAGATGCATTTCGCTCGCAACATAGCAATTTTGACACCCTTCCAACGGTCAACACGAGATCGGCTTCAAGATGCAGTACAAGATGTAGCAAAGCAGATCTCCCAGTTGCGTCTGGAGATTGCCAGGCTCATTTGTCACCGTAATGTCCTGCTAAACGATGTGGCAGCAGAAGAGCGAGGGTTCAAACAGGCAGCTACAATTGCTTTGAACGCTGCCATGGATACTTTACAGAGTCGAGGACGGTGTATACCTGAGCCGATGTCATCGCCCGATGATGGATCACTGGATGTGTCGTTGCCGCAACCATCTTCCAAAGCCATACCCAGTTCTCTGGAGTCCTCTATCGACGATTCTTTCCGGTCTGCTCTGGATTTTGGTCCAGACTGGCCGACAAACTATGCGTTTTCTGTGTCGAACGTCTTAGACACACCGAAGATCACAGATTCCCCTCTCACTGAAGGGGAGGGCTCAGGGTACCCATTCCTAGAGGCCGAGACCAGTCTCTCGGAGTCTCGGACGGCTCATTCTATTCCGAGCTCTCTAGAGTTATCCGTGCAAGACAGCACTCCCCATTCCGTTCACGAGAAGTTTTACACAGCGCAAGAGTCGCCTGAAGAGCAAGCTGAGGAGTGGAACAAGACGCGAGCAGCGAAACGTGTTTCGCTAGTTAAATTGCCCCCAGACATACGACTGTCGGCGATGTTTGGCAAGACTCAACGGAATGGTTGTAATGACCTGATATCCACGGTGACTCGGGAAGATTCTTCATTTGGATAGTTCCTTTCGCATTGAACTTTGGCCTACATACTTGCCTACTATTACATTATATTGCTATTGTGCCGCATATTACATTGTTTTGAGCTGCAGCACAGGCTAGCCTCCATGGACGACCGCATTTTATAGGCGGTTACCATTATGATGTGAACTTCTCACCGCAGTAGCTGTACTAGACCAAGGCTTGCTGTGTTTCTGGATTAAATCTTGCATTCGTCGACTGGCGTCGCCACGCGATGTGCCAGTCCCTGGCCTCACTAGTATAATGCATGCCCACTGCCAGTGGTATCGACAAGGGATCTCAGAGACACTCATGAAGGCCACAAGATGTGTATCCCCAATTCGAAAAGCGTGCCGAGCAGCCGCTGGGTGAGTTCGAGTACTTTTTTCAAACAGCGCATACTTATTATATCCGTATAACCGTAACCGGTCTGGAATTAATTTCACCTATTTGTTTTACCGCGGTATTACCGGTAGGTACCGGGTGTTGAATCGTGGCTATTCATCGTGCCTGATATGATACAATATTTACGGAGGATTAAAATACTTCCATAACTCGGAGAATTTTTTTAATCCAGAGTAGACATGACGATATTAGCTGTGTACATGCCAAGTTCAATCAGGGTCACTCATGGAAACGACTCAAGGTCAACCAACTTCGCGTGCATCTACTCACGTAGACGGTCCGAGCTGTCGAGTGACCTCGCTGTCTGTCTATCTCGGTCATTTATCAGCGCCAGCTTGAAATTTGGAATCCTGACATAGTTCCCCCTCTCAGGCTCGCCGCCAATTCCTTGCGCGAAGTAGACTTAGTGTTCACTGTTCGCAGGTAAGTACGCCGTCTCTTTCATTATTCGCTCGTTGCCTCATTGATGTCGAAGTGACCTTCCCGCTGTTATTCTGCAATTCAAATTGTATTATCGGCGGACTTTGACTTGCTCGTGTATAGTATCATGCCTGTCCAGCCAGGAGAATATGTTTCATCCAGCACTACTCGCCCTGTCGAGCTTCAGTGCAGTATATCACAGGATGGCACGCGTCGCAGACCAGCTGCAGCTGCCAAACCACTCCCCCCTCCTCAGCTCAACACCATTCCGCAAAAGGCCGAATCACGGGTAATTCGTGACGGCCCTTGGCCTGCCGCTGCAAAGCTGAACCGAGTATTTTCTATCCCTCGATTGGGTACGACTGCCAACAAGTCCAGGGAATTTATTCCAGTGATCCCTACTCAATGCGATGGCATTGTTAGCAGTCGCAGTAAACGATTGGTTCGACATCCCTCGCGACGTTTATCATCAATGTCAGCTTCCGCTCAGACATCCTCCTCGCAGCATGCCACCCCCTTCACTAGTGCACTGCCTCGACCACCTTCGATGTGCGTTACAGATATGGCACTAAAGAAGCCCACAAATAAAACATCCTTTTCACCCGTAATCTCTGTTGGAGATGAAACGGATGAGGAAAGCGATGATCCAACTGCACATTATCGGAAAATAAGGCAATTGCAGATGGCCAGGTTGGCTAAACTGACTCGTCACTTGGGCGAGGAGATTCCGCCGGAGTTGATTTTATCCTCCACTCTTCCAACAGATATAGCTGAGTCTAGGAGTCTGGCAGGAAGCCTTTCAACAAATCTAAGTAAGGCCCACCAGAGACGGCAGAGTTTGGACTCCACAACAGACTCCCAATCAGCACCAGTACTTCCAAGCTCGTACAAGCCAAGGAAGAGTAGGTCACTGCGTGATGCAGAAGGGGTTTTGCGACTGCAAACCCACGGCGAGCATGCCGTCAATGTCATAGACGGGAAGCTCCCGTATGCTTTGCACCCTCCACAGACAGAGGTTTGTAGTTCGCTTTATTTTATTTTTCAGAAAAATAAGTTTAATCCGCATTTTTGCAGGCAGATTTCCTCAAACATTCTCAACCTTGTATCGCGGCCTCTCTATACGGACCCGATGATGTTGATCACTCGCTGATATCAACTCCAGAGGCTACCTATGGTTCTCAGAATCCTCCACCTCCTACATTGTTGCCCACCTCAACACCTGAACGATCGCAGTTTCACGGGAACCCGGTCACGGCCAAGTTGGCCCTTGACAACATCTCGAATATGGACCACGGAAAAGAAAAACTAGACGGGTGTCTTGGCGTCGACATCAACCCCGAGCCAATGTCTCTGATAAATAGGTCACTCCATCCAACCGGCGTAACAGTTGGCATCCGTCCCTCCCTAGCACAGATTCCCTCATACTCTGAGCTCGAAGTCGAAGTGCAAATCAGTAAAAGGACTCGCTTCTGGAGGATGAAAGTCGGGAAGGATGCGGTGCAGAACGTTAATTCTGACGATATTGCGAAGCAACTGAGGGAGATGAAAGCTTCTGCATGACAACAACACTTGACGTGGAGCTCTTAAAATTGCCAATAGTTTGTGCTTTCTAGTTTACAATATTCGCCTGCAATCACGCATTATTCCTTGGATTGTGGGATGACTTGTATAATAATTTCATGCGGTCCTTCAGAAACTTGGTCGAGCGTAGTGGATGGCGGCCAGATCAAGTCCTCCACCTTGCCTCCACCCATTGTCCCGTGGGTCGGAGTCGAATGCATTTGCCACAGTGACACAAGGTCACGGATTGCCTTTTAAACTCAGTTGGCCCCACTAACCCTAACCTCAATCGAGGGTTTTCTTAACGCCACTACTCTGAGCCTCTAGTGTCAGCCAGTCAATGCACATCGTTATGGTAGGCAAATAATACCATGTTCATACCCCTCTGACTCTGCATTTTAGCCCATATTCCAGGACGCTAATGGTCTCGCCATCAAGTTCTTCATTCAGAAAGATATCGCTCAGGAAATTCAGGCTGAGCTGTGTGAAGTCGTCGCTGTGAGTTGTGGCATCCCAGTATCTAGCATAAGTAGTCTGATCTCATTTGCTTTCAGTCATTAGGTGGTCGCGTCGAAGCAAAGGTTCCAAGACAGGGTTACGTACTGGTCCAACCTGGTACTGCGGAGGAAGAGCGTCTTCGCCTGTGCTGGATGTCGCAGGATAGACCACAACGCCATTTCGTGCCGTATACATATGTGGAAGCATGCAAGATTGCAGGCATGCAGTTGAAGCAGATCTTTGTGGAAAACGGCTTACCCGTTAAGATGCACATCCACCCTAGCATTGCTAATATCAATGCACGCACAACTTTAAGCCAGAGAATCATGGTGAGCGATATTCCGCAATAGCATATTCAATTCGTCTATTTCAAGCTCACCGACTTTCATTTAGCATTCTGGTGGCGACCCTACTTCATCTCCGCAGTCTGCTAAGATCATTCTTGCGGACCCGAACACAGAAGTCTTTCAGCATCTCGTTAAGACATACCAAGGCATTCCAGATAAACATGTCGAGTCGTACTTGTGGGTAAAGAAATGTGTTGAGAAGGGTTCTCTTGTATACACCCCTCTCATCTACAAGAATCCTGGCGGCCGACGTCCTGGGGAAGAGTACGTATCTCACCCGCTCTTGCACGCAGAACATATACCGATGCGTTCCCCTAGGAGAACGCCATTTACTGAAGACGACGAACAGCGTTTGTGTGAATGGATTGCGGCGAAGATACCATACAAGCAGACAGGCGGAAGAACAGGAAATAGGCTCTATCAACAACTGTGCGAAATGGTGAACCCTTTCTATTACTACCTCAGTATGTCCGTGCTCACGAAGATCAGATTGCGGACCCAGAATATGCATGGGTTTCACGTCATACATGGCAGTCTTGGCGCGAGCGTTACAAGAAGAATGCTGTGCGGTTAGACACCATGATCGCTCAAATCGTTGACCAGAAGAAGCCAATTCCTGGGGAACAAGGGCAGTATGGTTACGTGCGGCAAGATGAAGAGAAAAACAAACGCCCCAGGAGGAAACGCGCCAAACCTGCGGAACAGAATTTGCATAAACAGGAAATGATAATTGGCGGCATTAACGGTAATGGCGCCGAAGTACCTGTGATTGTGTTCGACGCATCGCCGGTTGATTCAGGACCGTCTACATCAAGAGCTTTCGTCCGAAGCAGCCCCGCAGAGGAAGAACTGGAGGATGGTGAAGACAGCGAAGAGTGGGCAGTTCGCATCGGAGATGAACCTCCTCCAAACTGGGGGAAGCGACCCGCCAGTGAAGAAAGTGAAGCACAAAACCCTGCGTAAGAGAATGAAGTCCAAGTGCGTAATCATGGCCGTTTTTAAATATCATGGGCTCATGCATTTTTTCAGTGATGCAGATTCTATTCAAGGGATTTTGTCGGACCCTGGCGTCCATCTCATCGACCGAACGTTACAAGAAATAGCTACGGAGTACAGGTTTACACTAGAAGAGGTTAAAGAGTTTTATGACCAGTGTGGAGAGATGGAACGTACGAAAACTCGTTTCCAAAAGATGCGACAAATATTGTCAAGTATTGGAGAGTCATAACACTCATAATGTTTAATTTTACAAGGGATATATTTTAATATTGTACGCAATATATTGCAGTTTCTTCTATGGAAGATCGACTTCAGTAAGAAGTTTGTAGTCTGCTGCCCGCACGGGTGCTGATGGACTGTCGAAAGGCTTTCGGCGTCTACAATGTTTGTGTTGAGCATAGCGCCAGCATCCGCAGTCCCACATGCGTACCTCTCGCCTGCAGCAGCGGATGGAAATGAGCCAAATAGATCTGGATGTTTTGGAAGTGGGGATTCGCTTCATTTGCTCATGTTAGCTTGCGCATATACAGAGGATAAGAGGTGTTTGACCTGAAGTATGGATGATGTACAGCCTCTTCAGCACTGATACGTTGTTCGGGATCGTAGGTAAGTAGTGATACAAGCAGGTCGATGCCAGCGGTTGTCATATGATGAAAACGCTGACGAAATTGATGTGGTTGAGGAGAGGGAAGAGTGATGGTTTTTGCCAACGGAAGAGTAGAGTAGTCAGGCCAAGATGAACTAGTGGGAGGTCCAAGAAGCTTGAAGATCATGGCAAGAAGTTCTATTTCATTTTTCGCTTGAAACAGTGGTTCCTTCAGGAGGAGCTCAGCGAAAATGCACCCCACAGACCACATATCGATAGCAGTCGAATATGTTGTAGCTCCCATCAGGATTTCAGGAGCCCTTGAGGGATGCAGTCATCTGCTATCATTATGTTGAGAACAATTGACATACCGATACCACAGTGTCACAACAAGCTGGGTCAGACCACCGACACCCACAGGATCTCCATACCGTCTCGCAAGGCCAAAATCAGCAACTTTGATCGTCCCGCGGTTATTCATGAGCAGGTTACTGGTCTTTAGATCGCGATGAAGTATCCAGTTGGAATGGCAGTGTGCGACCGCGGACAACAGTTGAAGCATGAGAGTCTTGATTTCAGATTGCAGGAAGGGCGAAGGCATGAGTGTCAGAAGAGTTTTTAGATCATGCTCGATAAAGTCCATCACTACGAACACTCTGGTATGTGGGCGTGGTGATTTTGTGACATTGCTGAAATGCTTTACTCACTGAGTCAAAGTATCTCCGACCACAACTTCTCTGATTCGTACCACATTATCATGGTGGCATGACATGAGAGCGTTAATTTCACGTAGGGCAGTAATAGGAAACCCGTGTTTCTCCTCGTCAAGTTTCAATTTCTTCAGTGCAACGATATCGCCTGTTTCCTTATCCCTCGCCCTGAAGACAATGCCGTAAGACCCTTCTTCGATCTGATTGAGTCTTTCATAACAGTAAACTGAACGAGATGGTTGGATTGATGGATGGTGAGTTCGAGGAGGGACATATATACTATGTAATGGACGGGGATGACGACCAGTAGTAGCAGGATGCGACTCTGAACGCACGGGACTAGGTGGGCGCGCGCCGCGAGACCTAGTCCTTACGGAGCGTTTCGATGGCTGCTGTTGTTGGCGAATTGCCATATCATCTGGATCTTCCTCATCCCATTTCGATCTTTTGCGCGGTGTTGATGTTGAAGACGTTGATTCTGATGCCATTGCCATGCTTTGCACTGTGCAACGAGGATGATGATGACATGTATTTGGCCATCTACGCACAGCTATGAGAGAACAAAGAATGACACGTGATACGTCAATCAGTTGTGCGCTTCATCACTTTCACTCCTGTCGTCAGCAAGCCGTCAGTATGGATAATGTCATGGACCCAGAGCTCGCAGCTGAAATGGTCAAGCTTCTGGGACAGGAACTTAAGGTTGTCCGCAGCCAACTCCGTGAAGCTGAGCAGGTAAAATAGCCCGAGTCATTCTCTGGACGACTATCATGATAGCTCATACGCAAGACCTTTCAGAGAACCGGGACTCCTACAAGCGATGTCAATTCAACTGGTCCCCAATTTCAGCGCGAGGAAGCCCTGCGGGCAGAGATAGTTACACTAAAGGTTGAGAATGCTAGCCTTCGAGAGGAAATTTCACGTTTCCAGGATCCAACAACGAACGTTCCGCTCAAGATGGAGGGCGATCACTCTAATCTTGTAGCGCAATACTCTGCGGTATTTAACTCATGGCTGGATGTATGGTCTTCTTATCTTATCGTGATCAACAGTCGATGGATACAATTCAAAAAGAACTAGCTGACGCGATTAAGGAGAAAAACATGGCAACATTGGACAAGGTACATTGGGACCAGACATATCACAGTATTTCTAAACTTTGACCCAACTAGGAGAAGGCAGATGAACAACTTGCAGAGTTGACTAGCGTTCGTGAAAAATATCGGAAGCTTAAAGCGAGTAAACGAGAGTGCCAAGAGGTATTCGCAAATGTATGATATTGGATGATGCCTGAAACATCTTCACAGGTCATCGACGAACTTCGTGGCCAACTTGAACTCTGTATAGAAGAACGAGAGCAACGGGCATCAGAAGGGAAAGTACTGTAAGCAGACCTTATATTTTGTGACGAACCCTCGTAGCGAAATGGCATGCAGCAAATCCGACCCACCTTCATTCTTTCGGAACACAGAGTATCCGAACGTCGGTGACCAACCGAATCCCAATGAAATCCCTGTATATTCTCCCGTCTTCTCTATGGGCATTCCTAGGGTTCGTGATAGTCTTTGCTTTTAGGTTATTACTGACGTTCTCGACAGACAGCTCGAACTCATTGGTTGGTTTATTCAGTCACAGGATCTGCGGCATGCTAATCTACAAGTCACAGTCGCTGTGATGGCACCCTCCGTCTTGAGAGGGATGTTGTGATGTTCGCCCGCGCAGGAATCGCCTTAGGTCTTATCGTAAGACCAACGCATCAATACAATCCCCAAAAGAACGGCGGTGCATGGTTCCGGCTCCGTCCGGATGTTGAGCTTGGTCAAAAGAAAGACTTATGTTATCACGACGGCCACGGCTGGAAGTATCTTGGTACCTATGAACGAACAGGCGAATCGTTCCTCCTTTCAGCGGAGCACACCAAGAAGCTGAGCTCTCCAGTAGGTCGTTTCCGATTCAAAAATCAACCGTGACTAAAAACGCTTAAAGAGGATTGAAGCGATGGCTAAGGACACCGTTTTATTCAAAGACCTTATTCCGCCTTCGCAGATGCGAATGGTGGAGAGGATGTACTGGGACGGAGTTCTTCAAATCGAAATGTTTGGTATCCGACGTGTTGCCTACGATCAAGAATTCGCCAAACAACTATTTGAAAGGCGCAAGGATCTTCCCAAAAACGCGAAGGACGCTACTTTTACAAATAACAAGCGGAAAAGAGACTTTGAGACTGATGAAAGGCATGATCCCAGTCGAAAAAAGCCTTCAACATCCGGCATAAACATAAAGGAGGAGAGCTCAGCGTCATGATCTATGCAACACCCATTGGATAGGCAAGTATATTTTAGGATGGGAATACATGGGTAACAAATTTCTAATCCTTCACCAACCTCCAGATCCTCGAACCTTTGTATCAAGACACATCCGCAAGTGCCTTGGTACCACAGGCACTTCCATGCTTGGTACGCATCCAACTTCCTGTCTAAAGAAGGGTAGTACTGCAATCTGCTCGATCGCAACAAACAAGTCTTCGAGAATTCTATGTAGCCTTCGACCCGTTAATTCGATAGCGGGTTCTGAATTGATTTCCAGAAGTTTAACTTGAAAGATTCGCGAGTTGCCTGATGGATCGAGTCCACTTGAGTCATGAGACACCAAGAAGTCGACTCCATACAATTCGAATGCATTTGGAAGCGGCTGACATCAAGACTTAACACAAAGGCAAACGATCAGTAGCAAACAATGTTACCTGGAAGTGTATAGGCATTTCTAACGCGGCCTTAAACGTTTCCGCGAGAACGGAGCCCATTTGAACTTTTATGTTCTCAATATCTTCGGGGGTAAATAACGCTCCACGATCCGTATCATCTCCGGATAGGATATGACATCCCGAGAGTTCATCAAGTAGATGGACGCCTTCCTCGCCTCGATCACTTTGCAGCGAGGTGTTCGTAAGATGAGGTGTCAAGTCAATGTTTCCGGGAGCGGCCGCATCGTTAACATCCTCTCTTTTTGTCGGACTGACATACGGAACTGCAGCGAATAGAGCAAGAACACGGTCATACATGAATAGTTGCAATGCTCCTGATGCAACAAAGTACGCCCGTAGATGGAACTGGACGTCAGCGTCATAAAAAGCTGACGAGGAGAAGATAGAGCGGATTGACTTTATGTCCTTGCAAGTTTTCAGGTGGGTTTAACACAGTGACGGAAGGAGACCTTTCGTTGGGATCCAAGAGTAACGGACTAGGTATGTATTCCTGCGATCGAACAACGTTCAGCACTTGATATCGCAAAAAAAAAAAAAGTCCTTGTTACCTGAATGACAAAATGACGAAGTTGTGAAATTATCACAGAGGTGTCATCGATCTGATCTTCGTCCTCGGAATACTCTTCAAACTCTTCGAAGATCTGATACAGCGAATCCTTGCTGTTGAACAACCTGATGCCCATTCCCCGATCTGCCATGCCAGGCTTCAAAATCCACCATTGACTCGGAGAGGAGCCATCAATTTCATTGCCAAGATCCCAAAGTTGGTCGCTCCACATTTCATCCAGCTCATCCGCGTAAGAGATCTCGAGATCCCATGTCCTGGGCACCGCGTCCTTGAGGACGGAGTCGAGATGTTTTGTCAAGTACGAATGAATGCATCGTGCTAAGTAGTGTTTACGAATGAGTGCCTTTCTGATGGCATAAGAGGACGACAAGACATTGTCAGGATTACGATGTGTCAGGTCATGGTTGATAGCATCGTAGGTGGACCACTGAAGCAGCTTCGAATATTCATGGGTGCCAGGAAGTGATGTGACAATTGAGACGGACAGATTTGACAAAGCTCTCTTGACGAGCGACTCTGTCAACGGCGCTGATGGCCAGGAGACAAAGGCAGTAGTCATATGGATGATTGATGGAGTTAAGTTTTGAAGGAGATCTTTCCTTTAATACGGCTTGTCCGTGTAACCGGCTAACAAGCTTCCTGCCAAATTGAAACAAGCATACATATGCCAATTACCAGCGCTTTCCCTGAAGCCAGCGAGCTTTCCCTGAACGCCCATCCGATATGGGAAACAACTATATCTTCTCCCTCACGCCAACTTTTACACAGGGCCTCGTGCTAGGTCAACTCTCAATCTTGGTTCTCCTCGCGCTGGTTCTCAAATACCTGTTTTTCATTCCTCCCGAAAGCGAGACAGAAACCGTCCCATTCCATCCTCTGTCAAAATCAAACCCTTCGTGGCATCAAGACGTGGAGGAGGAGGAGGACACAGACAGTGCTCCAGAAAAGGAGTCAGCGCATTGGTTCAATATACTTGCAAGGCAGGTTTGTTGTCCGAGCTTGTGGACGGGTTCCGATTAAGTCTCATATAATATCAGGTTGTGGAGGTGTACAGAGCTAAGCTTCAGAACAATCTTACAGGATATGAGGGAATCGAGGTTGCCCGCAGGAAAATTGAGGACCACGCGAATGAGTTGCGTCCACGCGGGTTTCTAGCAAGTATCCCGCCTACATAGTATTCATTCATAACTCACGACTACAATAGGACCATATCACGATACATTCCGTGGACCTAGGGATGTCTGCGCCCAAGTTGTCCAACGCACGGGTCGTGAATGACAGCGAAGGGGACTCCGCTCCGACGGTTAGTTTTCACGCCATCCTTACACAGAACCATTTCACCAGATAGACAGACAATCGAATTCGACATGTCATATACAGACACCATTTCGGTCTCACTGTCTACGTCCTATTTGTTTAACTACCCCATGTCTTCGTTTGCTCGGCTACCTGTCTCACTCACGATATCTTTGTCTCTCTTCGAGTCAAAAGTGAGTGATTACCAAGTTTTACTTTTTGGAACACAAAGAGTCATGTTCTATAGGTTACCTTGGTCCCGCCATCTCCTGCATCAGTAGCCCCCGTTTTGACCATATCGTTGCCACAAGACTTTACTCTTAACCTTAAGACAACGTCGCTCATGGGCAGTCGAGCGATGCTCAGGGACGTACCAAAACTTCACGAGTTGATTGAATGTCAGGTCAGGAAAGTACTAGCTCTCCGAGGAACGTGGAGAATCGTTCTTCCTGGTATGGGAAGCTTGGCCACCGCTCAACATGAAGTGGAAAAAAAACAGGCTGCTTCCAATGAGCAGGGCTGATGGTGAAGGGATCATTTATCCATGCTACTCTACAACCGTGTAATCATTTCACTCGTTCGTGCGTGATGTCTCGCCGTCCATTGTACTTATACCAACAACCCATTCACTCAAGTAATAACCACCGACATAAACTGAAAACTCACTCGGTCGATTCCAAGGTTCGCTGAGTCACACTAAGTAGAATACAGAAAAAACGCAGGTCAGGACACGGTGTCGTACGGGTGGGTCAACGTTTGGTCGACAGACCTAGCAATGACATGACATCGTACCACCAGTGGCTGCCACATTTGTCTGCAGTCTGATAAACAAGAATACCATGCAAGGTCAAGCTATCAAGGGTCAAAGTATGGGGCCAGCGATCTCGTCCAACATTCGTTCACCCCTGGCCAGCATGACTTGTCCATTCTTGTCCAGTCGATATTGATTCTGCGAACCGTCTTTTTGAGTGATCGTAAGACCGTTCATCTTACAGGTCGGTTTTCCATGGTCTGGCGTTCCTGTCTGTATTCTCACTGATACAGAGATTCGACACCTCCGCAGGTTGTGTCTAAAAGTACGTTAAGAGCAAATGCAACAACCCCTGTGAGAAGGAGAATAAAGTCATATGAAGCATCCTAACCTTCCCTAGCCACACCTTTAGAAGATGGAAGACAGTAGTTCCTTCTAATAAAGGATATTAGATCCCCAGTTCATCTAACCACTGCTCTATTCTCATGAAAGCATCGTGACCTTCTAAGTTGTCACTTTCAATCAAGTCGACCAACTCATTTTGACCCAACCGACTATACCTCCTTAGCTGATCCATTTCTGCTGGACGGGCCATAACTGCGATGGGGAACTTGAGTTCGTAGTCAAACTCTCCTAGCGGGGCAGGAAGAAACGCTAGGAAACAGTGACGCGTTGGATAGCGGAGGGGAAATCAGAAACAGTCCCTGTGCTGGATGGGAGGATATATATGTCTGTGCGATGAGAGAAGCAAGGCCTCGAGCGAATATTACGGGTGGAAAGGCACTGCCGGAAAGGCGCAAGTTGACTTTGAGCTCTGAAACCGACAAGATGTAATATGCACTCCTTGAATAAAACGAAATATACCTTCACTCAAGCTATTCACGAGATTCTGTGAGCTGGAGCACTTTTCGCTTTCACCAGGTGGTTCAAAATCGACTTCAATGCAAGTATGACCTTTCTCTGCGAGCATCGAACCAAACGACTTGGGGATGCTATCATCGACAGTTTTCGTGCAATGTTCAAGCCGAACATTGGCAACGGTAGCAGAACGGAATGCTCACTTATTTCGTGTTCCTAAATCCCAACGTGATGCTGAACATAAAACCAAAGGCGTTGGCACCTCTCGTGGTGCATGCTCGGATGGATTCTGGACAGTAAATGTTGATGAACGTCTAGCTTGCAACTGCTATGCGAGTTGCTGAACGGAGAAATTGTAGGCCATTGCTACTGCGCACGAACATGCCAGCAAGGATAGCTAAGCAGGGTTCGCGGATTGGTCGCGGATATGCTAAACAGTGCGGTTATAAGCAAGAAACACTCCTTCACTTACGCGTGAACGCATCACTGGACTCGATACTAGTCCAAACACAAATCGATCTCTTCTATCACCCATGGCCTCAACCTCATCCAGCATTGTTTTTGACGACATTTTTACGACTGATGCCATCGACAAGGATGGCAAAAATTCGATCGAGGTACGCGTTTATTCATGCGCAACACTTTTTACTTGTGACTGACATGTGCTGTGTACATTGTACAACCAGTATCTCGGTTATACGCTCATTCAAAAAACTATGGCATGGACTTGACACTTGACTATAACATCGAGCTCTTTCCTTTAGTGAATGGTGACAGTTTTGCGATGGCCCTTGCTTCGTCGCTATCACGAGATGGTGGTGCACCCACCGCAGACGGCGAAGATAAAGATAGAGACGTATGGAGACCAGATGGTAAAGGAAGGAGAGGTTTGGAAGAAGATTATGACTATGTTATGTATGAGAAGGTGTGACTCTGTCTTTCTATCATCCTCAAGTTTGACTTTACTCAGTTGGTCGCAGGTGTATAAGTTTGATACTGGATCTTCCGATATTGTGTAAGTTACTTGCATGTTTGTTGTCAACTGCCTCTTGCTCATATTACTTACTCCGTAGCACAGGCCTACGCGTCATTCGGTGGACTTTTGCTATCAATTACAGGCTCATATCGTCATTTGACCAATGTCGTTCTCGGCGATCCTGTGTACGTACTACTCAGAAAATGATTATCACGGATGTTCGTACTGCAAAGCACTTTACTTCTGAAGTTCCCATCGTGATGTTATTCAACACGTAACTACTGGTTATCCTGATTGAATCAACCGCGCCATGTTATACTAGTTTGGCGCCGGGCGCCGGGCAAAGCTTCCAGTGTTACGTCATGATACTAATAGTTCCTTGGACCCCATGCAATGCATTCGATCTGATGGGTTGTTTTATATAAAACGCGTTACGTTTGTCTAGCTACGCGGTAGTCCACCTTTCACCCGGCACTCCATGTTCCCTCTTTCTACGAGAGTGCTCGCTGCAAGGGGTTGCCATCTTTCATTACGTCCAAGCTGCAACGCAATCATCCGCAGCTGCAAGGCAAGTTACCATTACTCATCGACTTCCGGGCGTACCACGCAGGATGAGGTTCGTATTGGGAAATTTGTGCTGGGTTCCTTGCTGGCGATGGGGACAAGTTATTATGTCTTCCAGTACCGCGAACATAGGTTGATACCAGCGAGACTGAAGGCTGGTGCTACTACAACCCATGCTGCATCTAGTGAGCTCGGAGAGCTCTCGTCTGCGCACCTCCAGAGAAGTGGCCCAGACGAGCTATCCAGTGCAAGCGGCACAGGACGCACAACCGACGTGTCCGGGAGCTCCTCATCCTCAACACCTACCTACGGGTCTCCTGAAGACGTTCGAAAAGCAATTGAGGAACTACGCGATGCCCTCCCTGGCAAGAATTGCGTTCAGACCAGCCCAGATTCCCTCCGAGTGCATGGCTCCTCCGACCATTCCTATCACCCGAGCTGTCCCCACTCGGTTGTAGTCGTAGCACACAATACAGATGACGTGGTGAAAGTCGTCAATATCTCTCGCAAGTATAGGGTTCCCATCATTGCGTTAGGCGGCGCCACGAGTATAGAGGGTCATTTCTCTGGTGTGAGCTTCGAGCAGTCATATTTCATTACTTTAGTGATGCTGATGTTCATAACGATTAGTTTCCTTCAGGTAGCATATGCCTTGATCTGTCTGCGATGAATAGCATTTTGGAAATCAATGGTATGACACGTTGTTTCTACCTCGTCCCAATACCGGTACTCACGGGACTGTCTGTAGAGGCTGATGGTGATCTGCGGTGTCAACCTGGAGCAAAATGGGAAGACATAAATAATACACTAAAAGATAGGGGTATTCCTCTATTCTTCCCCGTGCGTACGCTTCACCATGGCCCATGAATTCACCTTGAATTTGAACAGCTTGACCCAGGTCCTGGAGCTGTAAGTCATTCTGCATCCCAATTTTTTTCACATTCGAATAATGACTGGCTGCAGACTATCGGCGGCATGATTGGTACAGGGTGTTCAGGAAGTTGGTCCCTTCTTCTTCTGTTGTTATAGCTGCACATATATTAATCCCAATACAGCCAATGCAGTCAGATATGGAACTGCTAAAGCAGAATGGTTTCTTAATATTGTGGGTCCAATCCAAGTCTTCTGAAGAGTGTTTGGGATCACCCAAGTCGGTACTAGACGGTTGTCCTTCCATCTGGCAAAGTGATCAAGACCCGCCGGCGGGCGCGCAAGTCTTCCGCTGGCTTCGATATCACTAAACTTTTCATCGGTGCTGAAGGAACGCTTGGAATAGTCACAGAGGGTAAATCTAGCATTCAGTATTCCGGATGACATTCTAATTCCAACGCTATTTCAGCTACATTACGATTGGCTCCTAGAGTACCTACCAAGGTTGCCATGGCGCAGTTCCCTGACGTCGAAAAAGCGGTCAGCGCTGTTCAGCAGATCCTTAATACTCCATACGGTCCCAACATACGTCGGTGGCAAGTTAAATCTCGTTTCATTTGCTGAAAATTTTACTTCCAGAATGTGTGGAGCTGTTGGACGATCACAGTGAGTAGACCAGTTCCATTTCTTCGGCGTTACTCAAGTACTTTCAGCGATGGCGGCCATTAACACTGCTGGAATGGTTGATGCTCCTTATCCGGTACAGGATACTCTCTTCTTCAAGATCCAAGGATCCCCTGAATCTATCCGTGACACCTCCAATGTCGTGCAAGAGATTGTACAACGTCACGGCAGCACCCGATTTGAATTCGCGGCAACAGAGGAGGAGGCAGGTGAGATGTGGGAAAATCGAAAATATGTGCGTCAACCACGATTGCTTTGGCGTGATATTGTGACAAAATTGTTTAATCCTAGGCTTTTTTCTCGACGTTAGCGACGCACCCTGGTTCAAAGGTTTGGACAACCGATGTTTGGTTAGCCTTCTCGTTCTCGATTTTCAATTATAAGTATGACGTGGGTGACTTTACAGCGTACCGGTTTCTCGACTTCCGCAGTTAGTCTATGAAACCAAAGAGGATCTTGCCAAGGCTGGTTTGAAATCGACTATTGTTGGGCATGTTGGCGACGGTAAGGGCATCAAAATGTATTGTTTCGTTGTGTATCAATGAGTTATGCAGGTAACTTCCACGCACTCATTCTATTCAAAGACGATGAAGAGCTGCGGAGCGTCGGTGCAGCGGTTCACAGATTGGTCCATCGCGCCATCCACATGGATGGGACATGTAAGTGTTCCATGTGCCTCAGGCGTGTTGTTTTTAAGACTTTTCTCTTTAGGTACGGGCGAACACGGTGTAGGGGTAGGCAAAACAGAGTACCTTGTGGAAGAACTGGGCGAGGATACCGTGGAACTGATGAAAACCGTCAAAAACGCTATTGATCCTCTGAACTTGTTCAATCCTGGAAAGGTGTGTTATTTAAATTCCGATGGCTTTTTGGACGACGCTGATTGCGTTGCAGTTGTACCCAGAAAATAACGAGGAGAAGATACATAAATGACTTGATCGCCAGTGGCATCAATTTACGGACCCTCCGAGCCTCCGAATCCGAGGACAGCTTACTTCTTAGATAGCTTCTTGAATTATACATTCCATATTCACGATGGCTGAAATTTCTTACACCGGAGAAGCAGCATGCACCTACCAGATGGGAAGCGAGTGTGATCGCACATTGGCACTCTTCCTTCGCCCTCCTTATTGGGAGTGATCACAAGCTCTTTCGAGTCAGCCAGGTTTAATCTAAAGACGACAGAAAACCTTGGATTCAGCGAAGCAGCTGTCTTGCGGGACTACTCAAGTTGTCCTTATGTCTGTCATTCAGTTCTTGCCGAGCCCCTTTTTTCCGTTACGTGGCATGCCTCGGTGGGCCACTCCTGCATGGTGTCTCGAGCTTCCTGTCATGGGGTATTCTAGAGTTTCGTATTGACTGCTGTTGACATCTCTGTCCGGTGCCCGGTCTTGTCGCTGCCAGTAATCGAAAGTAATTGATTTTTCGTTCCGCCTAGGCATCGACATAAAACAGGAGCGCACGCAATTGAACTACACACATCAGAACGATATATAGGCTCGGTCTACCGCTTTCGATTCATCCACCTTGAGCTTTCAAGCCATCCCTCCGGCACCATTAAATTGACATTGTTCGTTTGGACCTTTGGTGGTGAATCCCGACAGTTTAAAATGGTCAGTCCGTCGAGAATCTAGGTTGGCACATACACATCTCGGGGGGATATCTCATGTTTCCGAGACTACCCTCGCGAGGCGTGAAAGTGAATTCCGTTTCATGGACAGATTATGGTTCACATAAAAGAAGGTTTCGGCGCAATAACTGGCCCGGGGGCCTACCAAGTTGAGATGTGAGGATCCATACACCACAAAAATGTTGTCAACAGGTTTCGAACCAATTCCAAGAGAAACAGATTTTGACTCTGTTGACTTGGCTAAGACCAGTTAGATGGAGTTCCGAGGAAACCATCATAATCTGAGTCAATGTCAGGTGTGTGTTCCGATAGGAAAAAAAACCTATCACCGGCAGGTTTTGAACCCGCGCAGTCCAAGATAAACAGATTTTGATTCTGGCTTATTTTAGACGGTAGTCACCTCTGAGGAAGCGAGACCATGACGATAGATTAGTGTTCTGAAGATCTGAATCATCTGATACCCCATAATTTTAATTTAGTGTTTAGTGCTAAGTCCCCTGGCAATGTTCGAGGATATCATTATCTTGACAATACTCAGGGCCTGATTGACAGCTCCATGAAAAATGTAGACCCACATTCATGTACTGCTCACAACGTTCGCCCGTACGCAATGAAATGTTTTCAACGGAGAGCATCACCTGTTAGCAGATGTGGAGAGCAGGACGTTCGAACCCTGGTGGTATTACCCTACACATAATGCCCATGATAACCGCCAAGGGTCAATTCGGAAGAAAGAATGATTCCAACACGATTCCTACTGAACCTTATCGCTTCCCGTGATACATTTAGGTTTGGCAGCGGCTTGTCAGGCTGACGTGAGATATGTTTTACGGCCGCCAACAACATTAATAGCCTATCAGAGTACTTGCCTTTATCAGCTCAAGTTCCCCACGTCACACCACCTCCGAGGATCTGACTAATTAGGGACTTTCCGATGCCACTGTACTCACGGTCAATTGAATGTCGTGATTAAGAATTAGAATCCGGAAAGGAGCACTTGCTGAAGATCCATTGTGACTTTAAATGCATAAGGAGGTCTGCTTGTACTACTGATCACTGTTCGTCGGGAAGCCCGTGACAGGTGATTGTTTGATGCGTTCAGCGATGAAGTTTGAAGTCACATCAACGCAACGCATCGCCGTGATATCAACAAAGCCCTATGGAAGAACTTTGCCGGGGTTCATGATATTCAAAGGATCAAAGACCTGCTTGATCTTCCTCATCCAGTCAATGCTGACATCGCTCTTAGAGTAATGCAGCGCATCCCTCTTCATCGATCCAATCCCATGCTCTGCGGACACGGAGCCCTTGCGATCAGCTAAATTCAGATGCTCATCAACAGCCGCGCAAATGAATCTGGGAGAAGCGACACGCACAGACAATTTCATAAATGAAAGGCTCCAGAGCTGCCTCAAGCTCCGGGCGGTATCCATGCTTGGCGATTACATTGAGATGCAAGTTTCCTACGAAGGAATAAGTGTTCTGGCCTTGGGGTAGGTTGGGGAGATGCTAATACCGTCACCAACGTGGCCGTATCCCATGACCTTGGAAATCGCGTGGTCTCCGTAAAGCCCTTTCGAAATCATGCGCTCCCGAACAGCATCGACCACTATTTGGAAGTCTGCAAGAGGAACAGAAACGTCATATTTGTATGGTTTGCCTTCTTTCTGAACACACTCAGTCAAGCCTTCACGCAGAGCCCATATCGAGTTGAATTGAGTGGGTGACTGGGAAAGAACACCGGTGTTAATCAGCGGTTCGTCAGCAGTCAGCAAGCCTTCCAGAAGATTGTTGAGTTTCTGGATCATGCAAGAATTAGTTCACACGCTGACCACAAGGAAAATGACAGTACCTCTAAATCGTGATCCTGGTTCCCACCACTGGTTTCAACGAGTACAAAACATTGCGAGTCGCCAACTTCATCTGCGCTGAGCAAAGGGCCAAGGCCATGCTGCAAACCCATGTCGTAAGCGGTGCGGTCGATGTACTCGAAAGCAGACATGATTTCTCCAAGTTGGCGTTTCACAATTTGGAAGAGTGGTAAAACATTGTCGAAGCGTGGTAATGCCAAAAATATGTTATTGGTCGCCTGGGATGCAGGTGGTGTGAGGATGGAGACCCCGGTAACGATACCGAGCGTACCCTCTCCGCCAATGAAGAGTTGCTTGAGGTCGTAACCTATCAGAAGTTAGGCGGGAAGCTTAAATCCTGGGGGGAACTTTTAAAAATACCAGTGTTATCCTTTCGCAGGGTTGATAGCTGGTCCAGGATTGTACCGTCTGGTAGAACTACTTCCAATCCGAGGACGGTGCCATGTAGGGAACCGTAACGTAGGAGTCGGAGGCCACCTGCATTGGTGGAGATATTACCACCGATTTGACAACTTGAAAAGGGTCCGTTAAATTAATTTGCTGGATATGTAGTGGAGCTCTACACACCTTCCCTTTGCACCGAGATCAAGGGGCATGATGTGATTGTGAGGGGCAATATATTCACTCAGGGATTGGAGAATGCACCCAGCATCGGCGACGAGAATACCTGAAATGGAATATAGGATGGCATTGTGATAAGGCACAGACTAAGTACCGGAGACAGGGTCAAAAGACCGAACATTGTTCATTGCGCCCAAGCTGAGGACAATTTCTTTCTGTAAGGAGATACCACCACCGACTAGGCCAGTATTACCGCCTTGGGGGACAATTCCAATTTTACGCTGAGCACAATACTTGACAATTTCGCTGACTTGCTGTGTTGTGCGGGGTCGAAGTACGGAGTTGGCTTGACCATGGTATTTTCCCATCCAGTCAACATTGTAGGGTGCAATATCATCTGCGGGGGTGGAGATTGATGGTAAAGTTGATAGTATAGACGTGGGTGCAAGGATGCGGGAGAAGTGTGCGAGATCCTCTTCGTTGACAGTGTTTAGGTGAGAAAACGAAGGGATATTATGAGCCCATCTACGAGAGCGAAATGCTGGACGAATAGAATTGTGCAGACGAAGCATGGCGTAGATCACTGAACAGATTTGAATGTTGCTCTCTGCGACAACGAACGTGGTTAGTCGGAATGAGCAATAACGAACTAGGTCGTCCGTTGTCCGTCGGATGACCAGGTCCAAAGTAAAAATACCTGGTACTTTGGGTCATTCACACTGACGTGGCGTGGGATAACCCAATCTCGGCCATTTGTCAAGTACTAAGTAACTAGTCACGGGTAAACGGGCCCTCTCTCTTCTTTTACTTATAGTCTCACCTTACTGGCAGAAAGGGAATTGCGCTCTGTCGCTCTTTCCTCCATGATGGACGAAGCTCATAGTCTTGTAGACCAATGCAGCGATGTTCCAGTGGTCATTCCCGAAGGGCAGGATGATATCGCGGACTTGGATCCAAGTCCTCAGGATCTGACAGTCACCGCCATAAAAGTTGTCGACACTACTAGTACTAGTGCTGCACCGGTTATTCAACCTGCGACGGACACAGCTTATCTTCCAACGAATACTCAACAGTCCTCTGATAATGCAAGCATCCACAGCTTGCCCGTCATACCCCCTTCCTCAGTTCAAACACCCACTGCTACGTCCACAAATCCGTTGTCAGAACCAAGTAGTAGGCTGATTGAAAGATCTACTTCATTCCGAAACAATCGCAGGTCTGTCATGGATGTGAGTTACAATAATCATTTCCGCCTCTGCTCTTTGAATCGAATGACTTTCTATCAGGCACGTCCCTCTAATCGCCTCTCTGGCTTTTGGTCAAATTTAATACATCGGAGGGATACAATTACCCCATCTTCTTCCCGAACGGCTGCTCGAGATGATGGGCCGCAGCCAACAGACCCGGTTCAGTCCGATTCTAGGTCCGGATCTCCATCTCCTACACCTACTAGACCTCTTACGCCTCCGCCTTCACTCGCCCCTCCAACTCTGAAAGAGCTCGGTCTCTCCTTATCAGTTGTCACAGAAGATCTATCCCCTTCACACTTTACCACACCTCCTACCAGCGGAACTTTTATGGCACCCCACTACCTTCTCCTTTGCCATGCCCAAGGACTCGATGTCCTTCCTCTCATATCTCCTCCAGCTGCTCATCCTTACGCACTGGTGCGTAGGGTCAGCTTTAAGAGCGTGGTGGTCATGGAACATCGCGGTGTATTAGTAGCCATAGCAGGCAGGCGAGATGGTGTTCGTGTTTATGCTCTGGAGGAAGTCAAAAAAGCCGTAGAGTGGCGTATGGAGGTCGAGACTCGGCGAGAACGTGAACGATCTAGGAGGGAGGAGTCAAAGAGGGTGGGATCTGGCAACTCCAGTGTAGATTCAACCGAGGCGAAATTCAGGTCATTACCACGCTCAGGCCAGGTCCCAAAGACGGAGAGGGTTTCTAGGAAGTCGTCATTCCCGACAGGCGTAACGCAGAAATTGCCCAGGGCACCCACACTCCAACCTGTAGCGCCCCGCCAGCCAGTCGAACAGCCTCCACCTTATTCTGCAGTAACCGAAACCACTCGACCCCGTCTGCAGGCGCAGGCATCTACCATTTCGATAAACCTTTCAAGGTCCCGTCGTTCGTCCCTTTCTCGCGTAATCGTTCCCCCCGTTCCACCCCTACCCCATATAGGTTCCGGTACGGAGCAGGAAGACCCAATGGCCAAGACTGTTAATTGGTTTGAGGCGAGTGACGACGAGGCCATCGATATGCTAACCGCAGGTGCAAGCGGTAGTCGAGCTTTGGATGAACGCACTAGCGCTATTCCCCCACCCCGAACCAGCGATACCGTAGAAGGTGATTCCACGTCACTTCCTGTGCGCAGTTCAGCCACATATAGTCGAAGAAATCGTCCCGCAAACTTAGATCTGACTCTGGCGCAACCAAACATGATGCTAGTTCAACCGCCAGAACCATCTCCAACCCTGCAGACCATTCGTCAAGCATTGCAGAGTTCGCCACCCAATATTCGTACAACACCTCCAACACCGGCTTCCGTTGATGGGCCACCTCAAAGACGTTCTGTTCCAGACATTGATATAGATGATGACGACGACGACGGTGCGACTGGTACAATCGACCATATAACGCTTGCTCAGGCTCTTTTAGAGAGCAGAGTCCCTGACCTCCCACCAGCAGGGACAACGAGACCACAAGCCCCGATTATGATTGGGACAACTCCATCAGGTACAGATGATGACACGCTGCTCAGTCCTTCATTGCAGGACGGTCGCTCTTCACTGGGCCGCCCGAGCATCACGAATCGTCCTCCTGAAAGGCGAAGGAGATGGTCAGTACTGACCGGCATGTTCAATTCCAGTGGTTCGCCCAATGCCCCCCACCCTAATGTCCCTGTTATGTACGATACTCCACTGGGATCCCCCACATCTCCAACATCTTCGACGATACCCATACACGAGGCTGGCGAAAGACCCCTGACTTTGACACGTTCAGCTTCCACACGTTCACGTCCATTAGAACCTCCTCAACTTACTCCTCGCCCTTCGACGTCAGGGGGACATAGCGTCTCTCCTGCGGTCAATCAACCACCTTTACCCACTCCTCCTCCACATCTGACAATTCACTTTCGCCTTATTCCTCGCAGTATAAGCAATGCTTTCAGTTCCAGGAGGTCTGCCGAGCGACCTCCGGCGCTGGTATTCACAGAGCCTGAAAGGAAGAACGGATCACAGACTCCTACAACACCACTACCTCCTCCAAAGCTGGACTACGTGAAGCTACCGGGTACGAAAGGGTCCCTTATCATCAAGGCCGTGGAGACGCCAAAAAAGAGGTGAGTGTCTAGAGTCTCGCACGGATATTTATTGAGACCTTGCGCAGCTTTCTCGCTATTCTCTGCGGAGATAATGGCGAAAAGGTTGAGCTTTTTGCAGGGACGTATCGAACTGCCTTAGGTCTTTCTCGCACCTTCATTCTTCCCGATTCACCACGTTCTTTGGAGCTCCAACTGCAGGGCGATGACCTTGTCGAAGTTTTTCTTGTCTTTTCTCAGAACGTCTTTGGGTTGGAACCTGCCACAGTAAGAGTTCGCGAGGTCCGAATTGGTCGAGCCGAGCGACGTGCAGCTCGGCGAAGAGTTCGAGAAATACGCTCGGGTCAGCCAGATGTCTTTGACACAGACCCACCTGCACAGGATGACGAGGATACCAACATCAGTATCAGCAATCGACTTTCATTACCATCCGGCGATCCATCTAGGAATAATTCCAATACTAATCTCCCAGACGCACCAGTATCTCATTCGCAGACACCAACTGGTGGTGCCTCTGGATCTGCTCTTGCACATGCTGAAGAGCTTGTAGCACTAGCCTCCGCTCCTCTTGGACCATATACCACCTTCCAACAGTTGTCCTATGCGCCAAAATTGCCTTTGGCTACTATTGCTGATGACTACATCATTCCACCGACATATCCCGAGTTCCTTGACTACCGTGCCGAGCATGAACCCGATGCTCAGGGTAATGCCAATGTTGACCTAGCGTCCATCCAATTTTCACCTCCTGGCCTACCCATGCCAGCACCAGTACCGCCTTCTAGATGGTTTTACCGCGATCCGAAAGGAGTTATGCACGGTATGTCGAAATGCCACTTTTTTGAAATACGTTCTTAATCAGTATCAGGGCCCTGGAAAGCAAGCCTTATGCAAGCGTGGTATAAGGATGGTTTACTTCCACCAGATCTACCCGTTCGCAAAGAGGAGGAGAAAGTGTTCGTGTTGCTCAAGGATTTGAGACAGCAGTGCGTTGATCCTTCCCATCCGTTCCGGTCAGCAACTCCGCCGTCAGCGGCCCAGCACGCTCCTCCTGCGTTGGATGCTGCTAAACCTCTCTTAGCCCCAATATCTCTTCTCGTCCAGCCCCGACACTTTGGGCCGCCTGCATTGTTCTTCTCTTCGCGTGGCGGCCACAGCACGTCCATAGTTGATGCTCGTGGTCGGGCTGTTCTCAAAGGCCGCTTTGTCTGGAGCACGGACAGCGATAACGAGTTGAAGACGATTCCCCGCATGGGAGACGTTAAGCGTGTAGAGGCTTTTGACGTCAAAGACCGCTCTGTCCTTGTGGCTATGCGCCAAGGAGGCGTGGAAGCGATGGATTTCGGTGACGCGTTACTCAAACCCGCGGATGAGTCGCGTACCCTGCTACCCCAATTCGCGCCGCCGCCATCAAATATCAATAGACGTGGACCGTTCGTTTGGAAGATAGGCACTCCTATTGGTTCCTCTACATCAAGTGCCACGGCCCTGTTGTCAAAGACCAAAGGGTCAGGCTATCTCGGAAGGAAGCCAAGCAACACCACTGGGAAATCTCCCGCGAGAGCGGAGTTCAATGGTGCGGGAGATGGGGACACTGAGAGCACAGACGAAGTGCTCTTTCTTGGCCGTCGGGGAGACGAGGTATACCTATGTGAACGCAATACTGGTGCATTCCGGATACTGCGACTAAGTCCCGATTTGTCGTGATCGTTTTGAACCTATCATGCCTAGATAACATTTCCCACTCAGCTGTTGTTTTACCACTCACTCATACCCTTTATTTGGCAAATCGAGCACAAGTATGTACCGATACATATCAACGATCCTCACAATATATCAATATTAGGTCATTAAGATCACAGTTTAGCGACGACTTTGCGAAGGCCGGTCTTGAGGATCTTCCCAGTGGATGTTTTCTGTAAATATTGTAAGCGCCCAGTGGGATGTGGATGTTATGCATATGACTGGCGGGTAATTCGTCCACTATTTCCACCCATTCTGGGCACGCAAAGCCGGGCAAGAAGAGTATTCGAGCGTGACGGATCAGCTCACCGGTAGCGAGGCCGACATAGTTGAGATGAGGACAATCAAAGCACAGACGAAGTGCTCTTTCTTGGCCGTCGGGGAGACGAGGTATACCTATGTGAACGCAATACTGGTGCATTCCGGATACTGCGACCAAGTCCTGATTTGTCGTATCACTTTGAACCTATCGTGCCTAGATAACATTTCCCACTCAGCTGTTATTTTATCACTCATTCATATCCTTTATTTGGCAAATCGAGCATAAGTATGTGCAGATACATATCAGCGATCCTCATGATATATCAGTATTAGATCGTCAAGATCACAGTTTAGCAGCGACTTTGCGAAGGTTGGTCTTGAGGATCTTCCCAGTAGATGTTTTCTGTACATATTGTAAGCGCCCAGCGGGATGTGGATGTTATGCATATGACTGACAGGTAATTCGTCCACTATTTCCACCCATTCTGGGCACGCAAAGCCGGGCAAATGTGTTCGAGCGTGACGGATCAGCTCAGTAGCGAAGCCGTCATGGTTGTCTTTCCACTTGGTGGCGTACTCCGGGCGAAGAACGACGAAAGCCATTGGACGTTCACCCCATTTGGGGTGCGAGCGAGCGACTACAGATACCTCTAAAACATGCGGGTGACTCGAAAGCTCTGCGTAGCTCGTTCAGGGTCCACAACTTGGTAGCCATTCAAATGTAAAAATACCTAGTTCTATGGCCAAGCTTGAAGCATTCTGCGGTCTTCAGGTTAGCACATATAATCACAACAAGGACAATTATTCACCTCGCCTCCAGAGATAATCAGGTCTTTGCTTCGGTCCACAACCTGTATGACACCATCGGGATGCCAGACGGCTAGATCACCTGAGTGAAAGTGGCCTCCCTGAAAAGCCTTACGCGTAGCTTCTGGGTCGCGGAAATACTATGCAACAAATGCCTAGAATGAATACAAGAACTTCTGTACAACTGCTGAAAAACGCACCTCCTTCATGACAATGTTTCCGCGCATGAGAACCTCACCCACCGTGGATCCGTCTTTTGGAACGTCACGAAGTTCTCCGTCGTTTTCGTCTTGTGGAGGATATACTACGCGTGCATCTTGCGCAGTGGCGAAGCTTTGACCTTGTCGAGCCATCAGTTTCGCACGTTGTTCCAAAGTAAGCGTCTTCCAGTGAGGTTGGTCATAACAGCGCGTGAATGGTCCGTACGTCTTTAAGGAGCATGTTCAGGCTTGCAACTTTCCTGAACAATGCTGAAGCACGTACCTCACTGGCGATGATGGAAGAACGAATTAGCTTAGGCATAAGTTAAGCGCTACGCTGGACTTACGTGAGACCGTATACATGCACAGGCTTGATTCCTTTTTGCTCGAGCTGGCTGATGAGGTGAGCAGTGGGTGCGGCCCCTGCAATAACCGCGGATATTGTACGAGGGAGAGGTCTAGCAGCGGGATCGTTCACAATTCCAATCTATCGACACATCAGGCCAATTCATGTCCCTGTGCGACGCACAAACCTGGACAGTGGGTGCACCACAATAGTGAGTTACCCCGGAATTCAGGAAGTGCTTCCAGATAAGTGGGTAGTTAACAGAGCGCATAGTTATCTAGAATAAGAAGATAAGATGGTTTGTGGTTATAAACATGATATCGTGTTCTGCACACCTGTGTCGCGCATGCGAAGACATTTGCCCATGGGTATGTCCAACCAGCTGCATGGAACATTGGAAGAATCCTGCAGTTCGTTGTACTCTCGACTGTTCATGCAACCACATAAAACTTACCACAAGTACGTCGACTCACGACTTATCCTGTAAATCCTACTGGTGAGCCTGTCAGAAGGATACAGCAGAACAGAGGCACGCACTGTCCCTCGACAACGTTCCCTATTGCTGCCAAGTAAGATCCTAGTTGGACAATAGCATCAGCCAAACCAAAGTAGAGTAAGTTGACAGAGCATACCACGCAGCGTGGTGAGGACGCCCTTTGGCTATGTAAAGTGAGTCATTGCTTTTACCTGCAGACACAGGCGAATCTTACACGACCTGTAGTTCCCGACCTTGTGAAATATGTTCACATCTTGGTCCAACTGCATGACAGAGTCGTGACTCACGTGTAGCATAAAACTGCACCGGCATTCTCGTCCGGCTCAACGTCCAAGCCAGCCCACCCCTTTTCTGCACTGAATACTCTGCCGGCACTAAGGAAGCTTTCATATGGGTCGCCTGCTCTGCCTGTGTCATGATAAACAATGGTAGGAATATTAGTATTCTCAATGAGATGGGTGAAGTCGCGGTCAATGAGGATAAGTTTGGATCCACTATGTTCCAAAATGTATGAGACCTCAGGAGGTGTGAGGCGGGTGTTTACAGGTGTGACGATAGCACGAGCAGCAAGAATGCCAAAGTGAGCATCTACCCAGGGTGTTTCATTATTGCCAGGTGTAATAAAATAGAGCTATACCTGCAATCAAGGGACTATCGTGCTTTTGTGTGAGACGCGTCAAGCGCGTGATACAGTATAACTCACCAATTGGGGGTTATAACTGCAACGCGGTCACCTGGACGGATGCCTGCTTGTATGAGAGCATATGCCATGTTCTGAATGCGCTGAGCCCTATCGCCAGTGTCAGACTAGTTCTCGACGAAGCACAGTGGACCCACCAAACAGCATAGGTATAGAACGCAGGATGTTTCACATCAGGATGAGCAATGGCAAGTTTGTCCGGGTATACGGCTGCGGCGCGAAGAATGAAGGGGAAGGGGTTCTTGTGGGATTTCTAGTGAGTAAAGAGACGTTGAATGTTGTTGAGATATTGCAGCTTACAAGGGGATGTACATTGGGGGCAAGACCGAGCACGGATTGCCGGTAGCTCACATTCGGAGGGGGTATGCTCTCCCGGGTTGGTTGGAAATCTGTACTCATGTCTGGTGTGTTACTAGCTTCCTCGATGGCTCGTTCGCAGAACTCACCGGCGTGCATAGAACTGCTGTCCACGGGTTTGTCAGGATTCCTGACTTCAAGGTCCTCAACTCTTGTATTCAACGAAGCTCGTATCAGAACTTGAAGGACCTGAGAGCGCTGAAACAGCCCAAACGCCGACAAACTGACCTAGGTTGTTCGGATTATGTACAGTAATCCATGTGTTTCCCCATATACCATACGATTAACTACCATTTTAGGTCTGACTGATTAAGGCCTGCATTCAGCTCCGATGCTCTCAAGATTTCAATATATATAATAGTTAACTTGTGTATTTTATGATCCAAGGGTTGTGAGGCATGCTCGAAGTTTTGTCGACGCAAGTACTGCCAGACCGTGGACTAATTTCAGCCCGAATCCACGCCACTTGAAGTTCACCCGATCCTTCCGCTTTCCGGATATTTATTATTATCAACTTGAACACCAATCATATGGATTGCATTTCTCTCGTCAGCGTTCATCATCACTAGAGCATGTGTCCAGGTCTGCAGGACGTTAGAAAACTAAACGGCATAAGCAACACAATACCATTCATTCTCAAAGGCCACTGTAGTTGAATTTCAAATTCAGTGTCCTTTGCTTTGTTCGTTGGCCTGTCATTTCAGGGGCATGGTGAAGATTGCATAGGACGAAGCCCATGTCAATGGTGTTATGGATAAGTAAAGACGAACCTGGCTGTAGACAAGGATCCTCGCAAAGAAGTTTGAAAGCCGCGTCTCGTCCCATAGCAGGTATGTCCTTTCTTTCCGTCACGATATCAATTAATCACGGCTACTTCGTATCGCAACTCGTGGCTGTTCAGATGCTCATGGCGTTCGCAGGTCAAATAGCCAGCCGGGATAGAGCGCAGCCCAACGAGGTACGCCGAATTTATAATCTGTAATCGTGGACCAAAGTCTTTTCAATCGAGGCCCTTCGTACTAAACCATACTACCATCACCTTTAACCTCGAGGTTACGGCTGTACGTCGTTTCATGAGAGGCGATGATAACACTTATTATCATTATCTGGCTGCAGACAAATGCAAAAATGGGAGACCAGCTCGAGCTGGATTTCTGATAGTACCGACGGCTATTGAATACACAATGTCCTTGTCAGAGACATGTTGCAGCATGACCTGACGGCAAATGTATGCAGTTTCTGCAAAACAAGGATACCATCTACCAAATCAACTTATTCTTAGTATTTTGATTAAACCAGCATTCACCTGCTGTGGCTTCAAATAGCAGCAAGCGGTCAGTTGCCAGTGGAGCTGAACCCGTTGAGAAAATATGCTTATGCTACGACGCTCCTGGGTATGCTTGTTCAGCACTGAGAAAGGAGAAATCGAAATGAGGTTAATGTGAGATGTACACGGCTGGTCCCTTTGTTCATTTATGCGCCCCAGTACGAAGTAGAAATAAATCTTGACGCCAGACAGGATGAAGCCTTCAAAATCATCCAACCACGGTACATAGTTGAAGGGTACATGTAGTAGTGTCGAACGTTCCTCATAAATTATAATGCATGGGCTGACAGTGTGAAATCTGAATACAAACGTAAACAAAGCCGGAAAACGCAGCAGTACTGAGTCGTTGCTGCCTACTTCCTTCCTTCAAGTTGCAGTGTCTATATTTCTTTACAACGTCGACACCATAATAATGGCTGATGCTGCTTCAGGCTCCGTGGACAGGTCTGTCCAAGTCAAGCTGGTTCTTCTCGGTAAGCCTTCTCAGCTAGCACTAAACGTACCATCGACGCTATTCACACTTGCTATCAAACTGGCTTCTTACACCTTCCGTCCTCGTTCCTCATTTCTAACGCATGAGAACTGATTCACATTCATAGGTGAGGCCGCTGTTGGCAAATCTTCGGTAGTTCTCCGTTTTGTAGGTGTCTATTTTCATACATTTGCCACCTCTGAACCTCTTTCCAGGTATCGAACGAATTCCAAGCAAACAAGGAGCCCACCATCGGTGCAGCATTCTTAACTCAGAAATGTCGCCTCGAAGACCGCGTCCTGCGTTACGAGATTTGGGATACTGCTGGCCAGGAACGTTTCCACTCTCTCGCTGTAGGTCCCGAGCACTGCTTTACCACCTGCTCTGATTCGTGAATGTAGCCCATGTATTATCGTAATGCTCAAGCTGCAGTGGTCGTATACGACGTGACAAAAGCAACGAGTTTAGAGAAGGCGAAGTCATGGGTAAAGGAACTTCAAAGACAGGCAAATCCCAACATCGTTATCGCACTGGCTGGCAACAAAGTTGATCTCGTGCAAACATCTGCTATGTCATCTGGGTCCACTCCGTCATCCGAGTCTGAAGATGAGGCGGATGATGCTACAGCCACACCTGGGGAGAGTCCTAGCGCTAGCGGTAACGAACCAGAGAGCTTGCGACAGGTGCCACGTGAGGAGGCTCAGGCTTACGCTACTGAGGCTGGCTTGTTGTTTTTTGAAACCAGTGCTAAGACTGGCGAGGGTATCGTCGAGATATTTACAGAAATAGGTACGCCAACTGCATCAACGTGAAACTCCTGCTTAAGATCAAATTCAGCGAAGAAAATACCGATCGAGCACATTCTGGCTTCCTCACGAGGCAGTGCAGGTCGATCTGGTGGTGCAGGCGGACGAGCTGGTGGGGCCAGAGAAGAAGTGAACCTCGAGGAGCAACAATCCAAGAAAGACGGATGCAACTGTTGAGTGTGTCACTATGGATTATTTGGACTGTACACCTTCAACCTTCGCGATCATCTCGCTTCAATTAGCACACCTGTTATTCCCCTCTCTTTGCCATCTACGTGGCTACCGTTGTCTTGGTCTTCATATGTAATATGCTTTTATAATTCATCTGCAACACAAACATGGGATTTGGTACGATTCGAAGCTAACTTATAAATACAATTGCAGCAGAGCACATTTGAGGGTAACGGTAAGTTCTAAGAAATGCACGAGTTGGAATGGTAACAAATTTAAAGTCCCTTTAGGGAATTGAGCCGTTCAAATACGATGAAGAGGGGACCAAATCCATATACGGAGGTGGTCGTGTCACATGTTCTTCCTGGTCAGGATCACTGCCAGGAACAAGATAAGGCGGTGGCGCATGTCCATGTGAGGAAGAATGATCTAAGATGTCACTGGGAGGGTGTAAGGAATCATGAGTCGCGGGAGTTTGACTGTATGATTGATGGGCGAGGGGGGGTGAGTGAGATTGCACGGGGACCCGGACCGAGGGCGACCTGAAGTCGGAATCTATTGAAGGAGGTGGGTCTGACGGATCATCCATCGCAGGCGGTGGAGGAGGGAGTTCACCCCCAGAGCGAGGGGCGCAATCATCTGAGACAATATTCAGAGCCTCAAAAACTCGGACGGGTTCAACTCCTAAATTAGCAAATCCCGTCACATCTGCATCTCGCTCTGCCATCTCCACCGAAGGGGGTGGAGTTGACGAGCGGTGCATCGTATCCGAATGACCATCAAACTGCTCCGATGCAGCAAACCCAAACAGGATTCCCTCGCCGATGATACGGAGTGCTGTGGTTGCAGGTACCTCCTGGTCCGTTGTGTCTGGAGGAATAAATATTCCAGACTCGGATTCCTGGAAGCTTGGCGGAGCATTGGACGTAGAAGGCGTAGAATGGAAGAATGGTGGAGGCGGTATGTCGCGGTCTTCAAAAGGGGGAGGGGCACCGTTCTGAGTATAACTTGGACCCGCTTCTCCTTCCTGATACAAGGGAATCGATGACTCTGGATCTTCTTGACGAACTGTCCTCAAAGGGGGACGGTCGTGTTTTTTTTGATATGCAGCGTCAACCCATTCTTCAACTTCAGGCAGTGGCGCTGGGGGTGGGATGATAGTTAATGGGATGGGAATAGTCATGAGCCGTTCGGTCCTACTGGCCGTTTCCACGAATGAAATGTGGACATTGAGAAGGAAAGAAACTGAATGTAGAAGGGTAGATTGAGTGATGGAGATGCATTGCAGATCATCGTCAAGGCTGTTGTAGTCGCCCTCTGGCAAACTCGTCTGATAATCTACTGGTGACGCAGATGATGAAGCCTGATGCAAGATGAGACGAAGCCGCACAGGTCGAGAGGAGTGAAATCTGCATGATGCACCTGAGCGAGAAGTTACTGTACTATAGGCCGATCCGGGAGAAGTGATCGGAGGCTTCTCCGCAGGGGGAGTGGGTGCCACCGATGAAGGCCCATCCTGAGGTGACGATTCCGCTGTGGATTGACCATAAGGCGTACCAAGTTCAAAATCACCACCATCATCTTGCCCTTTCAAACTCACGACGCGAACAATCTCGGTTTTCACGTTTCGAAGTCTGAGTCCTTCGCGCAGCATAAGCTCCCTACTCGGCGGAGGCACAGTAACATAGACTGGGATGGATTCTCCGGCCCGGAATATTGTGCGAGGAACTTGAACCTCGACACGTGAAGGACTTTCTAGAACGTGGGTTTCCGGCAGAGTATCTACAGCATGAGAATGCGAAGTGTAACGTCGCGTATGCACGACAATCCTTCTTGACACAAGTGGCTCCGACGGATTCGTAGGGTGGAATGTCGCTGTAAGTGCGTATTCCAGCGATGAATGAGGTGTATGAATACACTGGGGTGCATCAGATGTCAGCGGTATTGCGAATGATGTTGAAGAGGACATCGAGTCAGACGTTCCCGTGAACGAGACTAGGTTTATCTCTGATTTTCCCAGCTCAATCTCCTGGCCAAAAGCAGACTCGACGACATGAAGAGCCACGGTGCTGTTGTGCCATGATGAGTTCCTCAGGATAGATGAGCAGCAGCCACACTAACACATATTTCCATTGGCCTGGCTGTGCACCCTTCACATGGATTTCTCCCTCAATAGCAGCGCGCTCTCCTTCAGCTCCTAGGTAGCCCTTTTGGAAGGCAAATGTGTCCGCTGCCGGGATGATGAAGATCTGAAGGCCAGAGATCGGCTCGTCCAGTGCCCCAGGTAGATCCCGTGGGCATACCGGAGAGTAATTTGGCGGAGGCGCCGTGTAGGACGCCATGTATTGTGAGACCAATTTCCCTCTCTATTCTTCTGAGATCTAGAGTGATGGTGAAAGACGATGTGAGATTCTGCCAAGCTGCAGCCTGATACGCGAATTACTTGGACAAGGTTGCACAGCCCAAACAAGATAAGTCAGAAAGTCAAAAATAATTGTATCGTAACACTGACAGCGAGCCCCCGAGTCGCTTAAAGTTCCCAGCATGTTTTGTGTCCGTCGAATCAGTGACGGTATAGCTAGTTTATTTCATTTTGCGTTGGTTAATCCTATGTGATTCTGCTGTCAATGCATAATGTTCTTCGACTTGTAGACGTCCATCTTGACCAGTCTTGCTGAGCCAAGTGGTAAGCCTCTCCTTTTACCACGCCTTAAACATTCACTCATGGATGGATCCTTCAACCTTGTTGCTTCGTGCACTACACTTAATGCACATGCAAGCAGCAGATGGTAAATGACGTTGCGGAATCCATACAGTTGCGAAATGAGTGCAAGGAATGCAGAATTCACGCTGCGTTTGTATTGCATCGCTGCGGCGGCTGCGCTCACAAGAAAATTCGAGACCTGCCGGTGAATGATTTTCCCTCTTATCACACCTTGACATTCACTCATGATGGAGAGGTCCATCTCGCATTCTAGCCGAAGTGATTACCACAACAGAATTGAAATCTGTTCCTCTTGGACTGCAATGGTTCGAAACCTGTTGACGATGAGGCTTTTTTCTATCAAGACACAACTTGACATTCACTCATGGATGGTTTTGTCCGAGGTTCTTATCTGGTCTTAGCCAAGTGGTTACTACCACAACAGAATCAAAATCTGTTGCTCTTGCATTATGCAGGTTTCAAACCTGCCTACAACAGTTTTTTTCTATCAGAACACACCTTCAAGTGACATTCACTCATGCCAATTGGCGAGGCTCATCATAGCCGGTCTTAGCCCAGTGGTCACCACAACAGAATTGAAATCTGTTTCTCTTGCACTCTGCAGGTTCAAAACCTGCCGATGATAAGGTTTTTTTCTATTGGAACATACCTTGAAGATTCACTCGTGGACTGTTCCTCATAGATACGTCTCAACTTTGTCCTGGCCAAAGTGGCTACCACAACAGAGTCGAAATCTGTTTCTCTTGAAGTTGGTTCGAAACCTGCTGACAACATTTTTGCGGTGTGTAGAGCCTCAGAGGTCCATCTTAACTTAGTAGGCCTAGTCATTGCACTGAAACCTCCTTTTTATGTGATAGTCTGTCCATGAAAAGGAAATCGCCTTACTAGTAGCGCCTCGCCAGGATCGTCTCGGAAACATAAATCGAGGTGCGTACGTGCCAACTTAGATTCTCAGTAGACTGACCAAAACTGTCGGGATTACTACCAATTCCAAATGAAAATGGCAATGTTGTTGATGGCGCCGGATGCCAGAAGAATGCACACAAGCTAAGGACAGAGAGAGTCTGACAGTCAGAAAAATGATGTAACTTCCCCACCTTTAGCTTTCCTAGTCATCCTCGGTTGCATTGGAGGAGCCTAACGAGCGAAGGAATGTCCCTCGGTGCGACTTCAGCGAGGTTTGGAAGAATTGAAAGTGGCAGACAGCCATGATAATCGTTCTGATGTGTGTAGTTTGTGTGCGCTCCTGTTTTATGTCTATGCCGAGGAGGAAGAAAAATTTATTCATTTTAAGACCCGGGCACTAGACAGTTGAGAGGTCAACAGAGAGGTCAACGCAAAACTCTAGAACATCCCATAACGGAAAGCTCAAGACACCATGCAGGAGTGGCCCACCGAGGCATGCATAACGGAAAAAGAGGCTCAGCGACTCGGAGAACTGAATGACAACTTGACAAGCCTCTAACAAACAAGGTGTCAAATGATGGTACTGAAAAGGCCCAAACATGAGTGTAGCCGGCAGAGGTTTTGGGAGATGGCAAACCGACGAGAATCCTCCACTAATAACGTTGGGAGTCGGGGACAGATCAAATGGCTGGCAGGACAACAAATTCGATAGTTGACATGGATATCCAGAATTACATAGCAATAGTATCGACAGCAAAATGTACAGAGCGCTGGGGTTCAGTATACAAGATGTTATAACCAACAGTAACCGTCCCGCGAATCTAGCAAAAGACTAACATTCAACTCTCATCAAACTCTCCAGCTCCGAAAACATCACAGGATCCAGATCTCGCATCAACAATTCCCAAGCAGCGTCCCGGCGACTAGCAAGCAACCCTATACCCCTTTCAATACCGGAATCATTACCATCGATAAAGCCCATGCCAAATGCCAGCGTAGTTTGAGTGGACTGTGAGGTGTCAAAAGCATCGTCCTCTTCATCCACCACTTTCATGGCTTCCACCGCTCTGCGTGCAACGGCAAGATGCCATTGGCGCACCTCTGGGCTCCCACCCATTGATACGAATCGTTGCACTATACGAATCATAACTTGTGAGAAACACAGAGGGCGATCCGTTTTGATCTTCTTCTTTAATTCCGGGGGAGAAAAGAATGCGATCGTATAGATCGCCATGATTGACTTCTCCAAGTAAGATAGCCATGGGTCCCGGCCGAGGAAAGCAAAGTCGAGGTCTGATACCGGTAGACGATGAACGAGGGATTCCAATAGTCGCCAAATGAGTGATTGGGGCATGACCCCAGAAAATACCTGCCGATTAGAGTCCAGCTGACCGAGGCGGGTGAAAAACGTCGAGGGCAAGGTCGGCAATAGATGATGGTCTGCTGTGCGGGAAAGGAACCCCACTTTGTTTGAGAAATTGTGTAGGGGGAACTGAATCGAAGGGCTCTATGAGGATAGACGCGATGATCTCGAGGATGCGGCTCGCAGTGAGAGTTGTTGTGTTCGACGGAGAATTAGGATTCGGGAACACGATGTAATTCGATAGATTACCAAAAATGTGAAGTGCATCTTTTCGAACATTGATCACGTCTGAGAGAGCGAGTGCCGGTGAAGTTGGTTTGGGTATTCCGTCTGATGACACAGTGATGCCACAAACACGTAGCACAAGATCAAGTGTGCGTTCATGTCTCGCCAGACAGGGCATATTGTCTGGGGTGACGGAAAGGTTTCGTATGAGGTTAGTCACAGCGAGCACAATATTGCCTGCGCGGTGCCCTGGACCACGTGTCTCATACTGAGGATCACGGATTTCTAGCCCTGCAAAGAGCATGGACTCCTTCTCGAAAACATCATCCACGAGCGCCCGATGTCGCACCATCTCAGCACCATTGCCCAGCCGATAATCCGTGATGTCGGGGGTGGTCCCAAATGCTTCCTCCTCAAGTAGGTCGAGCACCTCCTCGAGTAAATCTGTGCATTGTGAAATGGGAAATCCAGACCCAGGGGTTGGACCCCGCATCGTAGACAACAACGTAATTGTCGTTAGAGCGTAGGAAAGCTCGGCGTTCAATCGCGATCGGATAGACATTGTAAGGGCTTCAATGTCAACCGTTCCCCACTCATTGATATCACGCATGGGCCGCCGCTGAGACCGAAGGTAATCCTCTTCCAGCGCATTGAAATCACGGCCACCAGTGAAATCAATTTCGCGTGACAGGGGAATGTACTCGACTTTTGTCCTCGTAAATTGTGTGCGCGAGGGGGGAGCCCCCGGGACGGATCCTTGTGGTGTTGTAGTATTAGTGGTCTCGGTCTGGGGAAAAAATCAATTCGAGGGCATAAAGATTCACCAGTCTTCACTCACGGTATCTGGCGGATCTGTAGCAGCTCGGATGAGATTCACCGGGTAACAAGAATGATATCTAAATACCTGTCTTTTGCCTTGCTCGTTTCCCTTCTGCCTCTTCGGACTCTAGTCTTCTCTTCGTCCCTTGAGTTTCTGGTTCAGATGTATCCGGTGTTGGTTTCATAAGCTGGGGTGCAGAAATTGAAGTGTTGAGCTGCGATGAAGCCTGAGGCGCGGGGTCTGGGGGAATGGCGGGTGGTTGAAAATTAGGCGCAGAAGATTGGCGTATATGAGGACTTTGTGGTAGTGGCTGTGACTGAGAGGCAGGGCTGATAGTAGAATTTTGATTGTTAACTGTGTGCTGTGCCATCATGCCGCCGACTGCATTTGGGCCAACTGTTCCTGGTTGTAATCCTACATGAGGTGCACCAGGCCCTGCATTCACGTTAGGAGGTCCCGTATTAACGCCTGGTTGGCGTCCAGCCACCATTGCCCTACGGTTACCCTCCTGCATATTACGACGATAAAATTCGTCGAATGGCTGTAAGATGGCGGCGTATAAATGTCCCAGAATTTGACCAACGGGGCGCTGCTGCCCAGGACTCGATAGATGAGGGAGGTACTCTGGCAGGTCGAACTGGTGAGCGACTTGTGCCCAGCCATTTTGTTGTTGTGTGATCTATGATTCCATATTTCAGCATGCGAAACTGATAGAGTACGAATGAACAAACTTTTTGCCACCCTCCCAATTGAGTTACCATTTGCCATAACCTCAGGAGATCAATGTCCTTGCCGCCCAAGCGGATGACACCCGGCTGACCTGGTGGGCAGTCCAAATACTTCCATTGCGAATTTGTAGGGTCATAATTGGGTGGGTATGGTGTTCCAGTTAAAGCCGGCGGCAAGGGAACGCGGGTAGCATGGGCGCCGGCCAATCCTGCGAGGAAAGTTCGCTGTCGGTTCTTGGCAACATCTGATGGGGTGAAGTTTGGATGAGACATGGGTGCGTTTAGAGAAGGATTTGGGGGGGCATTGGTGGTCTGTTGGGCAGGGTAGATGCCCTGGGGATTTGATTGACCTGACGAAGCTGTGGGATTGAATTGCATCGAATTTGTAGTATCATGAGGTGGCCCAGTAAAGCTGCTTGGTTGGTTATAAGAGGATGGCATTCCGCCGAGATATGATCCCGGAGATACTCCGCTGACAGACGCAGACGAGCGGCCGTTGACGTTTGTCATTTGTCTTTGGACTCCTGCAGCATTCATGGCTGCCATTTGCTTTGCAGCAGCATTGAGATCAAGAGTACTAGTGAAGTACTGGGCTGTCTCGAAGTTTTGAGGTGAATTCTGGGGGATGAATGAAACATTTCCTTGTTGTTGAGATTGATGGGTCTGCTGAGGTCTGATTTGCTGTGCAGACTGGGGCCTGTTAGCAGAACAGGGATGATAATTTAGAACGGGAAATGGAAATGGGAAACTTACAACATAGTTCAGGAGTTTATTTGAGTACAGACGGACTTTCACCTACTTGAACTGATACTTGTTGGCGGTCGAACGAAAGCATTCAACAAATCAGGTCAACACGGTTAGCATTAGTCATGACTTAGGTGTGACTACAGCAAAATCATCTTTCATATAGCTCACTCATTCATTTTTTAATCCTTCAACCACCTAACGCTCTCGCTCATGGTCGCATGATCATCGATCATCGCCCATCCACCAGAAAACAAAACACGTTGATCAACTCGGAAGCATTCGGATAAATACGATGTGTGACGTTTGTGACGTGTGACAATATTTTAATAGTTCAGATTTTTTCCCCATCGATTCTCAACCGTGATCCTCTTCCATGCCTACATCAGAAATAGACGACATTTTTGCTGCCAAAGGAAAGGCGAAAGCCATAGAACTTGCTCCCCTTCCATCCCTCAAGAAGGAGAAAAAGAAGAAAAGAAAAGACAGACCCTCCACCAGCGACAAAACGAAGGAGATCAATCAATCTTCAGAATCAAAAACACTGAAAAAACGACCACTTCCCGAGACTATTGTAGATCCATCATTCAAATCTTCCAGCAGTAGTAAACGTCCAAAGTTGGATGCCCCAGTTTCTTCACAGCGTGAAAAGGTTTATCACGAGACGCTCAAAGAGGACGAAGACCGTTTCAAGGATTCGAGGGGTTCTGGACCTAGTAATTTTCATCTTGTCCTGCTATCTTAAACTCGTTAACGCCGCGCCAGGACGAAAAACTGACGATGGTTTCAACATATACAAGGAAGATGAGCTAGGTATATCCAATACCGGAGGAGGTATGTTGTGTACTTACTCCCATCAACATTCAACATTCACCCGGCCCCAGACACACCACTGTGTCCTTTCGATTGTGAATGTTGTATGTATTTGCTCGTTTTATTTATTTTTCTGGGCTTAATACTTTCCAGGTTTTTGAATGGTGGTTGTTCTATGTGTAGCTTTACATGCAAGGAGATACCCGTGTATTCACTATGATATCCGGCACAAGTCTGCGATATGGTCGGACTGCGCACAGCTTTTTCGAGTCTCAGGTCATTTTCGCTTGCGCTGTGATGACCTCCATCGTCGATTTGCATCCCCTGATGATGGATAACCACGAATGTGGTGGAAACATTTATTTACGGACTTTGCTTTAGGTCAGTGTCCTTCTCACTAAATTTATTTTTGCTCACTTTTGCCCTCGTGCAGATCTTCGTCCGTCTCTATGTCATAACTACAAATTTGACAACAGCGCCGGGGAACACAGTTATCCCGCACATATTGGTATCGGCTCTTTCGAAGCCTCCCAGTTAGCCTTCCGAGGTCATGATCTGAGGGGGTCAATGTGTAGCCAACAGTGATCGTTACATCCCTCTCTGCATTCTCCGATTCATTTGTTATCTGAGATGGCGCTTGTATTAATTTACTCGAGGGTCACATCATAATATAAAAATCATGTAGTCATTGAGGTGTCCTGTATCCTAATCGTCGTCGTCATCGAGCTCAGCCAACTGCTTTGCTTTTTCATCTTCGTTAAGTTCGCTCCCGAATGGATTGCCACCCTCAGTGACGGCTCTCCTGACGTCTTCCGCTTTTTTATTGCGTTTCTCTTCCGCTCGTTGTTGTTCAAGCTGCTTGCCGCGAAAGATAGGCCTTGCTACCAGGAACCTTCTCTGGATTCTTGCATAGCTTCAATCTTCTATCAACCTCACGAACGGCCTCCACATCAGGAGGATGTCCCATCTGCGTGATGATATACTTGATCAATCCGAGAGTAGGGTCAAGGGTTGCGGAAAATGGTTGCGCAGCACCAGCTACCACTTTCGAGTCAGCCCATCTTTCTGCGAGAACTGGCGAGGCGAGAGCCAGACTAGCGAGGGCAATTTGTGAGGGGGTGTAGATGAGTTCCGCGTCGGTAAAGCGGGAGGCCCGGACGTGTTTGATGGCGATATCATAGACATCCTGTGGTCGAAGGTCCTCGGGTACGTCGGGCAGACTCTGTAATCCGTTAGTCTTAGCGCGGAAATGATGTCACGGATATCATGGTTACCTGAAGGTCGAGCCAAATGCCCCAGAGAGCGCGATGGGCATGCCAAACTGCAAACTCGAAATTCAAGCTCTGAGATACCAGGAACTCGAGGTCAAGAACGTCTGAGCTGGACGTTTTCGGGATGTTAGAAGTGTAAGACTCCAATGAAATTGGGTTGTTGGTGGTCTTTGTGGCAAGAAACAGTGCGGTGAGCCTTCAAAGAGCATCAAGTCATTAGAGACACCAGTAGTACAACACGCGAACGCACATCACATTCTTTGGATGCCAGTCCATCACAGTGTTTTTAAGATAGAACCGCTTCAAGTAACTGATGGCGGTCGCCTCCACTTCCTCAGGAAAACGAAAATGGCCACATAGCTGAGGGATCTTGGTGATGTAGAGTTTCACGAGGAGCTGCTCGTCATTTGCATTGAGGAACAACACATCCTCGGACGATCCAGGCTATAACGAATTAATTCGACAGGCATTGAAACGACAGAAAGTGGGTTTCGCACCTCATCTGCCTCAAAAGTGTTCCGTATGGCCGCTACTGCAGCAGCATTGAGGGAAGTGCGAACTTGTTCCAGTTGTTCTGGGGAATATCTCCAGCTCTTGTACTGCGTGCTTCCCTCGTACAACGGTCTCTTCACAGTCCGATGAGTTGATCTGGGGGTCGGCTGCCTTAGCTGCGTTGTCAGCCTGCCATGCCGTTAGGTCTAACGTATGATACACTTTCAAGTTGTAGGTGGGTTTTCCTCATGAGCTGGGTTCAGTGCACAACATTGTTGTTTGTTATTCAATCACGGTTTGCCAGTGGTCACTTATCCTTGCTACTCTTAATTGTCTACATCTATCACTGAAATGGATCTGGTATCGTCTAACCATGCTGCGATGCTGCGAGACGGAAAAGGCGAAAATGCTGCTGGATTTGTTCAAAACTCGACCATGCAACAATCTCAAAGCCTGGCCGCAGTCATTGCTCGCATTGTTGTAAATTAATGCTACCGTATCGTAAATCAATTCCTTCCTATCGCAGAAATCTCAGCTCACGTTGAATGACTTAATCAAACTAACTGTGATGCATGTCTGCCAGATTGCTTGCATGATGCAGCCTACCTCTAGCGATGGTGAAGTGCCCTTCGGCAATAATGGCTCGGAGGACCTCAACTCCGACGTCGTCCCCAATCTACGCCTCGACCCTGACCCACGGCCCCAGCTCGATATCTACAGTGACGACCTCCCTCATGAAGCTCGTGGACTTCCCTACCCCCCGATGCCACTGCATCATGGTATGGATCGTCCTGAGATCTACCAAGACTTTCGCGATCCAAAGCCAGATGCAGATCCCATCCCACCATCACCTCTCCCCCTCGTGCAGCCAAACCTCGGTGACTACCGCCCAAGTTTCTCCCTGCCAGTCGTATCCACGGGTGGTACCTTCAAGCTACCATCCACAGCAGAGGACCGACCGACCATGACCATGACAGCGCAGACCTCCCAGGCTGGTCCAAGTAGCATGGTGAAGAGGTCTGCCCACGTCAACGTCACGGTAGGTTTTCCCATACCAATGCATTCCTCCGCCTCGTGAACTTAGCAGACACCTACAGGAACGTGCATCCAAGAAAGATCTCAAGCAAGTGAAACAGTATCTGGAGAACATAGACCCAGATAATGTTGAAAAGTTGTATAGAAATGGGGAGGTACACCCCTTGGCATGGTGACGGAAAGTCGCAGTCCAAAACGGACATCACCGTTCCAGACGAAGTCGATGTGTACGAGCGGAAAACCGCCAACGTATATCACGATCGTCGCGCGGAAAGGGAGGACAGAGGCGTATGTGACATACGAGTCGTCTAGTTGCACTGAGAGTACCAAGACTATCATCGACTGAGATGATCAAAGCTATTAAGGTCTAGTAGGGTGCTCCAACTTCATCACAAATGTCGCAGCTAACATTGACAGAACAAGGATGGTGAAGCAATAACGCGATATGACGAATGCTAAGACCGAATCGATCAGTTAGGGTATGCTATTTTCGTGCTGTACAGAATCTTGCCGCGTACTATCTACATTCATGTTCTTTCCTTCTTCCCCATCTTGGACATCTTCGGATAACTGTTTCTCGAAGATGTTCGATCGAAACACTGGCTTTTCCGTGGAGCTGCGGTAGACGTTTGGACCGATAATCAATGCAGCGCTCCGACCATCCTGCTTGACCGCATTTAATCGCCAATATGTCTCACGTATCCACTCGGCATGATCGACCAAAGAAGTCCAGCCGCCCGTGATGATCTCATGGAACTTGAGATAACACGGTGCATGCGCGAACAACATCGCGCGACCAAGATTACAGTCACCATATCTATCATGGTTCTCCTGCGCAAAACATACACCAAAGTGCTGGCGGAGGTAATACCGCTTGATCATGACGCTTGCTCGAATGGTCAGATCTACTTGATCGTTTGGGCCCCGGAAGACATTCGGCCACTTGGAAGTGTCACCGAACGAAGTCCAGTCATGCGGGACAGCGTTTCAACCCTCATCGGGGATCCCCGGTCTCTCACATTGAAGGATCCTCTCGTTGGTCTGGGGTCGACTGCCTTGGCTGCGTTGTCAGCCGCCATGCCGTTAGGTCTAACGATGCGCCATGTTCGTAAGTGGGTTTCTTCATGAGCTGGGGTCTGCACGACATTGTTATTTGTTATTCAACCACGGTTTTCTAGTGGTCACTTATACTTGACATTACTCTTACTTGTCTACATCCATCACTGAGATGGATCTAGTATCGTCTACCTGTCTGCAGTTAGCTGCGATGCTGCGGGACGGAAGATACGAAAATGCTGCTGGATTTGTTCAAAACTCGTCCATGCAACATTCTCACATTGATCGTTCTAGTCCTCCGAGGATTCAGACTGTCATCTTTAGTACACGTCTTAGCTGTTCCATTGTTTCTTCGTTTCTTTTTGGAGCTACTTGTCACTTTCTGGGTGCTTTGTTTCTGCTCAGGACCTTTTAAGGAGTGCAATTGATACTCCTCTGACGATGGACTCCCTTTGTATCGCCGCGGCATTGAGCCACTCCCTTTCTTCACCTTGCTTCAGTGCGACTTGTTCCTCTACATATTAAAGCAGGTCTGTACCTTTCATTCCAGCAGCCATTCACTAACTCCTCACTCTTGATCTACCCTCTTCCCTCCCGAATTTGCTAAGTCATTGCTACTGTGACGTGGCAGAACTTACAGCATTGAAATGGGCAGCGCTAGTACTGTTGAGGCCGGTGCCGAAGCTGATGCATCATGCATGCCCAACTCCAATTCACCCACTCGTCACTCTCGATCTATTCTTTTCCGTTTCGAACTCGCTGAGTTCGCTACACGACTCGTGGCAGACTTGGTATTACATCATTGAAATGGGCAGCGCTACCTAGTTGTGGTTGGGGTGATGGTTTATGCATGCCCCAACCCCAACTGGGTACGAGTTTCTCCTTCTGTTCTTAATGCTCAACGAGGATCTCGTAATTATCAAACGAGGAACACCATAGACCAGGATACCGCGAAACCACAGCCGCAAAAGGGTGAGGGGTAGGATACCAAGGTGAGTCCCCGACACTCACTTTAGTGGGAGTGGATTTTGGCAATGAATTTGTCCGGTTGTACGCTAAAGTGCTTACGTCCTAGACGGGGGGTCCATGGTGTTCCTGTTGCGCTCACTGGTGTTAGACTCTCCTCATGCGTGGTATTCTGACACTTCTCTGATTGTAGGCTACAGCTGTCAGTTGGCTGTGCTTCTGCTATTGCTGATTGTTCTCTATTCAGATAGCCTGTGTCCACATTTCTTTCCAAATGTCCTCCTTGAGTATCTCGTGTAATCTTGCCTGCCGCTAAGCTCTGTCATCTGATTCGAATCATAATTGCTTTAGTATATTATGAGCCTCTGCCACCCTCAGCATCGTGCTTCTGTCTTTGCCACCTCTGAAAATTTCTGTCTCTGGCAGTGCTGAAACACATTGAACTCTCAAGCTACTTCTTGCTGTGGCGAGCATGGCCGAGTCCCGCCGTGCGCTCGCGATGATTGGTCGTAGATTGCTGAACAGCGAACACGATGTTACATGTGTACTATAAGGGTCTGGTGCCTTGTATTCCGTTTTTACTTGTAGGGTGCGCTGAAACCGTAAAGGTAGAACTCATCAAAATTTGATCAAACTAATAAATTGTCTGTCATAAGTAGGTGTCAGGGACAGTCTGGTGCGGCAGAGCGCCGTTTACTACGATATGATACGCATATGAATGCGGAATAATGGAACCATCATTGGGGTCCATACCCTTGACTCGATACGTAGCTTTTCAAGAAGCCTCTCTACCACCCTCACTACAAAGGTCAGAAGCTATATCTGGCAGGATCCTGACACAGGATCTGCTAAGACTCAACAGCCCACCATTAAACTTTTGTGCAACACGCAGTGATATACTAGTATCCTTCCCCCGTTGAGATCAAAGGCAGGAATATATCATGCATTTATTGTAATGAGAGTAAGTATACTATGATGACACTATAGCCTGTACCAAAATGGCAGTACATAGTATGAACCTATTTCGGCTTCAGGACCGTTCATGCTATGTGGAAGGTACGTTAGAGACGGGCTGGTCACCAGTGTAAGGCACTGTCCCATTCACATGGGCGCAACCCATTTGACAACCCGGCCTATATAAGTACATCTTCAGATTGCCAGATATATCGCTAAGAATCGTCCAACATAATGTCTGCCCACGTCAACGTAGGTTTTCCCATACCAATACATCCCTCCCCCTCGTTAACTTAGTAGACACCTACAGGAAAGTGTATCCAAGAAAGATCTCAAGCAAGTGAAACAGTATCTGGAGAACATAGATCCGGAGAATGTTGAAAAGGCGTATGGAATGGGGAAGTACACCTCTTGGCACGGTGACGGAAAGTCGCAGTCCAAAACGGACATCACCTTCCAGACGAAGTCGATGTGTACGAGTGGAAAACCGCCAACGTATGTCACGATCGTCGCGCGGAAAGGGAGGACAGAGGCGTATGTGACATACGAGTCGTCTAGTTGGACTGAGAGTACCAAGACTATCATCGATGAGATGATCAAAGCTATCAAGGTCTGGTAAGGTGCTCCAACTTCATCGCAAATGTCGCAGCTAACATTGACAGAACAAGGATGGTGAAGCAATAACGCGATATGACGAATGCTAAGACCGAATCGATCAATTAGGGTGTATGATATTTTCGGGCTATACAGAGTCTTGCCACGTACTATCTACTTTCGTGTCCTTTCCTTCTTCCCCATCTTGGACATCTTCGGATAACTGTTTCTCGAAGATGTTCAAGTCAAACACAGACTTTTCCGTGGAGCTGCGATAAACGTTTGGACCAACAATCAATGCAGTGCTCCGACCATCCTGCTTGACCGCATTTAATCGCCAATATGTCTCACGTATCCACTCGGCATGATCGACCAAAGAAGTCCAGCCCCCGTGATGATCTCATGGAACTTGAGATAATACGGCGCATGCGCGAACAACATCGCGCGACCAAGATTATAGTCACCATATCTATCATGGTTCTCCTGCGCAAAACATACACCAAAGTGCTGGCGGAGGTAATACCGTTTGATCATGACGCTCGCTCGAATGGTCAGATCTACTTGATCGTTTGGGCCCCGGAAGACATTCGGCCACTTGGAAGTGTCTCCGAACGAAGTCCAGTCATGCGGGACAGCGTTCCAACCCTCGCCGGGGATCCCCGGTCTCTCACAGGGATCCTCTCCGGTCGAATTCAAGTCGTCTGGAAACTTTGGCGGTGAGCATAAGGGGGAGAATCTGTGCGCCGCCCCAGTCTATGAGCCCTACGATCTTCGTGTCGTCAATTGGGTCAAAAAATATGTTACGGAGTGCGAGGTCGGGATGGTATAAGGCCAAGGGGAGGTAAGGCGATGGAGGGACGAAATGAGGTATGAGCGAGGAAAGAAGTTGAAATAGTTCTGAAAATTTTTGAGGGGTGCATTTGGGCTCCGAGAAGTGATCGAGAAAGCTGCTCCTGTTTCAAGCCTTGACCATTCCCTCAGAGCATGCAAGATTCTCATGCTCCAACCGGGCCCTCCAGAGATCCATGAGGGATTGATATGGTCCCCCAAGGTTATTCTGCGTGATAGTGAAGAGTGGTCCCATGATAAAGCCTCCTTCATCATTGAAGGTAATGCTGCCGATCTCATCAAACGGTACGGGTGCCGACAAAGTAGTTTGTAGTTTTGCCAGAGCTTTGGTGACGGCTAGTTGCTGTACTTCTGACATACCATCCAGACCACGAAGCTTGTTGTCATCGTTGGTGAGATTGTCAAGCTTTCGTCCGTGGACAACGTCCATGAGAACATACGGCGCACCAGCTGGATTAGAAAATGTAACGTCCCAAGCGTGGACTTGTGGGACCTGGATACCTGGATACGAGCCAGGACGCACGAACAAACTGCATGGTGGCTATCTCAGACAGCTTTGCCTGGGGATTAAAGTCCTCGTCATCATACGCTGACACGCTAGCGGCGATCTCGGTGTCGTCGGCGAAGACTAGTCTGTAGACGGTATTGTAGCTACCCCTTCCGAGAAGTTGGATGGATTGGCAAGTAGGTTTCGAAAGACGTTTCGTAGCACAATCAACGAGTCCAGAGAGGTTGACCCATCGTGATTTGCGAAGTGTGGAAATTTGCAGCTCAAGGTCTTTGGACATTGACATGACTTGCAACGCGCCATGGAGATGGTCATGATTAGTTATGTTAAAATGTTCTGTGCATCCTCGCCCTACCTGATTAATTCCTAGTTTGCAAGGTCATATTTCAAGGGAAGAAATGTGACGGTATGACTCTTAAGTTATAGTGGAGGAGGGCTTTGTTGGAATTTATCACAAGGTTTTCCCACAGACCGGCATCTACCTTGCACTTAGCCTGATTCGTTCAAATCTGTTCGTTGGAATTTTGTCTGCTTTTCAACATTGCGACTTCAGAATAAAAGCAGAGCTCTCAGAGGATCGTCGCACCACTTACACGCACCACTGACCAACTATCTCACCAATAAGTATGTCAAGCGTCACATAAACTAAACAGCCGACAGTCTCGACCAGACAATCACGTCCTCCTGTCCGACGCATGCGCTGATACCTTGTCATTTCACCGAATTGTGTCACCTGTAGTACAGCACATCCCTAGGCGCATTCTTTAGATGGAGCCCCAATTCATCGTGCCAACGCGACCATGCCTCACTCTTCTGACTGGAGCCTATTTGATAGGTCTTTCCGTCCTTATTCGACGCACGAATCAGCGCTGACCTTGCGACGGGCCTCGGTATACGTGGTATACCACCGTCTCGAACTGTTTATGTGTCAGAAACCGTAATGCAATACCGGATGCTCGATATTTCATGCATTATCGGACGGATGGGCATCTCTGGTATGTTGAAAGGTGTGTAGATCAGCAAGCGAGTTGCGTGCCCTATACTTATTGAGAGGTCCGGAAGCAGGAGCTATTCTAGTATAGAGTGATCACGATGTCCGCGTGCTACTAAACTAGGGTGGATGGATGGCAATTCCGGCCGCCATACAATACATCATACATTTCGTGACGAACTTGATGATGTTTCGATTGAAGGACAGGGATGTACAAACCCACTCGCTGTCCACAACGAGTTCGCGCGCGGAATCGCCCCGAACCCATCTGTTGTCGGCCCAGACTCGCAAGGAAATCCGCATGTGGGCGGTGCCCTTCTGTGATCTGCCATTGAGATGAATCTAGTATAATATGTCTTGTTCGCAGTCAGCTGCGAGTGCTGCGGGAAGGAAAATGTAATGCCGTTGTTTGGTCTCTCAGTTCAAAACTCGAGCATACAACAATTTCGCATTTGTTGTCCCAGTTCCAAGTGACGTCTACATTCAATACTTAGATGGATCTGGTATCGTCCACCTGTTTGCGGTCAGGTGTGATGCATATGCCGCGGGACAGAAAATAGGGTGCTCCTGCCTGGGACTGAACACCAGTGCATACAGCGATATCACAGTCCCAGTTCTCCAACTTGGGTTTAGAATGCCGCCCAGCGTCCTAGCCGTTCCGTTGTCATCTCGCTTCTTTTTGGAACTACTTATTCCTTTCTGGACGTTTTGTTTCTGCTCGGGACCTTTGTAAGGAGTTCTCTTTTGAGATGAACTTGCCTTTGTACGGCATTGAATATTGAGCCACTCCCTTTCTTCGCCTTGCTTTGTGACTTGACCGAGTCCCTCTACATATAAAACCAGGTCTGTACTTGTCAAATTTCCATCACCACTGAGCAGGAAATAGACCCTCATTCACTCATTCATCACTTCCCGAAGTTCTCGCTACACGACTCGTGGCAGACTTACGTCGTTGAAATGGACAGCGCTACCTACTAGTAGTTGATGGACTGCATCATGCGTAAGCTTCGGAGGCCATTCCCAACTAGGCACGCCTTCTATTCTTAATGCATACTCGATAAGGATCTTTGTATTTATCAGATCCGGGGGCATACGGGTGCGCACAACACTTCAGCCAAATCGTTTTTACTATCATCAGATAACTGGCTCTGGGCCTTCTTTCCACCGGTCTTCAGTTGTCTGGCGATGGTAAAATTTCGCAGGTTTATGAAAGAACGGGGTCCAAACGTCAGTGTGCTATTGTGACTACACTGACTCATGTGACTATCTTTATTCTATCAGGATCCGAACTAGTCCCTATTACAAGGATGTGATGATGCGGTGAGATACGATACTCTGCTGGCAACACTCATGTAAGTAATGCAGCCTGAGCTGTGAGCGCACTGAGTGTATCGTGGCCCGTTGGCTCTTCTGCAAATGGGCCACAATACACTAAGATACGCGTACCAGGGCTTCCGCACATCACACGCGCACGCCTGAGAGATCCACATGACCATACAGCCATGTCAAGTGGAGGTATGGCCGCAGTACTCTTGACATTGACAGTGTAATGACTGAAGCCAGGAACCATCGCTTGCTTTTGTAGTTCCGCAGCTATCGCTTACATCCAGGCTCTGAGTCCTCATGTTCCGAGTCATGTTGTGACGGCTGTGCGAAGGTACCGTCGGGCCGTCCACCGCAGGGGTATCTCCCGCGAACGTATTCCTCGGACATACATTTTTGCAAATAGGCGTAGCACCACAGGTACAGGAGAACTGTATTATTAGGTATGATAGTGGTAATCTGAACCTAAAGGTCAGACATAACTCCTAGGAGAACATATAGCCTGACCGGAAGGACTAGTGCGCTCTCATTCTTGACAGGACCGCAGCACCTCGTTTATCATGTCTAGTACACCGGAGGAGAGGTCTCAGCTCAGGTGGGGTGACGTCACACGTCAATGTGTACATATAGATCTTGAATTAGTTATGTAAGTTATCCTGTCAGATAAACTTTCAATAAAGGCTGCCCAAGGTTAGTCTCTGATATGGAAGTCGGTATCTTTCTATAACAGGCGCGCACGGTACCGATGCCATTGGGCGCAAGGCGTAATGAGGAATCTATTCGAGAGGCGGGTACTGCGCGATTGCTAGAAAGAGTTGTTATCTTCCTCATCTTCGGGAATGTTATCTTTCAACCACTGATTTATCCATTCAACGATGTTTGCCACATTCTTTTCCAGGTCCTGAGAAGATTCGCTTTTGAGATCAACAATAATCTGTTGGGGGTAGGAGTCTCGGGCTTCTTGGAGGACGACTTCCATTATCTCCGCTTCATTGTTTTCCTGTATCTTTTTAAGAGAGTAATTACTGCGATCGCATCAGATCTGGACTGATTTCGATTGTAGTAGGGGGTACGCACCGTTTTTCGAGACGTTCCCAGAGCAGGGTATGATTGCAGCGTAGAACGACGACTAGATCTGCCCATCGTTCAGGGAAAATTTCACAAGTGTGCCAGTCGAGAATTATTCCGCCGGCAGATGCCAATGGTTCAAGTTCGTCTAAGAGCTAATATTGACTAATGAGATATGGAAGTAGATGATGGATGTCCGCGGACCTTGTCTTCGTCTACTGTGTAAGTTTGCCATTGTTCATCAAACCCGTGATGAAAGCCATTGTCTTTTACTAATTCACCGACGTTGATGTGTTTTAAAGGGACTGGGGAGGCATCTTGTAGGAGTTGAGCATGAGTTGACTTTCCAGTACCTGGAGTTCCAGTGATGATGATAACGGGGTAACGTTGTAGCATATTGAGTACTGGTCGCGTGAATTATGTAAGAAAGGACGGAAATTTAATCCGAGGGTTGGATACTAAATTGAGAGCGGTGATCGGATTAATGCTGTCATTTGCATTTTGAGCGGACGACCGTCATCAATCCAATCTACACTTTTTGAGAAGCTTCCGTTCGCTTGACTAGTAAACTTGCTAACTCTCCTCATGTACTCTTTCAAGTACTATGGACGGTTCTCCCCCAACCCGTACATACTATTCACCACCATCCCCTATCATCATACAACTCAATACAATCATCACAATATCCGCCTCAGGTCTACCAACTAAGGGCTCCGTTTACCATTTATTTGGCGATGGCACCCTCATCGCACCCCCATTCTTCAACGACCTTTCCACTACTTACCTTGCTCTCGTCATCATGGCATCCCTCCTCACCGTATTCGCTAGGAATACAACACTCTCAGCCGCATTCTTATGGTCAGGTAGAGTTCGCAAGAAGAGTCTCTTGTACACTCTATTCCTTAGTCAACTTCTCGCACCTGTCTCCATCTTGTCCTTGCTTATCGCCCAATTTAACCCCAATTTCGATTGCAAACTGTTTGTCAATCCTATATCTTTTCAAATGTTAACTCCCAACTGATTTTATTACGTAATCAGCATCATGCGCATTGTGGTCGCTAGTACAGGAATATCTTTATCTTTATTGGTACGCTCCGTAACTCATATTCATTATCCCTTCACAACTAACTTCTCTACATAGATATCCGGTATCCTGGGCGTAAAGGCCTACCGGTGTCTAGACAACTCTCGCTTAGTTCTAGTCGTCTTGGTTGCGCTCAGGACTGCTGCAATTGTTCTTCTCGCTCTAGATCTTGCATCACTTGACAGTTATCGCAGTCTTGCAGGTGCTTCTTTTGACTTTTCCTCATCCCACTTTCATCTACTAAATAACAAAAACAGGCCGCTGCTATCGACCATCTAATGCCATCACATATGCTTTCATAATACTTTTATTCATCGAATCGCTATTCGTTTGTCTTTGCTGTGAGTTCAAACTTATTATATTACCCTAACGAGACTCATCATTACAGTTCTTTATGCTGTTTGGAAATCACATAGTTCCGCCGCCGTCCGAGGCAGAATTAACGTATCACTCTCTCTTGACGATGTCGCAGATCCCCATCTAGACACCCGAAAAAAAGAGAGCATCGAGAGTCACAAGACCACTCACAGTCGCCGCGGCTGGTGGGATTACGTTCCTACTGTAGATAATCCTCCATTTTCCCCAAGATCTCGTAGAACTCGGTCTCTCTCTCATGACCCGAGCATTCCCATGGGCGGTCTTTCCAAGTTTCGTACCGGTGAAAGATTGCGTGATCCGGAGAATGTCCCCTCTAGACCGCCCATCCCCTCGCTGCCTACAGAATCCCCTCTCACTCGCACATCCACAATCCGCGTCTCCACCACACTTCCAAATATTTGCAATGACGTCCCAATCCCTCGTCGGTCCTCTTCTCCTGCCATCTCGTCCATAAGTCGCATAAGTCGATATATGCCTCGAGTAGCGTTGTTTGGAGAAGTGATGAGAGATGAAGTAAGCTCGTCTTTGTGGTTAATCTTTTCCAACCTTACGTGCTTATCCAGTTATTCTATACCACCTTCATCACCGTTTCCACCGTCGTTTCGGTCATAATGACTATAGTCGGTGTTAACAGCTCGGACTCAGCCGATCACGTAGCTTGGATGGCCTTTGACTGTGAGTTAGCCCCACTCAACCCACATCCAGTGTTATGAAAACTCACACTGATGCAGGGGCCTTGATCTCGTGTCTTGTGATCCACAGTTTCAGTCGTGTCATCCGCCGCCACGAAAACGAAGCCCTTTTACAGCAGCCTAGCGCTTGGCATCATAATTTGCGTACAGACCGCAGTACCGCGGAACTTTTGACGGAAGGGAGGGTAAGAGCTCCTAGGTCTTCATTTGGACGCTCATTCCAAGTGCGCACCCGGCGTCCGACGAGTCGTCGGTACGATGCCGATGCTCTACGCGACCCCTCCACAACCTCCCGTTCCCTACGAGGAGATCCTCATTCCAACGCGTTATCTCGCCACCAAGAAGAAACCCGCCCTAATACCGTCCTACCCACCCATCCATCCACGCCCGAAGTCGATTCTTTCCCCGATGACCTTTCATCTTGTCGTAGAAGCGGTACGAAACTCACGGAGAGGGTTTTCTTGGGGCACCAGTATAATGATAGTTTACCTAGTTTATCACCACGTCCTGACCTGGACAATCAACCTTCATTGCAAGCTAGTCATATTGTAACATAGACATTGCATTTCCAATTCACTTGCACTGCTACTGAGCTGAGCTGATGAAGTCATCGGCAGTCGTCATGCCGCAGAAAGACACAAGTCTAGACCATGATGCACGTGTCGTTACTTCGGGTTACCAGACGTGATACTGAGAAGTCAGCAATACGGAGATGAGAGAGAGAGAATTTCTTTATTTATATACCGCTCTGAAGACGCGGTGCCTTGTGGCCTATCCTGGGGGTTAATGTACTGAATATAAATTAAGGGATAATACGAATTCTAGCCAAAGGAGTCCGCGTTTCAGTGGTGACGTTGTTGGTTTGCGCATGGGTGTCGATACCCGCAATACGGAGATGAGGAGCGCGCATACTACTTATTGCAGTTATATATCAGGAAATGATGCTTAGGCGCTTGTAGTAGGCGCTTGTACATGCGAAAGGAAAGTGATACGTACATGTTTCCAAGACGCGCGCCTATCAGACGAATCATGATCGTGACCGTCCCTTAAAGTTAAGGCCTAATAATAAAAACTCCCACGATCAGTCTATCAAAGCTCAGGGTTTGCAATGGACGACGACGAGCTCATCAGCGTGCTGCCTATCCACTATTCAAACAGTCTCAGTCCAAACGTGCACATCCATCAATTTCCGCTTCTTTCTCGTCCATTGCAAACACCACCTGCTGCTGCAGTCAGCGGAAAACGAATTCGCGCACGAATAAAGCCAATCACGCGGAGATTAGAGATCCATGTACCAGTGGATCCGCGCCCAGAGGTGTGGAATGGTGAACGGAGCAAAGAGCTTGGTGCTGCTCGACAAGAGGATGACCGTGAAAAAAATCAGGATGTTGGGAAGATGAAGCAGATGGAAGGGGAGGACCCGCGGTTGGCCGAAGCGCGCATGCGGAGCGAACTGATACCGCAGGAGGGCGCGTATATGTTGGGAGTGGTTCGTAATGGTCCGTGATACATCACCGTCTGTGGCGATGCCGTTCGGTCTCATCTAGTGTGCGAAGGTCAATTACATCTGCAACCCATCGGCGAAACTCATCAGTTTCGACCGACGCTGACGTACTTGGATATCATGTCTCGAAAGAGTCGACGTTCGAGAGGCGATACTGGCTCTGATGATGATTCTGACGACGGTCCTCCGCCTGATCCTGATGAGCCGCCGCCAGTACAAACTACATCAAAGAAAGAAAAAAAAACCGCTTGAAGTGAAAGAGGTTCAAGTGTCTGCGCGAAAAGCTGCGGATGATAAGGGTAATTTGCAAGGAGGTCTATCTGCCGTGCGACGTGAAATGCTGCTTGCCATCCGAGCTGAAGAAGACGAAGTCTGGGAAGACCTAGACTTTTGTGACGGAGAAGTACTCTTTTCTTCTTTCTTTTTTGGTGGATGCTGATTACTTGGTGTAGACTGCTGAAGGACACGAAGCATTTGAAGCCGTATTTTCGCAAAATGAGGAGCATTTAGAATGCAAGTCTGATATTACTGCTTTTCTAAAGGGCATTAAAGGACTATAGATATTTATGGTGAACGCATGGTCACGGTAGCTATCGAAGATGGTGGTCATGCTTCTGACTTCGATGCAACTTTATTCTGTGCCACTCAGTGCAAATATAATAATACAAGAGCGACGACGACGGTTTGCTTTCATGCCCCTCCACCTTGTATCTCATGTCCGATAGTGAGACTGAGCCAGAGTCTGACGTTCCTTTTTCACCTGAGAAAGCATGCCCATTGGACCATGCCGATGATTCCACCACTAGTACGCTGAGCGATAGTGTCGCTCAGCTAGTGAACACGCCCCAAACCCATTCCTCAGATCCAATCAGCGCCGTGAATTCATCTGTCATGATATTAGAGTCTTTGGATTTCAGTCTTATTCGCAAGGTTGTATCTTTCTCGAAACCAATGAATACTAACATCGTACTCAAACGTGCACAGGACGCGTCTTTGCATGGAACCATTCAGGAGTCATCGACCTCACTCTTAGAGTTCTTGCATGTCGTACTTTCGACGAATCCAACCGCCGCTCATGATGTGCGCCGCATGATGGAATGCCTCGCTCACTTACGTAGGTGAATTCATGACTCTCGTTTACCTCTGCTCATGAGGTGCTTATTCTCCAGTTCGACCGTCCTTCCTAAATCTGCTGTTCCAATACCGGCGTCTGTTCCACGCTCTAGCCGTTCAAGAGCTCACAAAAGTCGCAGTCATTCCCATCATTATATCTTGGGTGGACGCTGTCCTTGCAAGACTCGGGGATGTGGTTTCATGTGTTGCGAGCGCCATGCATGATCGCTACTTCGACGATGAGCTTCCTGAAGCTTTGAAAAAACGAAGAGAGGAAGATAATCTACGGGCTGCGGCTCAGCTCCCAGGTAGTCAGCGATCTTGTTAGATGTCAGTCTTATTGATGTTGCTTAGATAGGTGGGATTCCGTCCCGTCGATCCTGATGTCCGAAAAGGCTTCACCTGCCGCAAAGCGCTTAGCCCTTCGCCTGTTGGTCTCGCGATATGTATTGCAACCCCAGTTGGCTCTTCATCCAAGGGTCGTCGATACACCACTGGACGACAGGTGAGTGTGCATTTGACTCTTCTGATCTCGCCAGACCTGATCGTGTCAACAGTATGGTATCACTGCTTCCCTATCTCACAGACTTTATGCAGCACACTGTGGTGCAACTCTCAGAGTGCTCCCCGCTACACGCGCAACACCAATATATGTTTCAGGAGCGCATGAATTGCGCGATGCTGCTCTCACTATTCTCTGTTCGTATTTCTCATTCTGCAGCTCGAAACGATGACAATTAATGCATCACAGCTCGTGGACTTTACGACGAGTACAAAAGATACGGAAACAGACGTTCCGTTTCGACCTTACACGCTAGCGACAGTGATGAGACTGCTACGTTTTGTGATGCTTGTCGACAATACGCTCTCAGCGCAAACTGTCGTATCGCCTTGCCAAGACCTCGATGCCCCGCGGGTCGTTCTTATTTTATGGAGGCATTTCGTACCTTGGACCTGGCGACTACTCACGGAATGTAACGCGTCTGATTCGGAGACCATCATCTTTCTGGTTAGGACTCCCTCTTCTTCTCCGAAGGACCTCCATTGATAAGAATAGACGACTACATGGCTTCACTGCGCTTTCGACTCGGACCCTCAAACTACCATATCTACGCTGGCGACCCTTACTGGTGACGAACACGGCAAATATATGATTTGTGCATATCTTGTGAGTAGTATGCAGGCTGGCTGTCTAATGCTCTGATCGCTTTGGCTGCAGGCCTATTTTTCTCGACTTTTGGTGTATCTTTCTTCAGCTCCGCGTCCTCGAAATCTCACCACAACTCAAACGGATGTTCTACTAAAGATCTGCCGGTACTTCGTTCATTGGAGCGATTCGGATTTGCTAGGCATTCGCAAGTCTAGTGATTGCTGTAGATACCTCACTCTTCTCTTCGTTTATCTTTCGTGCGTTGACAACGGACACGATGGCGAGTCGAACTCTTCCTGCGTTAAAATCGTTGCTCAGCCTTGTGATTGACGTCAGCTAGCGACTACGTTACACACGCCATGGCTAGAATGCAGCCCAGAAGTTTGAGGGACGGTTGGAAGCAGGCGATACAGGAATTACCGACGTTTTGTGATGAGCTAGAGAAAAGTAGGTTTATATTTTGTAAATTGTCAAATAATAATACGTTTGCATCAGGCATGTCCAATACTCGGATGCAAGCATTTTCCCAACTGGAATACTTCTGGCTCACTTACGTTTTCATAGGCAGCTACTCGAGGACAAGCCTGACAAGAATCATATTCGCAGAGCGAAACAATTCCTTGACTTTTTGACGATCACATGTTTTTCAAATGTCCAGATCTCAGACCAGAAGTTAATGATCGAGTTCCTCGAGGCCACGATGAAATCTTTGCGTCGTGAATCCGCAGAAAAGCAACTGCAGGACTTGTCCACGAGTTTCCTCTCGTGTTTAACGGCATTCCAGCGTGGAAAACCGGGAATTAGGGTCTGTGATGCTCCTTTATTGTCGGATGTCGAAAGTATCTGGCAAGTCGCTATGGACAACACCGCTACTGGTTAGCCCTAGCTTGTGAGCGTCGAATTGAGATTGCATCGCAAAGTTCTCACATCTGCTCCGTAGCTGCATTTGCTTTGCATATCATCTTATCTCGCCGACTGCCCGACTCACTTACCCAATCAGAGGCCTGGGATTACCTACGAAATGTTCTCCTGATGATCGGGTCGCAAGATTATTTTGGAGACGAAAGCCCCCTTGCGCTTATTGTCAATCCGACAATATGCGATGCTCTCTCACAGTTGCTGAGGCATGCAGACGAACATACCGGTGCGCACGTACCTCAATATGCTGCCCTGAAATCCCTCATCGATAAATGCGGTCCTTAGTCCGTGGTGATGCAGTCTTCTCCGTGGACGTCGCACCTTCAATCAGTGCTGCAGCGAATTCAACATTCAGACGATTGTCCCGACTTGGATGGCTACTCATCGTGGCTGAAGAAGAAGATTTCAAAGCCTGCGGCAGATTTAATGAAGCAGGTAGGGTCTTGGACCTGACGTAGAAGTAAAGCTAAACAATGAAGATAGATTGCACGAACGTCGGACGCAGGGGAGTTGCGTCAAGTGAGATTCCGACTTTCCCTTCTCAAGCTACGTCATATAACATAGGTTCAGGCTACACCGGCGATTGACATAATACCGTGTCGCATCGACGGTCTGTTTCAACTTGTATGTGTACTTCGTGGTCAGTTATTCAGACTTTATCAGAGAATTGTTCCTAACACTGCAGTATTAGCGACTTAGAGCTGGGCTGGAGTTCTAGGCCTAGATTCCACCGTAGTAGGAGTTATCCTCGCTCAATGGGCACTTTTATGGTAGTCTCGAGGCACCTGGAGCGCACTCGCAAACACAAATCAATCTGCGCCGTCATTGCTGCCAGGTGAGCGGCGCTGATAATAAGGACACGCATCATCTTTATTGCAACGTTGGATAGGGGTTCCCTGGCCAGGCTTGACGGGTGTCACCGAACATTATGACAGGTTGCGATCACCTGAAGGGCACGCATGACCATTACATCACCTTGACCTGGACTAGTCCGCTCATATACACTGAACGTATATGGTAAGAATCTACGCCCTCCCAGATGCGCCCACATTTTGCGCGAATAAGGTGCATACATCGTTGTACCTGAGGCCTGATGATCGCAAGTTCTTTCTAGGACAAAGGTAAGCGCGTGACACAAGGCACCTTTGAGGAAGGTATCCGGGGGATTTCAAATTCTGTCAGCTTCCATGCCCCATACAAGACATCCTCGAGCACAGTAAATGGGTCGAACGCGAGAGGAAACCACCATCGGACAGACGGACAGACGGAACGCCGGACTTTCAAAAGTTCCGGTTTCTTGAAATCCGGGGAGGTCGGAAGCGAATGAACAACTTGTTGGAAAACTCGTCTATGGAAGTCAAGTTTGATGCAGTGTACTGGCTTCATTTCTTCAACTTCATTGGTTGACAGTAATGATTGATAATCCACTGAACCGAGGAGGAACATATTTCCATTCATAACGCATCCACCTGTCCATGTACAACGGAGCTAGCCACATCTCGTATCTTACTGTACAGAGTACTTGCTATTTAAAATGGTACCCGCAGGTAAGACGGTGATGTTTGGAATTTATTAGTGTTCGAATTTGATTCTAAGGGTCTGGCTCCACGTTATATAAGCTGATATGGTGTATGTCATTTGATTGCGCGACGCGGAACGTCAAGGAGTCTCTTTCCATTCTACCACTTCTACCACCTTCCATTGTTTATTTGGGTCTCGTCACCGCCAGCATCGACGAAGAGGTCCCATCCAATCTTTCTTACCTTCAAGGTTCATGTCGTCTCCGTCAACATTTAATTATCATCGACGATCTCTCTCCACTTCCTCACCCTCGCCCTCGCCCGTTCCAAAAACTCTATGGCGTCCAGCAAGCAAACGAGCTCGCTCATCGTGCAATAGCCCCGCCCTTCCAGACTCTGCGTCCTCCCAAACACGCAATTTCGACTTTTGGCGGACGGGCAAGAGACTTCGCAGAGATATATCCGTTCGTGCCAACGACATCGCTAACGTATATCTTAGTCACTAATTATCTTGTGTGTTTTCAGCTTCCTTCCATGACTGGGTCGTCCACTCCGGCGTCGACGGATAGCCACAGTTCCGGATTCAGTTCTTCTGCTCCCCACACTCCACTGTTCGCTACTACCCCAGAAGATTTCCTCCTATTTCCTAGCCGCTCAAGTCACAGAGAAACCGCATCTGAGAAGTCAAGAAGGAGCTCCATGAACTCTGTCGGCATTCGGGACTCGCATTCTGACATTTCTGAGGCCGACGCTACTCGCCTCAGGTCGGATGCATTCTGGGAACTCCGCAGGAGTATTGCCGTAAGCGGAGAAGGCCTTGTAAAGCGTATGCGTGATTTTGAGCGTTCCCGTTCAAAATCGGGTATATATAAGCGCGCTAGAACCGCTGATAGACAAAGAGCGAAGAAGCGGCATTCCCCTAGTGTCCCCGTGACCAGATCTGTCAGGAGGTCTAACAGCTCTGAGAGCGACGAGGATGATATCCAAATATACTCCGGAGAACTTTGTGGTCTCCCCATCTCGCGTCAAAAGCGAGCATCAAGCCTTGGGTCCATGGACTTGGACAACGATGAGATGCAGTCCAGTCCTTTATCAGAATATGTAGATCAAGCATCCACACACTCTTCGTTCTCCAATGACGACGCAGACGATCTTTCCTGCCACTCCTTTAACACCACATTTCCCTCCGACTCATTACATTCAACATCATCATCTCCAGCATATAAATATTCTGCTTATACCACGACATTTAGTCCACCTCTATCCGGCCCTTCATTCAGCTCTCCGGCTCGTTCCTTTGAGGCACCACATTCCAGTCCCGCGCACCAAAACTCGGTCTTTCTATCGTCTCATCCCACCACCGCATCCTCTGCATCCAGCCAGAAAGATGTGTCTCTGACCTCCTCTGCCTCGCGGACTGAAAAGGCCATTGCGGCTCTTAGTCTGGCAATAGCCAACGGTGCGGCGGGTCTGGGCGACTACGACGCCCTTCGTGATATCCCTTCTGTCATGATAGACTCCCAAGTGGGCGAGCTCTGGCACTAGGTGACGCATCGACCCCCACAACCACAATTATCAGGATCTTATCTTTCAAAAGTCTTTGTTTATGCCTCATTTCCATATGATACTATTCGCATGCACCTCTGTCTGGACTGGATCCAAAATCTTTTTTTAACAGCAATATTCTTCCCAACGCACACATTCTGATACCGCAGTCACGGTTTTGCAGATTTCTTTGCCACTGAAGTAAATCAATTGTTCTGTAGAATGCTCCCTCTTTCTTTTGGGTGATCGACGAAACTGTATTTTATCAATCATGTATCTGAACTATTATTTGGAGATAAATGGTATGCAGGTTCGACGCGACTTAAGGATAGCACTAATGAAAACCTGAGATCTGTATGGAGATCGTTGTGGTATCGATCGTCGAGTTCGTATAGATTGCGACAAAGCAGAAGTAGAATCAGATCGAAAGCAAGTTGAGTGGCGAAATGACTTGATGCCTCAAGCACAAGAACCTTCCGTCGTGACATTCGGATAAGTGGTATCAGGTGGATGTTGGTTTAGCTTCACCATCCTGTTGCCCAGCTTCTTCTGGGCTTGCGTGCGCCGAAGCCCTACGCGGTGAAGCATGCGATGAGGGAGGCTGCTGAGATGCACCTTGCTCCTCTACCTGTCCCCGTTCCCTCTGTAACCTATCAACCACTTCTTCCATCTTAATGCGCTTGCGCATTTCATCTAGATAAAGCTCTTCAGCTCGTTTTCGAGCCTGGCATTCAAAGTCCAGTTGACGGTTCATGGCTGGTTGACAGGAACAGTCAGTTCAGGTCAAAAGCAATGTCAACTAGGGTTAGTACCGGCGATTAAGTGCTGCACAGCAGGTGGGACGTAAATAGATGGCGCTGTGGGAGACACTGGCACCCATGACGAAAGCACCTCATGCAGGTCCAGCATGTGAAAACCCAAAACGACATCCTCGATATCGGCTTGAGATGAGACAACGAGCTCAATATCGACGGCGGAAGAAGCCCTGGCCGAAAATCTTCAGGTTCAACAGGGGCAGCAGGGCTCGTTGAAATCGTGGTCTCGGGGAGGATATCAAGCTTTGACAGCATAGGACTACTTGGGGAATGTAATGTCGCGATTTTGCTGTCGGTAGCAAGTAGTTGGAGGGGCTGGTTCACAACCTCTAGAGAACCCATGACAGGGACATGCGAAGCCTGGGCTATTGTTTCCATTGTCCCCTCATTAACATTCTGCAATGGAGCCATATCCTCAATCACTAGATGAATATTCTCCGGGGACGAGCTCGGGTACCTCAAGTCATAATCTGGTAAACTGTTATGTGGGGCCAATACCTCCTGCGGGAGCGCAAGGAGTGAATAGCGACTCATTTGTGACAGGCATATCCGAATCTAGGAGTGGCTCAGTCACTTGGTTAGACAGGGAGCTGGAAGGCCGAGGATGAGTATGTTCTATATGGTCGTTGGCTGGAACGGGGTGCGGTTTGTTGGGTTCAGCCACTTCACCAGACGCTTCATTGCAAGGTTCCTGGCTTCCACGGTTGCTCGATAGGTGTGGCGTTGTATCCCTACCTACACTCGTACTTGACAGCAGTGTTCCTTGAGACTTGCGAAGGTTTGCCCACTCTTCCATGAGCGCAGCCTTTGCACTATCATCTGCAAGATTGATGTTACGCAGGGGGCCCTTCTTCTTCTTGAGAGTAGGTGCTGCAAGTGTCGAGCTCCCTGCGCCACCGTGATCCTCTCGCAATGACTCGACCGAGTCCAAGGAATCCTTGGAAGCTAAGTACGGATAGATGTCTCGACTTTTTGTAAGAATAAAGGGATGGATCTTCTTTGCCAATCGTGCTGACATCCGAGGCGATATACTAGTTGCAGACCGAAGAGATGTATTGGGCACCGAGACGAACGAAGACCGAGTAGCACGACCGCTGACGGTCGCCTGTTTCACGAAAGTGCTCAGCTCAGCGTGTGAGCCACGCCGAGTTGCAGACTTGTGCTTTAATTTTTTCTGTGGCGGGCTCGAACTCAGGCTAGTAGTCAGGTCGTCTGGGATACGTGGTTGGCTGGAGGACGCCACTGTTCCATTGTTCTTGAATGCTGGCGAGACCATGTATGCTTTTGGACTTTATTATTTCTCTACAAGAAAATGTTCATCAGATATGAACTCACGTGCACAAACGATATCACGAGATGAGTCTGTTGTATGGTCGGTGCCATCGAGATCATTGGCGTCCTCGAGTACGGAGCGTCCTAAAAGTCCGTCCATTCGTGCGACGAGGAGTGTTTCATGGACAGGTACCACGTACTCCTCTTGTTAACCATAATTCAAATGCGAGTCCGTTACAAAGTGATAACAGATGGCATGCTCCTGATCCTGTGTCATTTACGGTTGTGAAGTGAATCATGGGTGCAACCATGATGAGCATGAGGGTTGTTGCAAGTGATCTCCAGAGTTTACTCACCGACGAACACGAGATGGACACAATAAACGTTTTGTTGATAAGTTTGGGGGTGATCAACAAATCACTGGGTACTCAAGCTTGCAAGATAAGTTTTACCAACTTGTACAGCATTTACGGTCGTGCGAAACCGCCGTAGTCGGCGTATGTGCGCAACCAGCTAATTTCAAAAAGCGCTCAAGTTGATAAAGTGGTCCCACAACGTCAAGTTTATATTTATGCACAATTGAACCAAGGCTGATACTGGCTGATGTTACAAACAATGTCACATAGTAGAGACCTCTGTTCAACGTTGCAACGTTCAGCGCTAATGACGGCTTGGAATTGAGGGTAAAACAAACTAACGATACACTAATAGAGTACATGGGTCTCTGAACATAAATATAAGATAGAACATAGGTACGACGCATACTATAACATGTCTATTACATAGCGGCGCCTAGCACCTTCGCAGCCAAAGCGCGCAAGATCTGGTTAGACCTCGTCAGACGGCACAATGGAGTCAACGAATTGCATGCTTACCTCCGCCTTCTGGCTACCTCCAAGTTCGGAGAATACAGCAGCAACACTCTTACCTTTGGCATCACGTATCGCACCGACGCGGTTACCTGCATATGCGCCCATCACGAGACCCGGCAGATTAGCGACTATGAACCCCATTCCTGTTGGATAAATGATTCATTAAGATAATTATATAAGAAGATGGATAACTGACCACCACCACAAACGGTGCCGACGTACGACCACCATGGCACGTGACGCTCGACCTCCGGACGGAGAAGCTACACAAAAGTTAACTAATATACAGGGCTAAGAAAACGGGGGTAGAACCTCTTCAAAGACGTCCGCAAATACGTTCTCAGCATCAGGTCTCGGCCCTGGAGCTGGTGCTGCGCCTGCACTGCCAAACATGCTGGCAAAATGCGTGAAGAAATTCGAAGATGCCTTTGGGTCACTGCTTTTATCCCCGGCTCCAGTCGAGGAGTATAGTGCATCATATTCTTTCCGTCGTACTGGATCCGATAAAACATAGTAGGCATCGGCTACGGCCTGCTCAGTACTAGGTTAACGTGCTTTCCAGAGTAGATGTGTTGCACGCACTTGGAATTTTTCTGTGGCCCTCTTTCTCTCGTTGTCAGTGGCTTTGGAAAGTCTATCTGGATGAGTCCTGCGAAGCTAAATAGTTGAGTCGAAAGTACTACTAGTGTTATGACTGTCAAAGCACCTGAGTGACTCCCTTTTATAAGCCTGTCTGATCTCCTCGGCGGATGGCCGTCTTTGACACGTTGAGCAGCGCATAATAATCGGGAAAGCTCGACATGGGGAGTATCAAGAATATCGAGGGGAAGAGAACAAGGTGTGTGTGGAGAATGAGGTGCCTAGTACTCCCACAACTTAAGGTCGTGTTAGGGTTGAATTACTACATCATCTAAGTAAGCGTCACCTGACGATTGCTTCCGACCTCCACAGCTGTAATCGGTATCCAGATATCCATACTCTACCACTCGCCACATTAATAGTAATATCAATTCCAAAGTCTTTCATGACATTAGTTCCATTGCTACCGCACCTCCTTCGTATGACACAATCTCAGCAGATCCTATTCAATGAGTCAATCATCCGTATTTTCCTTTCGTCGCATGAAGCAGAAACGTACAGCTGTTCTATCCCGCATCCGTGATATTGTCTTAGCCCCTAGTTTCACCCCTTCTTCTGTGACGCCAATTGTCAATGCCTGCACTGCTGCTCTCCCAGCTGCCGAGCCTTCCAACATCCTGACACAACTCAACATCGAGGGCCACACAGCACTGTATTGGGCAATTGTGAATAATCGGCCACGAGCTGTTTGGGCGTTTAACAAGTTCATTTCCTGCTATTCCTCTGTTTGCACGTCCGACTTGCGCATTGCATGCATGATAACCAGCAACCATGCAATGTCTACGCAGCTAAACCTTGGACGTCGTAAGTAGCACATAACAATGTCCCGCTGGAGAGACCACTTATTTGGATACTAGGAAGTGAACAAATACGTTTGAGAGGCCTTTTAGGTTGCCCGCCCAATGGGATTCAGGTACACACATGTGATGAACTCACCAATCAGTTCAATGTTGTTTTGCGAATCAGGATGTTCCAAAAACGTCTGCGTACTGCTACTGAAAATAAGTGGTATCACGAATTTGTTGCAGGGGGTGTTGTAGTCCACGTCTCCGTCGCTTTGTTCCTTCATTGATGTGATAGCACCCCTTGCAGGACGCATATGGTGGCTGTGCTTTATCTTGCTAAAGCCTAGTAATGGATTATGGAGCGCCGAGATCGGTTTTTGGCACAGCCAGCCAGCGCGTCTTGACGCTGTACTTTTGATCGAGGCACACAGCCGGAAACTTGGCCGTGCAACCTCGCCTGAAGCGCTGAAAATCCCATCAACATTGACAGGCACAAAGTTGCTGGCCCTTGCACCTTGGTGGTAGGTTGAATTTGTCCTGACTCCATGAATTGCGGTGCACTGATTGTCTTATGATCCACAATGATCTCTATCCCTTGTGCTTCCGTTGGCTAATGGCTACTAAAGATCCACCGAGCGCATTGACTATGTGCCTCCTCCCAAAATGACTTGGCGCATATCGAAAGAGCTGGGCGATTGGGCAATGCACGAGTAAGTCTGTTTATCAATCGAGGAGGCATTTTTACATTTCTCCTTAATAACTCGAAACTGACTGACGTTGTGCTGTTATAGTACGACTGAGTATGTAGACCACGAGGGCACCCCACATGCGAAGCTAGAGATAACATTGTTATGAATCCAACAGTGACACTAGTCAATGTAATTGAAGTTCATTCTACTCAAAAAAAGTGCTACAGTTAAGTGCCACAAACGATTTGCATAAGTTCAGCGTTCCTTCGAGGCTACGCGTGGTGGGCAACATAATATCTCGAACAACGTCGAGCACGCTCGTCGCTCGTTCTTGTTAGCCTCCAGTAACCAAGACGGACCGAGGTGAGGGTGCAGGGCTGGATGGTGCAGTTGGGCTCGCTGGACGGCTGGGTGAGCGCGGAGAGGTGCTGGAGGGTGCACATGGTTATGACTGAAGTACTATAGGGTGGCGCTGGATGGTGCGTTGGGAGTGGTTCGAGATCTATAAGTTTAGTAGTGTAAAATAAAGCTGTGATGGCGCGCATTTGAACAGTTGGAGTCCGGACCTAAGCTCATCGATGCATCAATCACGATTTAACACTCGATATTTATTTATTTTGCTTCAGATTGTATCACTCGATAATTGTCCGAGCACCAACGACTGTGGGAGTCGCATGCTGGAGAATGAAATTCGCGGTGAGCGCGTTAAAAGAACATGTAGTATCTCAAAGTCTGCCGCAAAGGTGAGAAAATAGCTAGCTATAATACGCACACCCTAACGGTAGCGGGAAAAAACGAGTGATGATATCGCTCAGCCTTATGCCTTTCCTGCTGCAGCTGCCTTGGCATCCTCTGCGGCAGCAACCGCAGGGTTGACCTTCTTGCCGTCTTTCCACCGAATACGTGGGGGAGGAGCGCGGTTGCGCCGGCCCTCGCGTGACCGTACACGTACAACTAGAGGTGATGAATAAGATCGACAGGTGTTACAAAAGAACGTTTTGAGGATACACACCATGCGAGTGAATAGCGCAGGATACACAATATGCGATTTTGATATAGAGTTTTGGAATCACGTATTCTAGCATTGTTACAAAAACATAAGATCCTGTGTGGACAATACATTCGAATAATCTCACCTGGGTAGACACTTGCTTCACTGATATCTCGAACGGCGGCGCTCTCAACCATGTTCCTCACTGTGAAGCGCTTGATGGCCTTATCTTTTGCGACGCAACGAGAGCAGTTCGAGCAGCGAACGAAACCGACGTGGCCACGACCCTTCTTGTTGCGGCCGCCATTTCTTCTCTTTTCTTCGTCTGTCAGGGAGAGATTGAGTCAATGCATCCAGAGGAGTTGATGCCAATCCATCGCGTTTCCGATAAGAAATAGACAGTGCTCGAGTACACGAAACATATGACGTTCCGCAGATGGCCTAAGGTGACTTACCATGTTGTAAAGTTCCGAGGTGTCTTGAGGTCGTCGGACGTTGCTTGTCGTCGATATCGCCTATAGCCCAAATTGAAGCCACGGCAAGTGCCGCAAAGGCTCTCACGCTTCCTGAATACAGCAAACCTGCCGTAACCTTGGGCCGACGGCGCCAACGTTTGTTTTTGCGCTCCGTCTGATTATTAGCATTGGATACGCATGCCAACGAAAACTGCGTACATGTCAGCACGACGTTCGAGGATTGTGTATGTTGGTCCGTTGGACTTCGCCACTACTGTACACGGGACCCCGGACCCCCTGTGTATGGTTTTGGTATGCGCAGGCCCAGGTCCAGAACGTTCAAGTCAGGGTCGAGGTGTGCTGGGCCCATCAGTGAACCGGTGAGTTCTTGCGAGGGTACTTTGACATGGTCCATATGGTCATATGTCATGTGTCGCTTCGTGGGCCTCATATATTGCCCAAAGGTAACAAAATCGACATTAATTTTGCGAAGTTCTGACCGATGATTCAGCAATTATAATCTTGACACGAATGCGTGCATGCTTCCAGATAGACTTCCGGGTTCGCAATCTGTTTGCGTTGTCCGACATCCTTTCTTTAAAACCCCCGTTCGTTGCCACGGACGTCTTGGGACTAGACCTGGCTAGGCCCTAGGTAGATTCTACATGCTTATCTGCAGCCTGGGCCCTGTCGACAGTGTCCATGGAGCCCGTGTCCTATTTCCCACAACGTGAGCACTTCTTCCAGACCAGACGGAGAAACTGACATGGGAGTTGGTTCGTCGGTATATTCGTACCGTATGAGAAAGCGGCCCATCTGTAAAGGGTATGGGGAAACCAAGTATTGCTACTACTCTGTATGGTGAACTTAGACTACTATCATCGTAACAATCATAACAATCTACAAACTACGTAAATAATACGACACATTGCTAACGAACAAAGTACAGTGAAACGGTGCACCACAAAGAGTCCGACCACATATTTACAGGAATCACGAATAAGACCTTTAGCTGTCAACTTCTCCGACTAGCAAAAAGTTAACATAACGTTAGAAATAAATATAGCTACCATCATCTTGCACCTGTGGAAAAATATTCGGCGTCTGAACGAAAATTTAATGGTGCCGGTCGTGGTCGCTCAAATGCTCCAGGAACACGCACATCTTCGGGTAGTGCACTAGAATCCGGTGCTGATTGTGGTCTCTGTAGAAGGCCAGTCAACCTTCTTGATGACCTGACGTTTAACGGCTGGACATGAGGGGAAGTGATCGTCATGGATGGAAGTAGTAAAGGTCGCATCCCACGTTGTACTAGAGGCACGGCCGACTCTAGGTCTGAAGCCGAAGCTTCCCTCTCAGGATTTAAGACAGGTGATAGCCTCATTTGCGTTGAGAGTTGCGATCGCCTATATCTTGCGGAGGATGATGGCAAGCTCAATAGTCCTGCCGCCCCCAAAGGCGACGGACGGAACGGCGATATGGACAAATGGGGGGAAGTTTCCCTGGATCTGTGGCTTTCAGCAGTGCCAAGATTAAGAGCACTCCCTCCAGACTCATCCGAAGGCTTCTCCATCGTCGCATTCCTGTGGCTATCAGGAGTTGTTAGATCTGCAACAAATATTTTAGAAATCGCTCAGAAAATTCAAGAATCAAGACTTGCCACCTATGAAAGATGTAATCTCGTACTGCGTTCCGCCAGAATCAGTCCTGTAAGATCGCCACGCGTCCGCAGGCAATATCCTGTTGTCTTCCTGATAGGGAGTGTCTGACGTGAGGTCAGAACGAGGAGAGCTAGGCATGTCTGCCAAAGCTGCAGGAATTCTTGGCGGCGGAAGCCCAAGAGTATCAGAAATCGAGTCTTGTCCTAACCGAAGACGGGCCCGACGGTCTTCCTTCGATCGTAATTTAACAGCCGGTGAGGGTGGAAGAGAAGGAGCTCGAGAGGCCAACCATGGCGGGGAGGGGAAGTTGCTCAACGAGAAGTCGGACAGCGTCCGCGCGCTAGTGGAGGATGACTGACGCAATTGGTCAGTCTGGTTCGAATCACTTCTTGATGATGAAGGGGAGCTTGGAGAAGTGGAGGTCGGAGAGTGGGAAATTGGAGCACCCGGAGAAAATAATCGCAGCGTTGCGATTGTTTTTTCTAGCTCATTCTGCAGTTCTAGCAGTGCTTCGATTGATGTGCTGGACGAACATTGCCTGCTGGGAACTTGTGGAGGTTGAGGAGTAAAGCCCTTGATCGCATAGATAGGCGAATCTTGAGCTGGAGGATCTGGAGGGGCAGTCATGATAACGGTGACCCCATTTTCATTGGAGGATGTTGCAGTCGCCGGAATAGTAACAAGAGACGTCGTCTGCAACTTCAGAGGATGAGGGCGGGTGGATACGTCTGCACGAACTGCATGCCAAATTTGGCCACTGCTCATTGAGCCGTTCCTAGATCCGGTGCTCGCAGACTGGGCATCAAGTATCGATAGCCTTGGGAAGCTGGGAACAGAATCATTCACAATGTCTTTCCATTCTGTGGATACCCTGTCCGTGACAGAAGCGGCGGAAGTCATACTCTGATTTCCGGCACTGCCTTGACTCGGATCGAAAGCCCCCTTTCCAGCTTCGTTCTGGTCCCATAGCCTGGTTTTCTCCTCATCTTGGTTTGACTGACCATGAGACATGCTCCAAGAAACCCAGGGAGCATATCTTACGGTGGCAAGGACAGAATGACGGGCGGCATCAGCATTTGTACTTCTGCTTTGATTTTCGGAACTGAAAAGCGTTGTTACTCTGGGTGTAGACACCGCTGGTGGGGATAGCCTGAATGTCGATTCACGGGCCTGCTCTGGTAATTTGACTCTCAACAGTGCCGAATCCCTGGTTTGGGAAATAACGTGGGTCTTTTTGTGACGGAAAAAGTGGAGAATCATCATAAAGACGATCAAGATGTAGAGCTCTACTGCTTGAAGAAGTCGGCCAAGTATTGACTCAGTGAATGCGACTGCCAAAAAAATCAGTTAAGCAACGCATGTATGAACATTTAACTTACACAAAATCAAGTTTCCGGCAGAAATGCCAATATTAAACATTAGCGCCAAAATGGGAAACCCATATTCCCTGAAAGTGTGCGATCGGGCAATCGACGAGGTCTGAACGGTGTTAAATAGCAGCTTGAGAAGAAGCAATATGGAGACTATGACTTCGAGTGTAACATTTACTGCATACACCGGGCCATAATTATGGTATTGTTGAATTACGCGCCAAATGATTTGCAAAGCGACGATAGCAGGAATGGTGGCCAACAAAGCAACCTTTGCATATGATCCTGAAACACCCCACCGAGCCCAGTTGCCACTGTGGATGTTATCCTGAGAGCTGAGTGTGAGAAAGTTGTTCCATCGATCCTGGAATGAAGGGGGCTGAGGTTCTTCAATAGGGGGCTCAGAGACATACAGCCAGTAAAACAGAAAACGTAGGCCGATGGATAGGGCAAGTAAAACCTCCCTTGCTGTGATTAATGGTTGTACAGTGACCTGGGTCAAGTCACGGATGACGATTTGTATCAGGTCGATGACGACAGCTGCGAAAGATAGCAACACCGAAAAATAAAGGGAGACGACGGAGCTGAATTAAGCGTCAGCTCTGAATGGACAAGAAAATGCTGTGGTTACTCACAGCGTGAAATGTCTGATGACGAAAAGGAATGCAGATACTCCAAAAGCTAACGTTCCGACCGAGATAAAGGGAATGTCAGATAATACGAGTTCAACCTTGAAGTCCTCGTCAGCTTGGCAAATAACTTAGAGGTCATTGGACTCACATCGCAGTTATTATTGCTCGACGCTGCAGAAGAGACGAAGCTATATCCCAAGTTGCACGTCGAGGATGCATCGGACATGGAAGCGGATATGACCAAAAAGGAATGAAATGGCGTGCGTGCCTTTGCAAAGGAAACGTCGAGGCAAACCTCTCCGCAGTCGATACCAGCGAACTACCAAAACGAAGAGAATAATTATTAAGAAGTAAAGCGGTGAGCTGATGTGATTCTGAAACCGGCTGGCAGTGTGCGATCAAAAACTGATGATATGAAGCATCCAAAATGGCGCCTCCAACCTAGTAACTTTTGGAATGAATGTTTGCTTAGGAGGATCACTGAACCTCTTCCAAGGACATTCGGAGGGGGGCGAAAACAAAGATAATGAAATCACGGTCTATTTTCTATCGCAGATCTCCTAGCGCAGAGAAATCATTTGCTTGACAACGGGAGACATCGACAATAGCAACGAACGGATAGTTAATAACAGATGGAACGCGGCCATGTGTAACGTGTGGTAACAACCTGTAACAAGGCGCCGTGCAAAGACAACCTGGGACTGAAATGCAGTAACCCTCCAAAAAGGTTAATCGGGAAATTATGATCGAAACCAGGTTATGATTATAACCGGCCGGCTCCTTCCGGTCACATCGCGTAAGCATCAATACATCAAGCTCAAGTACTGCTCCTGGCACAGGCTGACACTCAGTGTACGCATCAGCGAGAATAAAGAAGACCGAGATTGTCGCTCGGCAATTGCGCAAGCTAGGTTGTTCATGTATCGCAAACTCTGTCTAACAAATTTTAAGTCTGCGATAATATTTACCAGTACTTGCGACCAATCAAAATGCATGGATTCATCAATTGATCTACAGAGTAAGTATCCAAGGACAAAAAATAAATCGTCGTCCTTAAATAACTCTATACGCGCTTGTCGGACTTCCCCACAACCAATACCTAGATATCGACATTTCTCCCAGTCCCCTGTTACTCTCTGGTCCGAAAATTCTCGGTTCCCAAAAGTTGCGTCACTTCAAGGTACGACGAGCATTACTCCTTCAAGCCTATACAAGACCCCGAGGAGCCCATCGTTGTTAGTTCCAGCAGTCATTCTTTCGCCGACGCCGTCTGTCGATGTCTTGCCTCTCAACACTGCGCCCGCTGCTCACTCCTCTGAGTATCCATGTACGTCCCGATTCAGTTCAATCTTGAACAAAAACTCATCTCCCTTCGTGTAGTCCAAATTTTAACTTATCCAATTGCCCACTGTTCACACCGCTCGAATCACAAACATGCCGTCGCCATCACGCTCTGGCTTCCACTCGTTCACCCCTTCAACATCAACCATATGAACGCTTCGGCGCCACCGCCTATGGAAGACCGTCGACCTTTATGAAGGTAGTTATATTAACACATCACACATGTAGTCTTCCTGAGGTCGACAACCGAGACATTATTATAACCCATATCCTGAAGTTAGAACTAAGCACCGGCACGCCGCACAGTACGTTGATCGGAAACAAGTGGAGCGTACGCTGCGCAATGCGTGGGTCAAATTTTGAAATTTGAAAGGCACGGTAGGATCCCTATGGAGCCCAGGCTGGCAGTGGCATCACATCATATCAGCTGGTTTATCTCAGTTGGCGGAAGCTGCCAGGTTGTTCCACAATAGAACTACGAGGAACGGGGCCACCGTAGAGGGAATCTGAGGGATGAACAAGGGGATTTTTTTTTTGGCTCCTCACGGCCATTCTAAACACACCTAGCTACTTAGAAGTTAAGTAGAATAAGAAAAAATGTGTTTCTGATTTTTTTTGGGACCTGGGATAGAGTACGGACTTTTTTTTTCTCCGGTGGAACCCAGGACGGCATCCGGACAAGTTGGGACTTCCGCTGACCCAGGTTCCATAGAGATTGAAACTGAAGCTGAAGGAAAATGAGGAGAAAAGAAATTTTTGCTTCTACCAAAATATCAATCAGCTTAAGCTTCATAGCAACGCGAAGTACATCATAGACATCGTGTACAACAACACGTTCTTTTGCCTGGAAATAGTGTACAACTTACCACCACCTCATGGTCCTACCTAGCTGGGGCTCTGTTTCATAATATGATCGAGAGCTCGAGGTTGAACCAGCCATCGTAGCACTGCAGTTACGCTACCCTGAATCAGTATCTTGGGCCATCAGCAAGAGCAAGACACGGCGTACCGGTACCGTGCTCCACGGATCTGGCGCAAATTGCATTTACAAGTGAATCAACTATAAGTACTAGTATGCATCATTTGCTTGGGCACCGCTGCAGCAGCGTGTTCCAGTCTTGGCGAATCCCACTGGCAGTACTACTAGTACCCCACGCAACGGGGATAAACTTTGAAGCCATTAATGGGAGCATGGATTAGACTTCTACTAGGGGCTAATTGTCTGGGGCGGAGTCTAATGGGGCTTGTCGATCGGCCACGGCGGAGTGGTGTTTGCGCCTGTACTGACCGCCCGCCCGTTAACTGTTCTTTTCCGGCCTCATCGACACCCCTCGTCGTTGGCGATATTTCCCGCCCGCCGACGCCTGTGTCGTCTCCTTACCTCTTTTTTTTCCCGCTAACATCGCGATACATCCTTCTTCACGCCACGCCACGCCCTTTCACGATCTTTACGACCAACATGAATCATTGCTGGGTTATCGAGTTAATCGGGCGGATGGTTGTTGACTGCTGCGCGGGCGAAGGGCGTGATGGAACGCAGTCAAGTTGGATGAGCACGAAGCGGAATCAAGCACGTGAATAGGGGAGAAGGCAATCAGTCGTCATCAGCGCCATTAAACTGGACGGTCTACCTAGACCTCGACACGGACAAGCCCCATAAATATAAACGAGGCTAATTCATAGGTTAATTCAGCTGGAGGTGTGCTGGTCTCTCTCATGCAGTACTTGCCCTGGCGATTGCGACTCATGGCTTGGAGTTTCCCAGCCACATGATATTACGCGTTTGAAGTACTTGAGCTTCATCTCTTGAGTCTTTTCACCGGGTACATATGTGCTTGACCGACATCGCATCAGGTACGCCATTTACAATCTTGAGCTTCTTGTTATTCGGGCTGGTTTGGATGTTTTGTCGAGTCTCCCCTGTCCCATATTCACCAAGTCACCGTGGTCGATTCTCACTTCACGTGAGCCCACGCGAGACTATTGTTATCATATGTACCTATCATACATTCCAGGAATCATTAATGTCCTTTGAGTTCAGACTCCAGAGTCCAAACAGTTTATACACCAAACGAACTTCCCCCACTAGTCATCTGCCGAACTAAGAACATCCCCCGACCCTCATCTACGCTCTTTCCACTTCTCATGCCAATCACACTCTTGGGTCTGGGTCGAGGCGTAGTAGTGCCCAATTGTTTCGTCGGACTTAAGCCACCACCGGTCAATTGTCTCGCAAGCACTGCATCACTGCCACGCAACCCAGTAAACTGACGTGCGATTGTGGTAGTACCTGTGAACTGAGGCTGAACAACTCTAGACGTGGAGGAGCCACCGCCTATGCTGCGGCCCGTCAGTGATGGCACAAGTGGTTTGATGGGCGAGTCTGCTTGAGGGTTTCTCAGATCCAGGGGAAGCAGAAGCTAATTGTCGATGTCGTTATGAATATATTAGATTTGAAGATAAACATCGCGTGGACTTACGAGGCATTCCCTACACCAGACACCCCCATCAATATCTCGTTTGGCAGCAGAGTCCAGTTTCTTGCCGCAACCAGGTTGCAATTTGTCACGTCGCCCTTTATTCGCTCCCTTGCCGCCACACACAAGACAGGACGCATGCCATCTAGAACCTTGAGGACCAGGCACTACACCCATCTCCATCAGAGAGACGGATTTGGAACATGCCGGGCATGTCGTTGAGCTGCCAAAACGAGGGGACGTCGTGGATACTGCAGGTGCAGACGGCCTGGGTGGTCTTTCCAGACGAGATGATGAGTAGGGACTGGTAGTGGCTGCCATCGAGGCTCGGGTGATGGCCTTTGCGGTGCTTGATGCCGTCGGCCGTTCGATGCCCCTACGTGATTCCGACGGCGAAGGGGGCGAGGGCAACAAAGGGAATGTAGATGTGATAGAACCTGAAACAACAGTGGATCTGACCTGAGTCCTTTCAGGAGGGGTGCACTGCAACTAGTGAGTCGATAGCTCAGGTAAATGAGTGAATCCGTGAGACTGACCTCTATCATGACAAGCCCCTCCTTCCCCTCTGGTAAAGACTGCTTGGCCGATCCCAGACACCTTAAAGGGGCCATCGCACATCACGCATCTGAAACATTCGGGGTGATAAGTCTTCGGTGGCCCTGTAGTATTAGCGTCAGGGACAGTTACAAACTGGCCTGCTGTTCTGCTTGTAGAAAGGGACCCCCCACACTTCGCGCACAGTGAATCAGGTATCAGGGTAGTAGCAGAGATAGAAAGTCGTTTGGATGCGTGTTTGGCTGGTTTTGGTGTCTGCGTTGGGTTGGCCTCTCGGGTGTCGTGTTCCGACTCAACAGAGTCGCTGGGTTTGTCGGGCGAGTAAAAGGTACTACCATTGCCGAAGATGTCGACATGGCGCGCTGGTGGACTAAAGGGCAGGGGAGAAGATGGAGATGATGCCTCTGTCGTGATGTCTGACATATCGGACATTAATTCCGGTGTAGACGGAGCCCAGGAAAGGCGCGGAGACAACAGGCTTGACGTGCTAGCTACACTACGAAGCGCTGGAGAACCGCGAGACCGTCTTGAGAGCGGAATTCGCGATCCCTCCAGGGATTTGCCGACAGGAGAATTGTTGTAGAAGGAAGGCGAAGACGAGGAACACACGACATTCGCATTTGTTCGTGAGCCAGGTGACGAAGGTGATTGTGGCAAAAATCGGCTCTTCATCTCTTCAATTGCTTCAGCAGAGGGTCGCCCTAACGAGGGACTGGATCTGCTCATCTCTGGAGTCTCAACCCGTTCGCGAATGGTTGTGCTAGGTGTCGTCCTGCGTTCACCAGCATCGGGACTTCTGGTTTGCCAAAACTCAGTTCGCGGAGAGCTGCTGCTTGAATCGACACTGTCGAAAGCAGAGGAAAGTGACCCCATCGGAGAGAACGTTTGGGGTAGCTTCCTCTCCGAAATGCGACCAGGAATGGGACTTTCCCCCCAACAATTCACATTGGTATAACGCGACGTCGAGGCACCAAGGGCACTTGGTGTCAGAGATGCATCTTTGGAAGGTGTGCGATTGAGCACTGCATTTAAACGTGCCGTGAGCTCTTCCATCACTGGGCTACCTTCTCTGCTCTTCATGATTCCAAGCCGCTGTTCTAGTTCATCGATTGCAGGGCTTCCTTGCCTACTCGTTGAGTCTCCGCGGAGGCGGCCTACGTGACTTCGCTCTATTTTCTCTACTCCTGGAGATTTGTGAGGCTTGGAAGGCGTATTGTCCCTCTTCAAGCAACTTTCGAAGCAGTCTGCGCAGGATGGTCGACCTAGTAGATCGACCATAGGAGCGTCGCCAATGTTTTTGTGACAACCGTCACAGCGAAAACACCTTTTGTGCCAAACACGGCCTGAAGTTTCCACGAAACCGCCCTCGCTCTTCACGATGAGTACTGGGCGATCACACGAAGGGCAGTCGCCTTTGGATCCACCGTGCTTGACGAAGCATGGTCGACACAGGAATCGGTCTGTATCTATTGCAGGAGCAGAAGGGTCTGGGTATATGGTCGCATCTGGTGGGAATTCAGCGGAGCAGATAGCGCAGCAGTAGGATGCAAGGGATTCTTTGGGCTGAAGGACTGACCCATAAGCTTTGGAAAGTTCGGGTGTGTGGGGGGAAGGAAGGATTCCTGCAGCAGCGGAGATAGTTGTTGGTGATGGAGGGGCTTCGTGATGGATGTTGCTTAACGATACTGAGTGCTTCAGCGGTGAGGCAGGTCGCGATGTACTTGATCCAATGTGTACAGAGGTGCGGTTTCCGAAAGGAGAAGATATGTCAATTCCTGAGTACTTTCGAGGTAGATGTTTCAGGGGTGAAGACGAGGCATCTGGGGTAACACTTCCGCTGGCGGTCGGGAAGGTGGAGTCGGAGTTGAATGGTTGTGCGCGGCTGGGTGGTCGAGTCGGAGACCTCTCACGAGAAACGTACGTCTGAGACCATCTGTCTGCAGCGGGCTCTTTGGAAGTTGCCCATTGTACTACAGGGGCTGACACCTCGTTTGATATGAACAGTTTACTGGTGCATGAAAATGGGACAAACCAACTGCTGTGCCACCACATTTGCACCGTTCTCCTATGACAATATTCCCGCACCTCCGACAGAAGCCCATCCTTTATCTGTCGACCTGCGAAGATTGATTCACTGGTAATGTTAGTTCTGGTAAGATCGCGACAAACGCCAGTTGAGAGACAAAGTATTAACGTGTAAAGAGAGCCGAAAACGCGCACGAGGCACAAGCAAGTCGAACATTCATGTCGCGGTCACATGACTAGTTACCTTCCTGTTTGGTCGAAATTTGAAATCCCTCGAGCGGAGAGGCCGAACCATCGGTTCTATGATTGCAGGCGCATCCGAACAATGTAAGCCAGTTTATATTGTCAGCCATGGGACCAGACCGTCAGGACGATTGTGCTGATCCGCTGTCTCTGGATGATTCAGCTTTCGTTGGTGGCATTACCTGGGGCATCGACTAAATTTGTGTCTGATTGGTGAATTTCCAGAACACGGGGACTCCATATATATGCAAGGTATAAGTACTAACATGGTAGGCATATAGCACAGCAAGATGTTGTAGCTCAGGACTGCAATCACCTACAGCTTTGCACGGGTGACTGGCTCCCAGTCGACACGCTCAACCTGCGAGGAAAGTTGCTTAGCAAACATAAGCAAGTGCACAACTGGTAGTACCTACCATCTGCGGTACGAGTTCGCTGATGCTTCGGACACCGAGCGACTGCATCCCAAAGCGGATTTCGCGTTCAAGGATACGCACCACGTGAACTACACCAGCCTCACCGTATGCCTTAACGTATACCAATTAGACATTATTCACATGCGACTGAATAGAAACAACTTACACTCTGGGCATAGAGGAACACACGTCCCAAACCGACAGCCCTTGCACCCAGACACAGTGCTTTGACGACATCGGTTCCACGGCGGATTCCCCCGTCGATGTACACTATCGAAGATGTGCATTAGATCAAGCGAAATATTGCTCAAGTGATCGGGGAACCTGCCTTCAGTCTTCTCGAACACGTCAGGGCGTTGTTGTCGTATCCTGTACAACAACTCGATTGGTGGTAGAGAGTACTCTAATTGACGACCTTGTTTATAACGTTAGCTTCAGTGATTCTGGGAGGTGAATAGATGCGGCACACCTCCATGATTCGATAGCACAATACCCTCACAACCAGCTTCACAAGCCAGAACAGCATCCTGGTAGCCCCTATCACCATCTGGGATCTTTATATAAAGAAGCCATATCTACTAACCTGAACACATTGAATGCCTGAAACAGGGATGAAACAGAGCGACAAACGACGGTATGAATGCACAAACCTTTGATGACGATGGGTAACTTTGTGATGCTTCGTATCCATGGTATCGTCTACAGAGAGAACTCACTCCCTGGCTTCTCGTGAACTAAGGTACAACTCACCTTTTCCCAAGTCATGTCAGCATCGTTCTTTATGACAAGTCCACCAGCGGTACCAAGCCGGTCAATTTCGCCTTCATCCCCGTCCAACTTTTTCTGAGTGGGGAGACCTTGGTTCTCAAAGTCCTCGAGATAATGCGGTGCCCTGATATCCAACTCGCGATTACCAGGAACCAGAGCATCGACTGTCAAGAAGACTGCCTTGTAGCCTAATCCTTCGATTTCTCTTATGCGTCTCTCGGCAGTGGCATCGTCGACGTGTTTATATATTTGGAAGAAGAGAGGCTGATCTAGGGAAACACGTGCAGCGGATATCTCTGCGTAAGAGAGAGAAGAGTTGGAGGACACCATTTGTATGATGCCAGTCTTATAGGCACCGCGCGTAAGATTGGCCTCGCCTAATGGGTGGCCTAGTCGGGCTAGCGCTGCACCGCTGATGTACACGGGTATCGTGCTCTTATAACCAAGTATGGTCGTTGAGGTATTGCATTGTGACACAGGTTTCATAACCCGAGGGTGAAAAAAGAAGCGGCCAAAGGCACGACCATTCTCTACGTGTGCTGTATGGTTGACAACCATGAAAGTGCAATTCAACTAGAGAAAGGCGCATGCTTACTGATACAGTCGTCCCCGCCTGAAGAGTAATAAGCCAAGGCCTTGTACGGCAGGATCTTCTTCGCAACCTCCTGCAGATCGCAGTGATGAGAGTGCGGTACGGTAGTATACCTGAGTGACTTACTTCCATGTCCTCGACATTGACTATCCTTTGAAGTGGTGGTTTGTTCTTGAGCGCCTCTTCAACACGTAATTCATCTTTAGTTTGAACTTTGTTCTTCCCTAATTCCTTTAGGCGTTTTATTGACTCGCTATCTAAAGCTCCAAGGTGTTTTTCCGGAGCAAGGTTCTTGTCCAAAGCGTCTGATGGATGAATAGGTACGTATGCAGCAGTAGCATCCTTTCCTCCATATCTGAGGATGACATTCGCTCCTCCGGGGTGATCCTGGTGCATCTGAGTTTAACGCATGTGCGACGAATGAACGAAACCCACGAAGAGGAAGTCGGTCACATCGTAAACTTTGTTTTGGATGATGACCCAGCAGGAGCTGAAAATGTGAGGCTGATTGTTATTTATGAAACGTGGTATGGAACGAACCTGGTTGTGATATGCTGGGCGACTTGTTCAAGAGTGAAGGTCTGCATTGTCAACCAGAATGTCGTGACGGAAATGCGGAGAAATCGTGACCCCAAATAAGCTTAGAGCATGACGATATTTAAATAAAAGCATGGATCGATGCCGGGCCGGCTGTCCGCGAGTGAGAGTGGACGACTGTACGTGACCAAGTTGGCAAGCAATGTCAGGTGTACCTTGTGGAAGTCAAATGTCATCATGTTAGTGGACCAGTGAAAAAACAAACAGATAACATCCTATTATGAGCATATGTGGCGAGGTCGAGGTGGATTAACATTTTAATCTTATGAGAATATCACGTGACTGTGGTTGGGCTCGCGTTGTGGCCACAGGCATCCGTTATTGTGTAGTTTCCATACTTAAACCACGCGCGCACCAGCAACCACAAGTAGCAACTCGTCTCTTCGTTTCACTTTCCTTTCATCTCAACGCCATCCAAATGATCTCCGTGCCAGGCCGTGAGGTCCTGCAGGCAATGAAACGAGTCGATATTCAGAAGTTGTGCAAAGTCAGATAAATCGCTCATGCTAGACCTGTTACTAAATCCCCTTCACCAGGAATACGGCGTAAAGGCGAATCTCAAAACAGAAGCATTGATAGACCTTTTACTTGATGCATCCCAGTGAGCCAGCCCCGATATTAATACCGATCCAGCAATTAATCACAACCAACTATAGACCCCTCCCCTCCCGAAGCATTCTTCCGCAGCCGCCTCAGCGATCTACATCTGTCAAAATAATAATTCAACCCGGTGATAGACCTCGCGGGCGCTCTAGTGGATCTGTAATCATTCATGATACCGACGAAGAAGGAGAAGGAGAAGAAGCTATCGGAGAAATAGAAGTGGAACAGCAGCCGGAAGAACACAAACCTCTACCGGCCCCTGTTGATCCCACCCCGAGAACGCGCAAAGCCAAAGATACCCAATATCGTCTTGGTGTTGGTCGACCAGTCATTGCCGGAGGGTAGCGGCGCTCGTGCTGTAACTAAATCTGGCAGTGTCTCAAGAGGGAGCAAGAGGGCGAAAAGCATGAAAAATGTCAAGCCATCAGAAGACCCTATTGCTGAAGGTGAGCGTTCACCTTCATTGATGCATCCGTCAGTGATCTCAGTATTTGCAGAGCCAGAGCCAGAACCAGAGCTAATCCCTGCCATAACACGTCAGTCCCTCAAATAAACGAATTCAAGTTGTCGAGTCACTCACTCTCCTATAGCATCAGAACCAGCAGGACTGAGCGACTCTTTTCCACTGCCCGAGCCACACTCCATACCACTACAGACGATTACCGCAGGCATCACAGAGCCTTCGTCCTCACAATTAGTTGAGAACGCAGTGGCTGCAGCTGTGAGTCCAATACATGTACGGTATCTAATATTTATCTTACTCGCGAGCATCACAGCTTGCTCCAGTACAAAAGGAACTGGAGGATCAGAAAGCTCAGTTATCTGAGTTAAGAGATAAAGTCTCGGGCATCATCGAGACATTCGAAACACGAATTTGGGGCCTGGCGGCGGAGATTGAACGCCTACGTGCACAAGCATCTGGACGTTGTACTGCTGAAATTCAGAGACCCAATGAGGCTCCCCAACGAATACCAAATCCTCCGTCAACCCCAAAACGCGTACGCAGTCCAGTCGATCCTCTTGGGTGAGAAGTTTTGTCATTTGTCATGCTGCATCAACTCACGGGATTCCAGCGATGCTTTGCCAGAGTCGTCAGCAACTTCTAGCGATTCCCCGAATCCCAATGGCTCACTCAGTCATCAAGAGCGAGAAGCAGATAACCCGAACCAGGGGGGGTCGCTCCTTCCTGGCTTTCGTACCGTTCTTGGGAAGCGTCCTCGAGATTCTACTGCCAGTACTGCTACTGCGTTTTTTGAGCTTGGACAAGAGGAAGAGCTTTCTGAAACTGAGATTGCGAAGAGAATTCCTCGGCCCGCTCAGAAGCGTGCTAAATTAAGTTCCTCTGCCATTACTGAGGACGCAGATGACTGTCCGGGCTTGTCGTCAGGCGCACAGGGAAGTCAAGACACCCACCCTGGCCCCTCACAACCCTCCCCAAGACCTGGTTTCCCCGTATTTGGTGATCCTGATTACGTAGAGATGCCTCCGCCCACAGACAGCCTCCTTGATTTCTTCGCACCACCTTCACCACCTTCACCTCCGTTGATGAGCGTGTCCACCACTGCGCCAGCGCCTCCAGATACTTTCCGTTTTGGTTATCTGCCTGCATCCACTCCAGCTCGTTTTACTTTCGCTACTGCAATGGGAACCTTCCCACATCCAGAACCCCCGACATCCCCATCGCCAGCAAATAGCGCGGATCGGCCACGCAGTCGTCAGTCAGAGCACCGCGGGATTTTCGGACATCGCCGCGGTAGCTCTGGAACGACCGGCAGGAGTGGGTCAGGCGGACCGACAGTTGGACAAGAAGGTGGTCTAAATCCCTCGATGTGGGCTGGCGGTATGCAGAGACAGCCATCCAGCAATGAAGTGGCTTCGGGCTTGGGACTGACTGTACTGCGCACTGCGGCAACGGAAGAGGGCACTCCAGTACCTCCCGCACGCCGTACTATGTACGGGACTGAGCTAGAAGGGGATACTCGGTTTGGTGATTTTGGTGTTGAGGGTGTAGCGACTGGCTTTTGGGCTGGAGGAAGGCGCTGATAATTTTATCGTTTCGGACAAGTTTCGGACCTTTATTTTACTTTTACTGTCGGTTTCGACTATCTACCTTTCATCCTAATATACTTCATTATCATTCGTACACACACTGCTCTGTCAGTTGATCTGATGTATTTTTGCATCTTCCTGTATTGTTACTTTGCTCTACTATCCATTCTATGGTGTGAATGAGACTATAAGTACATAGTGATAATGTCGAAACCAGTGCGACAATAAATAGATAAACCAGTGCGATGAATTCATTATCCCACGATGTGCCAGTGGTGCTGAGTCCAGGGTAATAATATATGGCGGAGTCATCTGTACAGTTGCCAAGAGTCGAAAGATGGATATCATAGTTTAGAGCGCCGGGATGAAGGACATGATTTCGTCGTATAGAAGTTCTGTAGACAGTTGAAGACACCAGCTATTGGGAAGACTGGAGTCACGTACCTTTCAGTTCAGCTTTGGTGAGGTCGTCTTTGAATTCTGAGAACAAGAACTGAGTGAGTGCACCGGAAAGATTCGAAAGAAACCCACGATCAAAGTCGAAGTAGTCTGGATCAAGGGATGCTACAACTGGTTCGTCCTCTGGGTCATGCTGTTGACCTGAGTTAAGTGTGACAGAGGGAATAAATATATTCGAACTTACATATGCAGCAAGATATGGATGGTTGAGAGCTTCATCAACCGTCAAGCGCTTTTTGGGATCGAAAGTCTAGAGAAAAATATACCATCGCTCGATGATTTCAAAGGAAGAAGGCGACATACCAAAGTTCTCTGTAGGAAATCGATGGCTTCGGGCGTTGCTTTCGGGAAAAGGGATTGAAACACCCGTCTTTTCCGGATTGGAAGAGCTCGGATATAGTCTCTTGATCTCCTTGAAGTGATCGAGTAGAACTCGTCCAAGGTTGGCGTGCCTTGGTACAAACGTTTATAATGCTATGCGTTCCAAAATCAAGAAAGGACATACCAATTATATCCAGGATAAGATTCAGCTGATGCGAGTAGTCACGCCCGGGGAACAGGGGTTTACCCGTCAACATTTCAGCAAGAATGCATCCAACCGCCCACACATCAATAGCCTTCGCAACCATGTGCGATAAGAGATGCGACCATCAGGAAATTGGGGGAGACTGACCTTCGTGTACATCTTAAAAGAAAGCATAATCTCTGGTGCACGATACCATCGCGTCGCTACATATTCAGTCATCAACCCAGCCTCCTTGGCGCCTGGGGTTGTTGCTTTGACGCTCCTCGCCAGGCCAAAGTCGCAAACTTTGAGGTCGCAGTTAGCATTGAGCAATAGGTTAGCCGGTTTTAGATCTCGGTGGACAATATCGGCGCTATGTATAGATTTGAGGCCGCGGAGAATCTGGTAAATAAAGTACTGGACAGCAACAATCAGATCACACCGGATTTCAGATGAGTTTCCAAAATTCACCTGACAATGATCGTCAGAAAGTTGTTGAGTCCGTATCACACGGTGAAGATCGGTCTGCATGAATTCCTGTATGACTTTCTTGGATTCAGCGCGCGACCGAAGTAGATAGATTGGATGAACTCACAGTACACTTCCTTGAAGTCTTCGAGTGACGGTGGCTTCGTTATATCTAATATAGAGATGATCTACAATCATCACTTTATGACAGGTCATCGATTGATGAACGAAGAACTGACGAACATTCTCATTGACACAGGTCTCCGAAAAGAATTTTAGGAGCTTCAGCTCTCGCAATGTTCGAAGGCAGAATAGCGTGTGGTCGAAAGGCAGGATCTTTTTGATGGCTACCTGTCGGCCAGTGGGTTTATGTGATGCAGCTACCACTGTTCCATATGCTCCTTCACCCAGACAGTGCAATATCTCGTAGTCGGGACCTTGAAAGTTGATTTAGCGGCATCTACAAGACAAGAGCCTGTGACTCACCGACTTCGAACCGAGCAAGAGGCTTTGTCCCCTTCACTTTGAGTGCAGGCGCTACGACCATTTTGATAATAAACCGGATCTACTATTAGTAGTAGGGCGTCAGAACTTTTGTAAAAGTGGCCTAGACAGAAAAGTCGTCACTTTATGGATGTGGTTGGAGATTCTTATACAGCTTACCACCGACCCTATGTATGCAATCACATCTGCGGTACCGGTGTGAAGAGGAATGATGGCCTAGGAGGTGCAGTGCTAGTAACGGGCAGTGTCACACCTGTCTCTTGAGCACCCGTCATCCGGAAAAAGCTGAGATAGGCCGCGTATCAGTAACATATGGTAGGTAGCATATCAATCACCATATGACTGCCAATTACAGGGGCCATCAACTCGGGCATAGCCTTGCAGTCGGGGATTCATTCGCAGGAAGGCTTTGCCAAGGCAAGATTCTGATTGGTTCCACAATTGTCGCATTTACGGAAGCGCAAGTCCACAGCCCAGGGCTGCCGGCTAGATATCACCTGTTATCATAGGACCGGGTAAATGAGGTAGTCTATGTCGATTTCACCGCACTCTGCAGTCGCTCTGGAAGGTATATAGGCCGAAAGTGGGTAGCTGGCGGCTCGTGGCCTGTCAAAAAAATACTGGAAATCTTTCGACTTGCTGCACTCGGCAGTCGGCTTTGTCGTTACCTGTGGCCAGTGCAAACGAGGTCAAGGGGTGCGATGTTCCTCCTTCCCTGGACCTTCGGGGATTTGGCGGTAATTCTCGTACAGGTATCAGCAAACGTGTCGACGTATTCTGCATAGACATGTGCAGATTGTACAATTGTAGCCGTGCTCGACTCTCACCAGTGCACCATTATTGATCTGGCAGAGAAACGAAAGGCATGCCGCATGTTACATCACACATATCTTTAGCACATCAATGCATCAAGGGCTGCAAGGGCTATGCAACCCTCTGTTGCCAGTGCGTCAATGGTAGACCGCCTCAGTGTCCTATCATGGAACGATTCCTCCAATATAAATTTATATAATTTGTGAGCACTGTTGCCATTTGACATTTGGTCATTCTTCCAATCTTTATCTTACATAGATCCTTAATTTGCTAGTTACCTTGACGCCTCGCACAGTTGATCCTCGTTGATCTCGTTTCAACGACTTGCAGTGTCGACGTGATGTTCGTTCGTTTTCCCATACTAGTAGATGATGGTATCAGATTCAATATCACGACGAACTAAAACGGCACAGTGGTACTCTACTAGGCAAGAGTACTATGTACTGCAGCTTAAGTATAGGCTCGATAACCAGCATTCCATCATGATTTCCAGGCGTCACAGGACGGCGTTTCAAGTTGGATATACATAGTTACATACTGATCGCCCAAGTCACATAAGTCTGTTAACGCCAAAGTAAAGTGCTCAATTGATTTGCTTGCTGCAACTTGTATGAGTTGTACGAGTCATAGCACTACTACTTACCAGTATCAGTACTCACCAGTACCAGTACTTGGTGAACGTGCCGAACGTAATGACAGCACTGGTGAAACTGTCAAGCGTGCACGTGGCCTGGTGGGCTCCTGGTTACTTCGTTTGCTATTCCATCTCGAACTCGAGACTGGTGCTAAATTAACAGTTGAGCCATCATGTCGAACGACCAGAGAATACAAGAAAATAACATATGAAAGCACAGATCTCATCCAAAGAACTACTCGTCTGCAGCTGCCATCGACTCCCTAGCTTTTTTCTCTTTTTTGAGTCGTTTCCTCTCCCGTCGAGCCTCATCATCCTCTTCTTTTCCTTCTTCCTTCTTTTCCTTCTTTTCCTTCTTCCGCTTCCTCCGCTCCGCTTTATCAACATCGTCCTCCGCTGCAGGTGCTTCTGCCATGGATACATCTGCAACAGATTCGGCCGCCTCCGACTTCCGTTTTCGTTTTTTCTCCTTCTCCTCTTTCTTCGGGGAAGTAGCCTCAGCAACAGGCTCTGCGACTACTTCCACTTTTTGAGCAGGTGCAGGGGCAATCGTGGAAGGGCCGGATTGCTAAAGAAGGAAGTGATTAAGACCCTCGAGCTGTTTTGAAAGGATCTCGCATACCTCTCGATTATAGTCCACGTAGTCCTTGCTCCATTCCGCAGGGGTTGCTTCATTTTTCTCACCATACTTGCCCAGTTTCCCCTCCTTAACCATTTTCTTTTTCTGAAGAGCCATAGGCCCAAGACCCCAACGGCGTGGGTAGGTGTCACGTTCCATGATACATCGTTTCACTTTTGCAACAACTCCATGATCACAAGTAGCAAGCTCAACTGTCGACATTTGTGCAATAGCCAGAGCTATAGCTTCGCCTGGCCGGAGATGTTAGAGAGATACCAGAATAAGTGGCTAAACTTAGCAAACCTTTTGTCGTCATCAAGACCACTTCCTCGTTAACTGCAATATCAGCTTCGTAGCGCAGGAGCCCAGGAATCATGAGCTTCGCGCCGTAGCAGACTGCATTGACCGCGCTGTCTTTCACAACAATGCGCTTATATCCCACGAGCAAGCTCTCCAGAGGCCGGATAACGCGGCGCAAGTACGATTCTGCACGTGATATTAGAATATATCCTGATAACGCGTGCAAGAACTTGCCATCTCGTGTGTTATCATACATCCACTGAGCATCCAGAACATCATGCATGGTCACAATGTCATCGTTTTCCGACATCGCACCACTCCTTACCCTCCTAAGCTCTTGCATGTGTCCGCCCACACCCAGCAAAAGACCAAGGTGAACGCAAAGCGTTCGGATATATGTACCAGCCTCACATGACACCCAAAATACGGCAAGATTACGCTTTTCATCGAATTCCAACAACTTCGACTCGTATATCGTTCGAATACGCAACTGTCGTTTCACAGCAGAGATCAGTGGTGGCCTCTGGAAGAGCGCACCGCTGAGTGTCTGCAATGCCCGAGGGAGGGCAGTGGGATCCGGTAGACTTGAGTGCAAGCGCAGCACGCATACATATTCCTTGCCTAAACAGCTTTGGTGAAGAGGGTCCCAGCTGAGCATCGATGTGTACTAACCTGCGCCTTGCTGGGACTTGACCAATCGCGTAGCGCGGTCAATACAAACAATCAAGCACCCTGTGACCTTAGGGTCAAGCGTACCAGCTATGTCCAGTTTTCTCAACACGTAGAATGCGCCTCAACCAGGCCACGACTTCGTGCGATGAAGGATTAGAAGGTTTGTCAAGATTGATCACACCTGACCTTCAAAGATCTCAGTATTCAGCGCAAAATGCACGTGGGATACTTACTTGATATATGAGACAAGGTCTCGTTTCAATGGACTGCTTCCAGACGGTATGGGTGTAAAATGACTGGAGCGAACCAGTAACTTGTCATAATTTTTGAGCAGGAGGGGCCATTCTGATGTGTCGAGTTTAGGTTGTGAACTCTCAGATTTTATAGCGAAGTCACCCTGCAGTTGGGCAGAGGCGACTTGCTCGCGAGTGAGCGTTGAAGTCATCACTTAAAAGTTTTGGTAGCGATCTAGTATCCACTTGAATAATTTCTTCGTTCAATCAGAGAAGAAATATCATGTGAGAAGATATTTCCAAACCTGAATCATCGGCATCTTCCAGAAACGTGATTTGGAACTGTACAGTTACATATATCACAGTAAACCTAATCTCTCGGTCACGGTTGTAGAAACGAACCTCAAGACTTCAAGCTTCCATCCCTCGTTTTCAAGATGGTCAGTCCCGGCACCGCTTTGCTGAGTTACCTTCTCAGTAGGCTCATGTCCTGCGGACTTCCGCTTGTTTTATCCTTTTGTTAGCCCAAAGCCGCTGGTGGAAAAGCCCCTGCTGTAAAGCACAAATTTGTGATCGACTACTCTCGCCCAGCAACCGACGGCGTCTTCGATGGCGCTGACTTCGAAAAGTTCTTGCACGATCGTATCAAGGTCGAGGGCAAGTCTGGTCAGCTCGGTGAAAACGTCAAAATCGTTCGAGATGGTGGGACATACTCTGTCAACACCAACTTATTATATTCTTACATATTTTGACAGGCAACAGCAAAATCACTGTTACCCTCCAACGTCCCTTTCTCAAAACGCTATCTCAAGTACTTGACGAAGAAGTTCTTGAAGAAAAACACCCTGCGCGACTGGATCCGCGTGGTCGCATCATCGAAGGATGTGTACGAGCTGCGTTTCTACAACATCGCGTAAGTGATTTTCACTTCTGAAAACATTTTATCTCACAAAAAATGCAGCCGTGATGGCGAGGAGGAGGACGAAGAGTAATCTCACCACTCCACATGTTTCTTGTTAATCATGTCTTATGGCTATGTCGTGACATCCCACATTTTTGCCATTGTCCCATCATCTTTTCTGGCTTCATGTGCATGAGTGCGAGTGCATAGGTTTTGACACAAGAAGGCAACGTGGATACATGATATTATTTTGGTCTACATCAGAGGCCGATAGGCTATATCATGGGAGTACATGATATTAATTTGGTCTATATCAGAGGTCGATAGGCTACATCATGGGAGTTTAATCATCAGCTTCGTACTCTCATCTCCCATTTCCAGTTTGATTTTCCCCAAAGCTGCGGTGGCAAGTTCATACCATAACACTTGAGACTCTGTCAATGGTTTGCCACGGAGTTGCAGTGCAAGGATCGTGGTTAAGTGCTGGCGAAGAATCTTGAGCGCAACATTAGCTTTGGCGGCGAGCTGATATCTGATTTTCCGATCAATGGACAACATGTTAGAGTGAATCTGGGTATAGTGTTATGATGTCAATGTCTGATTCACGTGGGGCGTTGTACTGACCTTGAATTCACTTTCCCCGCATAGGAGCACGATAGCGAGATCGTCGATGGGTCCAGTCTCCCAAGCATACATCTTCTTGGAGTGCCTGTAAACCTTTGTCAGTACTTGTCACCGTCATCATAATGTGCGATTACATGAGCGTGAAGTAAACGAGATGGTGAACACCAAATTCAGCGGGCTTCCTGCCAAAGTTAACGGAAGTAGGGTGAAAAGCGGCAGATTGGTTATTCGATATAGTGCGCATTTGCCCAGAGGAAGAGTCAATCGCCAGCACTTTAGGATAAAGTCCCGCAGTGAGAGCCGAGTTGATGAGAGCAATATTAGATCCATTGCTATCCAGAAGCGGCGGCACGTTCACGAAGCGCGTGCGGTTGCGACCGAAACGCGCACTGGATAGGAGCATCAGTAATGGGGAGGCGTTAGACACACTATTACATACCGGCTGAGTTCCCGAATGAAACTCCTATCAACAGTGATAAACGAAGAGTCGACTAAGAAGCTGCAACGAACTTCTCAGTCAAACAGTGATTATGTATCAAAACCATCATACCCTAGGAATTGTTGACGTAACTCCTCGATCTGCTGAAGATTCTGGTGGCTAAGGAAATTAACCCGACAGAACTTGCGCACGAAACTGGGATTCTCGGATGCTCTACGCCAACTCGAAAATGCATTGTGGATCGTCAAGAAGTCCGAATTATCTGAAAAGTGGAGGTAAGTTCATTTGTCTTATAGTGTAGTGCACAACTAACCAACGCGGAACGAACTCTTGGCACGGTCCGCTTCTTGCTCCATACCCATTGGTACTATGAACGGGGACTTGGAGCTCAAAGCAGCAGCAATTGTTAGCGCGGGGTCCAGACATCGGAACAATACCGCAGTGAGCAAGAATTTTCCTAGATGCACGTCTGTAGGCAACATGCTCAGAAGCCTACCCATCGGAGTGATGTCCTCTGACGGTGTGAGAGCGCGGACCTAAGCGACAGATGAGAAAGGTAAACACGAAGGTTCTGGTGTCGACAAACCTCGACTAGTGCTGAGATAGCTCTTTGCACATTGACTGGCGTAGGAGGATCCAGTGCGCGGGATAACACATCCTCGATGGAGGTACCAATTTTCACCTTCATAATTTTGATGCGCAGGGCGAGGTCTGATAAACTGAGCCGCATCATCTCTGGCAAAGGATGCTCTGCCAACTGAGTACAGGTTTTCAGCAAGAGACAGCCCAGGTATGCCCAAGTCTTACCAATGTATCATGACGAATCTTGGTGAACAAGTGGAAACATAGTCCATTCTGCACCCGTCCTGCGCGGCCTCTACGCTGAGCAGCATTACTTTTGGCAACGAACGTTTCGACCAAACGGCTGAGTTGGCGCTTTTCGTCAAACCTAAGGACAATCAGTGATTGTTGACTTCAAGAGGGAGGGGTATCAACCTCATCTCACGATGTTTGCCGGTGTCTATGACACAGGTAATGTCAGGAATAGTAATACCTGTCTCAGCGATGTTGGTCGCTGCGAAGGAGTAATGAGCAATGATGCTTGGCTTCGAGGAGCAGATGTAAATAAGAACCTATAACGATTTTACGAACTCCCTGGGGAGGAATGTCAAAGACTGCGCTCTGATTGTCGCTCGACAGCGTAGAATGCAACGGATATAACCTGAAGCTGTTTTCATCCCCAAATGTATGATGTTCGGTAAGAAGATCGTTCATACGCCGAATTTCCCCTAAACCAGGCATAAAAATTAGAACAGCCGCTGAAAAATGATGGCTCTTTTTGTCCTCAAAGCAGAGGCGTTCTAGTAGATGAAGAATCAACTCATAAGGAATCGCGCGCTCATCAAGAAGATTGACGGTGTTAATCGTTTGAGAAGAGTAACGCTTCTCCAGCCTCATAGACTGGCTTGAAATCTGCTGTCCGCCATCGACTAGCGTCTCTTCGTCATCATTGGCGTAGACAGTGTCTTCGTCCCATTCAAACCTGTTCCTGTTCTTGTGGGATTTATTATGTACTGATGAATTATTCGAGTAAGTGAGCGTATTGCAAGGAAAGTTTAGAAGCTGACTCACGATTGATCGCATAAGGTGAATTTTCCTGAATGGACCAATCTGCGTACTCTATAGCATCCTCTAAGAAGCGAACATCTACAGGGAAGGTTCGACCTGGGACATGTAATGTGGGGCATCCGTTGAAATAATTGGACAGTTTGTCTGCGTCCACTGTGGCCGACATGAGAATGATTCTGTGATGCACTTGGTCAGTGAACGGCGTAAGCTAGGGTGGGCGTGCTGACTTCAAATCCGACCTCTGGGAAAGAAGAGATTTCAGAACAATGAGAAGGAAGTCTGACTCAATGCTGCGTTCATGGACCTGTAAATTGCACGTATAAGGAGCCCGGGCTTCGGAGATAGCTGCACAAACCTCGTCAATAATGATGTGCTGCAAATAGCATTAGCTGCGTCTTTACCCTGATTCATGTTTTGCTCACCGTGATCTCATCAAATGCAGTACCTTGACCATTGGGGCCTGTGCCTCCCTCCAGCATACGAAGCGCGATACCATTCGTGACAAACGCTAGGCGGGTATTCCGCGTAGTATTGCTTTCTAATCGAATCGAATATCCGACAAGCGAGCTCGAGGTTCCAACGGCACCAGCAGAGTCGCCTAGCTCACGAGAAACTCGCTGAGCAAGAGACACCGCTGATATTCGACGCGGCTCCGTGCAGTATATCTTGCAAGGGAGGCCACGGGCCAGCTGATCCTCTAAAATGAACGCAGGAACTTGTGTTGATTTGCCGCTGTAAAACCAGAGGATAAGTAAGGTGTGCCTTTCAAGACGCAATGTCACTTTACCAGCCAGTCTCGCCACTGAGCACGAGGATCTGCGAATGGTCAAGAGTAGATAGGATGTCATCTCTATACTTCGCAATAGGAAGCTGCTTGCGGTGATACTACGAAAGTGAGGTTAAAAATGTGGATTAAACCTTCACTTATGGAGCCCCACTTACAAGCATTTCTTGATATGCAGGTCGCATTTGTCGCGCTCTGAAGTCCGCAATGATATGATCAAAGCCGGTGTCATTGCGAGGCGGAAGCCGAACTGGTGTGTAGTCTTTGGCTTCTGTGGTAACCCTCGTATTCTTCTCCATCAACTAGAAAGCAAAGCTCAGTGCGAGAAATAGGTATTTCAATGAGGAGCGTTACCATTGGATGAGCATCAATCTTTTTTTCAACAATGTTTCTCATATTCGCCCAGACTTGGCGATTGATCAGATCTTCCCGTAACTTTCTGTCTGTCTCAAGCTCATCCCATAAATCCCTGAAGACAGGCGGGAGTAACCGGAACGACGTATGGTTGGCTAAAGCACCAGAAGACCCGACCGCAAAGCCATCAGTGGCAGGGAATGTAAGAGCGTGTAAAGCAAGCGTTGCGACATAGTACTCTGCCTGGATTTCAGTATGACAGGCAATATCGCGCATGTTCCACTCATCCATCTTTTTCCCTCCCAGTTGACCGTAACACATGCGCGTTTGGCACGACTCGGCCCAGAAACAATACTGTAAGTGACCGCGGCGTACCGGTCAACCTTGAAGACAAACTCGGCTAGAAGTGTCTTCGGTGTTTTACTGGACCAGTGCTTGGGTAAGATCATGTCCCGTATGCGAATTATGCTCCCTCCCTCTCCAGTAATTTCGGAAGGAAGGGTATCCAAGATCTCAAGCATGCCACCGAGACCCTCCTCGTGTTGGTCAAAGATATCGGGGATGTCAGACGGCACAGGTATATCTTGTTTTTCAACACGCGGACCAACATTGAGGGGCTTTGACACTTTCTTCTCTTGTGCCACCGACAGCTCTGGACTCGATCCTCGTAATCTTGACTGGAGTAAAAGGGCGTCAACCCTAGCACGTTCTGACCGATATTGCGTTTCTGCATCTTTTTCATCAAAGAAGTAGTGCGACTTCAAAGCCATAAGCTTGTCTTGGAGACGCTGGACCAGTACAGGGTCACAGTGAGCCGCTGCCTTGCCTCTGGCAGTAAGATCTGTTATCTGCATCTTTATACGGACGTACTCCGCAACCAGGTCGTCTATATCAGGTGAACTGGATCTCGACGGAGAAGACCTCGTCGATTCGGCGGGAAGAATATCTCGAGATTTCAGCAAGTCTAAATCTGAGGCTGGCCGTTGTCTCGCCGGCACAAACACCGGAGCATTTGCATCAAGCTTTGACACAGCTGTCACTGCTGGAGAAAGTGGTAAGGGGGTGGATGGCGGCAAAGGACTTCTTGACGTTGGAGACTGAAGTTCTTTACGCTTTCTCCGAGGCACTTTCGAGTCGTCAAGGTCCTCAGCCACTGTTGACACGCGAATTAGAACTACAATTATAAACTTGAACAACAATCATCTCACCTCTCTCTTCAAGTTCGTCTTCCGAGCAGTAAATGTAAAGCTGCAAGAATGTAAGCGCTGGCTTGAGAGGTAGAGGATAGACAAACCCATTCGTATGCTTCCTCCAGATCTACTCCTTGGATTGCCCTGAGGCATTCATCTACTCTGTCCTGTGAAAAGCCTAACCTTCTCAGAACACCATAGGTAATTCCAAGTCGCGTCACTAGTTTCTCTTCCGTCTCCTCTAAAAGTTTTCTCTCGCCTGTAAAGAACGGTAAGGCGCCTATTGTGACAACGGGTTGCAGGACACCAGCTCACACTCAGGGCTCTCCCAATATAATTTGAAGATGCGCTCTACTAGAGCAGGATCAACTTGCAATGAAGGCAATGTCTTAGAGAACCGCCGGTCAACTTCAATAGCCTTGATAAAGATAGACTGATCAGCACGATTTCATAGCGACTGTGACACCAAGTATCATCTACCTTGATGGTTCTGAGCGTCTCTTTCTCCGTTTTCTCCTGATACTTATCGACAAGGTTCTGCAGTGACTGTTCTTCTACTTTATCCGGGTCGAAAGAGTGGTCTTGAGGAGCATTGGATTGGACATGAGCAGCCGTGCTGGGGTGCAACGCATCACTTGTCGGGGCCTCTTCAGCTGCAGTATCGGTGATCGTATCGTCTGTATTTTGTTCGTTTTCAACCACTTTCTTCGGCACTGATGTTGTCGCGAATCCACGCGCAACTGGTTTGAGCTGCGATTTCTTCTTCTTCGCCATCTCCACTCCCAGTACAAACGATTGATCAAAGCACCTCTCTTCGTTTCTCACTCAACACGATATTTTCCTTTCAACGTTGATCGTTGTTTTCTGCAGAGATTGAGAACTTCGAGAGGATATGGGTTTAAACCGTGAATTATCAGATTCAGCAATCAGGGTTATCGGTGGAGACAACTGAAGTGTGTACCAGGATATTAATGAAGTTTTGCTGTTCAAATGAAGGTGCATGGGGGCCAGTCGATGTAGGATCAATTAAGAGCTAGGCCTCGTTGTAGTGCAAAAAGACGTATAGTACGTGACTGACTTGTGCAATTGGATACATGTCTAAGATTTCTCACGCTGATCATGGTTCCACATAAATAACACAGATTATAAGGACATGCAATAAGTAACTAGTAAATGCCAGACCTACATTGACATACGGACTTGAATTAATCTACAGAAGTTGGTAATGTGCGTGAACAAAGCAAAGCAAGGTAAAAGCAACAAAGATAGAAAATCACTCAGCGTCCACAGCAGGAGTCACATCCCCCGTTCCAGGATCCTTCTTTCTACTCCCCTTTCCGGTCGTTTTTCGCGGACGTGCCGCACTAGCTTTCCGCTTCTTTCCTTTAGCTGGTACCGTTGTTCCCTCCTCTTCTTCCCCGCCCTCAGGCGGTGCAGCGGCACCATTGTTATTGCTGGAATGGCCAAAGAAGTCATCGCCTTCTTCATTCCAAAGATCTCGCATAGTATCACCAGAAGGGCCCTCCGAAACCCCTACAGCTTGTTTCCCTGTTTTCTTCGAAGAGGATCCCGAAGTATTCGAACTATCAAGGTTTGCGAGCTGGTCATCACTGAGGAGAAGCTGGACAATTTCGCTGGGTTTCGTGACGTCCGTGAAGTTTTTGTTGCCGACAACGATGTCTTGTACCTGAAAGGACATCAGTTGAACGTCCTGCACTTCAGGGATAAAAATAGCTTACATCTTTCTTGACACGAGCTAACTGAATGATACGCTCGTCGATGGTGCCTTTCGTGATCAGGCGATAGACAGTCACTTGGCGCGTCTGACCAAGACGATGAGCGCGATCCATGGCCTGCGCATCGTTTGACGGATTCCAGTCGTGATCGTAGAAGATAACAGTGTCTGCTGCAGTCAGGTTGATTCCGAGACCACCCGCGCGAGTACTTAGAATAAATATGAAGATATCCGAGCTAGAGAACATTGATCAGGGTCGAGGATATACAGCCTAAGTCGAACACTGACCGTGTCTGCCAATCCATCACCATATCTCGTCGATCTTCCAGCTTCGATGAGCCATCGAGACGTAAGTACTTGTACTGGCGATAGATCAGATATTCCTCCATAAGGTCCATCATACGAGTCATTTGGAAATATATCAAGACACGATGGTCGCCCGCCTTGAGTTCCTGAAGGAGGGCATCTAACCGAGCGAGTTTAGCAGAGTCATAGATAAGTCTCTTCGCCTCTGGTATTTGTATGCTTGAAGACGGTAGCTGGTCTGAAGGCGAACTTCCGACAAGTCCTGCCGAGGACAAAGCAGGAACTAGGGTGTGGTATGCCCGATCAACGGTAGGCGAATCCCTGAAGTGCTGAGGGAGACCGTAAATTGCCAGCGATTCGATTGGTGCCTCCAGTAATTGTACTTGATGCTCTATGAACGTCCGATCCGTGCAGTAAAGAGAAATTGGAGGTGCTACAGCCGGCGGCACAAACCACTTCAAGGCCGGTCGAGCTAGATTGGACCCCTGCCAAGCTGTTAAAGATATATCGAGAAGATGTGGCAGGCCTTCCGCGGTATCCAGGCTCAAAGAGAGACGGGGGCTTATGCTGAACGGATGTGCGCAAGTATGAGCTGCAAATTCTGCTTCCCTATGAAAGCGGTCAGTGGGACGTTGAAAAAATAGTCATAGTTAGCTTACGATGAAATCCCTCTGTCCTCAACAATCCTGTTTTCTTCCTCAAGGGCCCGAAGCCAATTGCGCATGAAGGAAGACACCTGAAGGCCGTGGACATCACTTGGTGTGGCGTTCAGGAGTCGAAGAAATGCGAACGCAGGTGAACCTATAATACGTTACATCCAAGTGGCAGCCACTCAAGCACCATCACATACCTTCAACATCGTCGAACGTCGAACGATGTATCCACTCCGTCGACCAAATATTGAAAAGGGTACTCGTGCAGTCCGATCGCCTACGCAGTCCAGACTTTTCACAAGGGACATCTATAAGCCCGCCATCTTGGTGGAATAACGCCGGAATTTGGTACTCAATAGGGTTATGAGTCGAGTAAGGAAGGGCAATGAAATCGCCTTCACGGTTCAGCGGACCAGATTGACCGAAGCGAGAGAATGAGAAGGGAGCTACCACGTCTGCACGTTCAAAGAGCTCGGGATGGTTGCAAACCTATATTGAAGCAAGTTGGTCAGTGTTAAGAAATGATAAGACCAGATCTTACACACCTTCCGGAACTGCATCACGAGGTTCATTAGTGATCGAGCAGAATCAGCATCCCCTATGTTCGCGGCCTTCTCTAATAGATCTACCACAGATACATTCGCCAGAAGTGCACGATAGAGAGTACGTTGGCGTGATGACAGGTCAACGTAATGATCGATCTCAATCTGGGTAAGGTAAAATATGAGCGATCGCTCCTCGGTGAGTGAATTGAATATAAACCTTCTCGCTCAATTCGTTTTGAACATGTCGTTTAACTCGCCGTAACATGAAAGGCTTCAATATCATGTGCAACCGCCGTAGTTGACGTTCATTCAGCTTGCTGCCCTTATTCTCTGCAGCGTTCTCGATATCCTTTGAGAACCACTCGTTGAACTCGTCGTGGGAGTCAAAAAGACTGGGCATGATAAAGTGGAGCAATGCCCAGAGCTCTATGTGGAGATTAGTAAGTAGTGATGCTGTTGCTCTATCTCACTCGCCTTGCATTGAGTTTTGGATTGGTGTGCCAGTCAAAAGCAAACGATTGCGACATTGGAATCCGAGAAGTGTTTTCCATCGCACACTAGAGGCATTCTTGATATTCTGAGCTTCGTCGAGAATCATGTATTGCCATTTCACGCGCTGGAAGTACTGCTGGTCTTGAGTAACCTAATACAGGAATTAGCACAGCTGCAAACATTATGCGATTGCAACTGACCAATTGGTAGCTTGTAATCAGGACATGGAATGGTGCGTCCTTGTCATAACTGATTTCTTTTTTGCTCCAGAACTTGCGTAAGGTGGTTCGGTCTTTGACGTTCCCCCAATAAGGCAGGGCTTTCAGACCAGGCACAAAGCGAGTGATCTCCTGTTGCCAGTTGTGCAACTGTAGAGGCTGGTGCGACAACCAAAAATGGCCCCCATATGTCGTGTACCTCAGCAAGGTACGCAAGGAGAGATATCGATTGCACGGTCTAAGGTGCAAGGAAGTGTAAGGCGAGTTGCGCGGTATTCTCATCAATCTCACCTTTCCGAGACCCATCTCGTCAGCGAGAATGCCGTTGATACCTTGTTCGTACAACGTAGCAAGCCAATTCAGACCTTTGAGTTGGTACTCCTTTAGCTGCGCCATGAGCATTTTCGGTTGCTTGATCTTGAGTTCTCCAGTTAGTGACGTTGGATTCTGGAAGTTGAGTTCATCGGAGTCCACTGTGTGTACACCATTATCAATCTCTTTAGCCTGAGCATCCAGGAAGAACTTACAATCAACCAAGGGCGTATTCGAAGTGCCTGAGAGCCCCGACTCCTCATCGTCCCTGATGTGAGCCTGAGCCTTGGCGAGTCTCAAAGCCTCGTTCGTTTTCCTGTCGAGTGCAGCTTGCGTGTCAAATTGCTGAGCCCTTTGTCTGGCAAGAGCAACAGCTTCCTGAGCGTTATGCCGCGCATGTCGGTGAAGGTTGGTTTGGTCCTCTGATTATAAAGTTCAGCCTCCAAATGGTCAAGATACGGATAAAGGAAACTGACCGTCATCAAAGTCAATCTCTCGAAGTACTGATGGGTCTACGTCTTCGAGAGTAGCACCCGCTGGTGTCGAGGTTTCAGGAGTATCTCCTTGTACTTCAGAAGCTGAGATCTGAGTGTCAGCAAACAGCCGCCAGAGCACCGAAAAACAGGACTCACTCTTGAGCTTGTTACCGACGAAATGGCTGTACAACTCAGTTTGACTGATCAAGAACTCAAGTTTGCGTGCTTGACGCGCCGCCTCCCTTTTCTCTTCCTCGACCTTGGCCCTGTCAATGGCCTCTTTCTGTTCGCGTTTTCGGACGTCCCTCTCTTCCCGTTCATTCTTCTTCCAGAAGACTAACATCTCACGCATCAAGCGTTTGCCTTTTGCTTGAATGTCCTTTTGAGCTTTTGCGGTCTTCGTGAAAGGCCGACGTGCTTGGATGGATGATAGCGTGGCCAAGCGCTTGAGCTGACCTTGACGAGCCTGGTAGCCCATCGCGGCGTACTTGTACACCTGTGCAACGAGATGAGAATGCAAACATAACGTAATGCTACATCCGCGCATACCTTAGCGACGTCTCTCCGAGCGATGTTTGTCCAAACTTTCTTCTGGGCCTCCTCCAAATTCTTCAAGCGTTTGGCCATAGCATTCTCATCGATCTTTTTAGCGCGCTTCAGAGGAGGAATGATCTCGTCTAACTCATACACGACAGAAGTTGCAGTGAGCGCAGGCGATACAGGCCTGGATGCCGAAGGCGTGATGTCTCCAGCGACCGATGCTCCAGCGGAGCCAATGCCAAGGCCCCCCAGAGTATCAGGTGGCAAAAGCTTCTTCCCGCCACCACCCCTCTTGCGACTTTTGGGTGTTGCACTCGGTACAACACTGTCTGTGCTCGCTTCCCGCAACTGACTCTGTTTGCCCTTCCCTTTCGCTTTTGATGAAGATAATTTAGAAGGGCTGATCCCGCCGATAGATCGTTCGAACTCGTCAGCGATTGAAGCAGAGTCTTTGTCGACCTTCCGTTTCTTCGCTGCAGGCTTGGTTCTGGATGAAACAGGGATCTCAAGGTCACTGCTTTCGTCTGAATCTGCACCATCTGCACCACGCTTGAGTGAGTCCTTGTGCTTCTGATTGCGACCGAGGTAAGACTCCTCAAACAAACGAGCCGCGTCTTCTGCACCAAATCTAGACGAGCCAGGTTCGTAGTTATCCGGTGCTCCATAATCATATGCATCGGGAGGTGGGGAAGCGTGAATAGTGGACAGAAGTTCCTCTTCAACAGAAGGAGGTATCGGCGGGGGCGTTGGAGGCGGAAGGGGCATCCGTGCAATGCGGGATACATAGTGGCGCGACAGTGTCAGCGCCGTGCTGGAGTTGCGTTCCTATGATAAAATGTGAATCAACCGACGGGAAGTTAGACATGGAACTAACCAAAACGCTGGCATCAAACCACGATTCCACTTTACGCTGGCGTAAATGTGTCTCTATGATATAGTCGGAAAGGTCGCCAATCCATACTTCCTCACAGTCCGAGAGGTCGGAAGATGCCAGACGTCGTTCCTCTTCAGTTTGATGGTACTCCCGTGCAGCTGGTGCAGGATCTGCTCCCTCCATAAGAGGCGACTCGGGACGATTTGCCTTTGCACGAGGAGGATTTCGACGGGGTGCCTAGGGGATAAGAATAGGAAGGTGAGTAAAACCAAATTGAGCTGTATGTATATCTGATGTAACTTACGCGCTTTACAATTGGAGGTTGGTAATCGGGGTCGTCATCTGGGACCACAGCCTTTCTACGTTTTCGCGGGGTGGGTTCGTTTTCGCCTTCCTTATAGTAAGCGCCCACGGAAGATGCGCGCGGTTCTGAAGGTGGGGGCTGGTGTTGTCCATCCCGTTCACGCTGAGAATAATAGTTACCTCCTGGACCAAGAGGAAAGATCTCTCCCTGAACATAGTCACCCGAGTATGGATCCCAACCTCCGGTACCCTGATAAGAGGATGTCTGGTAAGAATATCCACGAGGAAGTGGTGGTTGCTCTCCGAGAGGAGTTAGACTCCGACGAAGAGTTTGAGGATGAGGAGACATGACTGTGGCTCGGGAGAGAGGGGACACGTCTGCTAACGAAGGATCGATGCCACCAGTACGCGAGGAAGAGGATTTTCTCGCCGGGGGTGGTTCGTCGTTGAGAATTCGGCTGAGTGACATGGAGAAACAAAGTAGCGACAAGTAAGATGCAAAGAGAGGAAGAAATAATGAGGCAGTAGCCGGCTTTAGTTTTGTAAAGACAGGTCGCCTCGTGGGACCAGGGGATGTAAAGAGAAGGACGCTGTGGCAGTCGAGCTAATGTCCGAATATTTCTTCAGAAGCTAAATAAGGGTGGTTGTTGCACTCGACGTTGACGGTGATGAGCACAAACTAAAGATTTTCGGATGAAAAAGTGAGCTCGTTGTGGATGACGAGGAAGAGTGTTGCTGTGCAGATTACGAGGAGAGACAAGGGAGTGCTGTGACGGGAAGTTGGACTGATTTGACGTGGTATATTTCGTTTGCGGTTGGATTTAGCATTCTTGCCTTTTTTGTATTCCCTGTTCCTTCCTTGCTGTTCTTGGCGGACGAGCTTCTCTCTCCTACATATCTATCAGATCTTCACACCACCCGCAGTATGCTACGCATTCTTTATCGAACATCTGACATGAGCTGGTTACCAACTGTGGTGATAGTCGTTTCACCGCGGTTGACTCGGACTCGGAGGCGGATTACTTTTGTCATTCCACATCTACAGATATAGCAGCTCCTGAATGTAAATACCACGCAACAAAGCCTATATGTCATCTGGGTATAACATCAGCTCTGGTCTCACTTTTGAGTCGAACTCTTCAGGTGTAAGATATCCGAGGGCAACAGTTGCTTCCTTCAGCGTAGTTCCTTCCTTGTGCGCTTTCTTTGCGCACTTGGCCACGTCTGCAAAGTACAATCAACTTCGACCGGCATTGTGCGGTGTTATATTTAGCACGCACTATCATAGCCAAGGTGGCTGTTCAAAATCGTTGCAAGCATCAAACTCTCGTTCAAGAGGTAGGTTGATACGCTTCTCATTAGCCTCGATGCCAACTATGCAATGCTTAGTGAAAGACCGTGAGGCTGATCAGACAAAGATCAGCACGTCGATAACGAGTTATTGAGTTATGAAACCTCACCATCAGAAAGAAGGCGAATGCTCTGTAGCACGTTCATGATTATGACCGGTTTGAAGACGTTGAGCTAATAGTAGACGATTTGAATAACAAATGTGCCGTATATGAAATACAAATACCTCAAATTGTCCGCTGGCTCCAGCAACGCTAACAGCAGTTTGGTTACCCATAACTTGAGCGGCGACCATTGTCACAGCCTCGCACTGCGTGGGATTAACTTTGCCAGGCATGATACTACTGCCAGGCTCGTTTTCAGGGAGGCTTAGTTCACCAAAGCCACACCGAGGGCCAGAACCAAGGAATCTAATGTCATTGGCGATCTTCATCAGGGAACACGCGATGACATTCAGAGCACCATGAGCCTCAACCAGGGCATCGTGACTGGCTAGAGCTTCGAACTGCGGATCTTCGTCAGTAGTCAGACGACACAATCCCCGTAAACTGTCTTACCTTGTTAGGCGCGGTCTGGAACTTCAAGCCTGTAATGGTAGAGATCTCGGCAGCAATCTTGACGTCGAAACCCTTCTTGGTGTTCAGACCCTGCACAGCACGTGAGCATCTTTACCCTTCGCTGAATGTTAACGGGCTCACTGTGCCAACCGCAGTGCCGCCCTGAGCAAGAAGGCTCAAGCGAGGAATGACATTTTGGACACGAGCAATGCCATTATCGATTTGCTGGACATATCCACTGAATTCTTGGCCAAGCGTCAGAGGTGTGGCATCCTAGTAGCGATCAGACAACATCCACATCAAAGGCCGACCTATTCATACCTGCAAGTGCGTGCGTCCGATTTTGATAATCCCGCTGAAAAGCTCAGCCTTTTCGTTAAGAGCATCCCTGAGTTGCGTCAGTGCTGGAAGCAACGAATGGTTAATTTCAGTCACAGCAGCGACGTGCATAGCTGTTGGGAATCTGCATGACCTATAAATCCATGCGATCAAGCATAGTCCACTCAGCAACTCACGTGTCATTACTACTCTGGCTCATGTTAACGTGGTCATTAGGATGGACTGGTTTCTTAGACCCAAGTTCACCGCCAAGGAGTTCTATCGCACGATTCGATATGACCTGTTGACCACGCTGAGTTACGACACTAATGAACCAAACATTTATTATGATCACCTCGTTTACATTCATGTTACTCTGAGTCCCACTTCCAGTTTGGAAGACAACCAAGGGGAAGTGATCCATGAGCTTTCCAGATATGACCTGGAGTAAAGATCAGTTAAAAACACACATTCGATGCCTAGTGCACAATATCTCACATCATCAGCAGCCGTCTGAATGGCTTCGCCAACCTTAGGATCCATGCCATAGCTGACATTGACGATGGAAGCAGCCTTCTTCAGCACGCCAAAAGCCTTGATCAGAGGGGGTGGTAGTCGCTGGGAGGGACCACCGATATCAAAGTTTTGTAATGACCTGTGGAAAATGTTCAGTAGTGCACACATCTCAGACCTGGTACATACCGTTGTGTCTGCGCGCCCCAATAGCGATCGGCAGGGACCTTGAGCTCACCAAATGTGTCGCGCTCAGTGCGGAATGCCTGATTTGACTGACGCAATCATTATTTCCTTCCGCCTCGAGCTCATTGACCTAACTTACCATGATGGATGATGAGAACAGTCGTTGACGAGGAATCACATGGAGGAGCTTGGAGTATGCCAGAATGAGTGGTATGTCACGTGAGAATTGGAGCACAGAACTTACCCGGCGGGGAAGCCGAGTGCCCGTGGTCATGAGTAGCAGTCTCTAGCAGCGATGAAACTGGGCACAGCGAATGGAGGGCAGAAGGTTGTGTCGCCTGCAAGATCATCAGCGCAAATGTTACGCGCGGCTTTTGCCGTCCGAAATCACCCGCAAGAAACCCACCGGGAGCCACGCCCTGACATGAGATCTGGAGCTCTGGAGAATGAGCCTCCTGCCCAGTAGGTGACTAGCCTTGATCATGGCCCAAAGTCCACGGCTACGCATCGCGACGCCGCTTTCATCGTTCTAGCGTGATCATCGGTCCATATTTCTTGGTTTTACCACGTGCCTAGTATAAATCGGATATCTATAATAATCGCCGCGTCTGACATAGATCTATAAGCCGCTTAATAAACGGCTTTAAGTCCATACCTTCGACATCCTTGAAAGGAGACTTGCCATGGTTCCCTTAAGTGTCTTGTCTTGCTCTTGTGAAGTCTGATTCTGAAATCATATGCATGAGGTTGCTCGACGTTGTCACCGGTGATATCTCGGGTAAGTAGCAAATCCACGTGATAAATGGCAGGGTAATTACGCCGCCAAGGTCTCTCATCTAAAGTCTTCATTAAGTAGCATCCACCGCACCTATATTCAACCTTCCTCTTTTTGCGAGGATCATTTGTACTTCCCAGAGATGGCTACAGTCGCATCACAGGTCATTCTCCACCCTTATGTTTCTCAGTCCTTGAAATTTGGATCAGTCAATGTCGGCCGGGATAAGGTATGATCTCATTTTTTGGGAACGGAATACTTATCGGAGCGCTTTATCCGCTAGCTCTACCGCACAGTTCAGTATTTCTCTCGGTTCCTCGCATGGTTCCTCCTTTCCCGGGGCAACAAGGTCGGGGCTGCTCGATGGACAGCTCTCAAGAGTCACCTGGGGATTGGCCGTAAACGTAAGGCTTGTATGTGGTCGCATAATCATACTTGACATGTGTGCAGTCATGCGACTTGGGAAACCTGTCGAGCATCTCCAAGCCGCATTGCGTGCTGCTTCATCAACGGGCGAAGTTGGCGAACAAGTGACTAGCATTGGTCGGCAGCTTGCCTACTTCGGGTATCTTACATATGACGCAGCTCTGTGGGTAAGTCACAAGTGATCCATGGATGGTTTACAACTTCTCAAATAATCTGTCAGGCGAACGCCGTAAAGTTCATTGCCCTCAAGCCCAGCACTGCTGAGAAGGTCACAAAGACGTCCAACAGATTCTGGCTGGCTGGAATCTTATTTAGCATTACACATGGACTGCTGAAGGTGAGACCTATCGCTCAGCTGAGATAATGACTTTCGATTTCAAATTTCCAGGCCGGACGACTCGCTCACGACGCAAAGAAACTGCGTAACTCCGGAATTTGGGGAGAAAAAGACCTTAGCGATGAAGCTCAAAGAGAAGTCAGGCAACTCGCGCTTGAAAAGTACGTTGAAATAATCAATGCTATATCACCAATGACTCTAACATCCCCATAGCTTGCGCATGGACACACGCTACCAATTCATTATCGACCTTCTCGACATTTGGATACCCGCTTCCAACTTGGGTCTTGTCAATGTCAACGACGGGATTGTTGGCTTTGCTGGGTCAGTTTGGCAACGGTTTCTTTTACTGTGCTCGGCTGACGGATTATCATGTTCAGTTTCATTTCCTCTCTCATGGGTCTTCGTGCTCAATGGCTTGCCATCAACAATGGAAAGAAAAACTGATAAAACAGTCCATACTTGTACTAGTATTTGACGTTTCCTGCCTCACTGAGAGCCTGCACAGTGCACGTCCCAATTTTTGTTCAATCTATGGCTACACCACATATTTGAGAGTCCTGTGGACTGATATGACTCTGGATGGTGAATGATCACCGTGTGTACCTGAGGGCATGCCTTGCGCTTTCGAAGGCGAAAAATACTATCAAAACATCCCATCATCATCATAGAGGTGCTTGAGGCACGTTCTGTTGGTCTCTTAATCGAAGATATTCCCTTCGAACATCATCCATAGCTGTTTCGCTTGTGCTGAAAAACACATTCACTCAATGTACTGGACACTGTGAGTGCCGCAGGTGGGACTCACTATTGTAGCATACACTCCTGTAAAGCCTTGTACTTGTCCCTGCAAGCCCATGCAACAGACAGCGTGCGTCCGGTTGCACAGCTGGCGAATTCTAAGTGACATGAAGCCGATATAAGTGTTCTTGATTATGCCAGAATACGTGGCCGAACCTTTGACTATTGGATCACATTCCGCCAACGCACGCGCTTTAGTAGTTTTCAGGAGTGTGTCCTCCTCCCTTCTGGAAAGCGCGTTCATGAAAGTCCAGTAGACAACCTTCTGATTTGATTTCGAACGGCGAGCGCTGCCCAAATTGCCTTTTTTGTCGAGTGGGCCGCCGCCTTCCGATTCATTGCATGACATGTTCTTCTCGCTTGTGCAAATTAATAATATTTATTCTAGTACTAGCTGTCCTCCATCACGATGTCGGCCCATTCGCTCCTCATAAATTCACTTCTCCGCCCCCGTTCCAGTTGTCGACTTTCATCTCAAGTTCGGCACCTGGCAACACCGTCGGCCTCAACGCCGAAGTCAAAGTCCAGCTTCCGGGAAACGCTGGTCTCTGGACCATCACTAGACGACTTCATCTCAGGAGAACCCATAGAACATGTAGTGCTCGGGAACACTACAGGGTGCGCATAAATTGACATATTTCTCTGGGAATCATGTTTATGCATGCACTACAGACCTCGGCTGCCTAGCTTTCTAAAGACAAAGATACCCTCGGGCGCATCTTTTAACAAGATCAAGAAGGATTTAAGGGGACTCGGTCTTCATACTGTATGTGAGGAAGCACGGTGTCCTAATATTGGTGACTGCTGGGGTGGAAAGGAAGGTGCAACTGCTGAGGAGGGCAAGAGGGCAGCAACGGCTACCATCATGGTGTGCTACATGACGTTAGGATTACTGTGCTCATCGACTAATTTCACTCCTTTTAGTTGATGGGAGACACCTGCACTCGTGGTTGTAGATTCTGCTCCGTCAAGACTTCCCGTGCCCCACCTCCATTGGATCCTCACGAGCCTGAGAATACAGCAGAGGCCATTAGTCGATGGGGGCTTGGATACATAGTGCTCACTAGTGTTGACAGAGATGGTGCGTTGACTACTAATATAACTGGATCCCAGACTAATAATTACTTCTGCAGACCTTGTAGATGGTGGTGCACATCACTTCGCAGAGACTATTATGAAGATTAAGCAAAAGTACGCTACATGCTGACTTCGTTTGTGCCGCTCACGAATAGGATACTCGAAACAGGGCGCCTCAGATTCTTGTGGAAGCATTGACAGGAGATTTTGCGGGCAATTTGGAAAATGTTTCTCTCGTGGCTAAGTCCGGCCTAGACGTTTACGCACACAATATCGAGACTGTGGAGGAGTTGACTCCCTTTGTGCGCGATCGTCGTGCAACTTTCCGGCAGAGTCTGAAGGTGCTTGAACACGCAAAGAAGGAAGGTGTCCGCATCACCAAGACAAGTATCATGCTTGGTGTCGGCGAGACAGAAGAGCAGGTCATGGATGCTTTACGAGGTAAGCTGAAGCGCATTCGTGTCAAGATTATAGTTGCTGAATTATTATTCAGAACTTCGCAAAATTAATGTCGATGTTGTAACCTTTGGGCAATATATGAGGCCCACGAAGCGACATATGAAGGTTGACCGATATGTGGAACCTTCCGAGTTTGACCGATGGAAACAAATAGCTGACGACATGGGTTTCGCCTATGTGGCCAGCGGTCCTCTTGTCCGCAGTAGCTATAAGGTCAGCCATTTAGTATCTTTCGTTTCGGACGATTCTTCTTACACATGGTTGCTAGGCTGGCGAATACTTTATAGAGAATATGTTGAAAGGAAAGGCCACGGAGAACAAAGTGAAGAATCTCGTCGCACAAGAAGCGTCTATAAGCCATACCCAGGCGACGTGATCGTGCCTACGATATTGTCGTACTATTTACTCTTCATCTAATCCACGAGCGGATCACGTTTACTGCTATTTCCTGAATGATGTGATCAGACCATTGTCAGTATACCTTACCAATATCTAAGGATTGTGCGGCATGTTTGGACTGCGAGCTATATGGATGATATCCAAGTGACAGGAACTACTCACTGGATGAGCTCAGGATAGTCCTGTCCCTGACTCCCTTAACTGGAATTCCTAGTCGAACGCGCAGGTTATGGTAGTCAATGCACAAATGTATCTACGAGAAATCTACATTCACGAATTCTACTGAGTCTAGAGACCAGCATTTAGTTCAGTAGGTATTTGAGGCGTACGCTAGTCAGGGGCAAGTATGGACCTCACACTACCTCCTTCCTCAAATTGAAACATCATACGTGGGACTCAATCTCAGGCAGCTCCACATTCGGCGAAGTCCAACAGACACAATCCTCGAACGTCGTATTGACATGTACGCAGTTTTCGTTGGCATGCGTATCCCAAATGCTGATGATAAGACGTGGCACGATAATCATTGGCGCGGTATACTTGAACAACAGGACGAAACTCATCACCGCCGTCTGTGCATGCCTGTATTAGAACAAATCTCTCTAGAATCACAGGAGATCATACCGGAAGGTTGGCCCACAATGTCACCGTGAAGATTTGACCTGCCAAATTCCTAGCGTGATTCAATGAATGCTTTCAGAGAACGTAACAAACGAAGGGGAACTTACACGACAAAGTATATGACGTGATATCGGACGATCATTACTACGTAGGTGTTAGGCTTCGTCTTAAGTTCCTTTTGTTCTTTAGGTGCTTCCTGAGGACGGCGATGGCAAGAACGACCAAGAAAATATCAAAGCATATGACGGGGATGGAAGTATATATCGCAGTCATAGGCCCGATGTGGAAGAAAGGCCCGCAGTACTTGATATTTGGAGTTATTATTGTTTCCTGCACTATACGAACAGGTATCAGCTTGCAAAGAATTCATTCAGAATAGCAATTCACCTGAGATCGCTGAGGGTCGACTCCATAAAAATATATCCACTGCTATATAGAGCGCGACGATAGGTAGGAAAAACCCCAGTAGAACATAAAGTATGGGCTTAGATTTGTTGGATAGGGCGTAAAGACGCCAGATGAGAATGACTGCAAATGAAAAATCGGTAAGCGCAAAGGTGCGAGAATCTAGCTACATGACTTGCCTTCCGTCAGGCAAAAATATACAGAAAAACTCCATTCCATGAACAGAAACAAACCATAACCTAACTCAATTTCATGATGAGCAAAGCTAGTTTTAGTTGAATACGATATACTCACAACTAAACAAGAGGTCAGCAGCAGATCAAACCTAGCCGTAAAACGAACTTCTGACGTACGGCTGAATCTTAGTCAACCTAGAACTCTCTAAAGAAAGAATCGATACACTCACTGCTTCAGGCATATAAAATAGACCTCCCCCTAGCGCTAGTCAGTTCATGACAGCTCAGTTAGTATCACGTCACGCACAGATAGCGGAATTCCTGGACGTCAGCGTCAATATACAATGTACCACCTGAAGGATACAATCACCGCGACGTACATTGCAACGACAATACCAAAATATCGAACCTGACATAGCAACAAAAATGGGAAACCATGAAGCACTTGGCAAGGTGGAGCTCACAACAAGGTATAGATATGACATCACTGACCACTCTCTTAGCTGCATAATCAGTCAGTTCCGTATCTTCATAACGTTGTGGTTGAGCTCTAACCCAAACGAACGTGACCTGCGATGATATGATCATGAGTACTCGACGATGATGAAACGACCCCCTCATTACCTCTTTCTTCTCGAACTGAAGCACTAGATAATATTGCGCTCAGCCGCACTGCAAGGTTCATGAAAGCTACTGACTATATTCATAGGATATCAGGGCAATGACTGCGACTGGAGAACGACGAAGTTCAGCACGATGATTCGTTTTCAACAAGGCTGACAAACCTGATGTATAGTTATTCCAGTCAAGAGCATAGAGAGACGCTTCTAGTCCTGACATCAAACTGTGAAGATCAAATGGCGAATTCAAGTGAGGGGTGGGCTGCTGATCGCCAACATACGATACTTATAAGGTACATCGAAACTTCTAAGGGTTGTGAACTCGTGGTGTCCATTGTACGACATCGTGCAGAGCTTCAACGGCGGCGTACTTTTCCATGTGATGTCACGAATCACCGTCCTCGATAATTCGTTACCAACGGAAGTCACATCAGACAATTCGTGAGTCTACCCAGGGTGCTTTACGTTGATTAATTGCGGTGGCTGTACTAGTACATGGCTTTATATGACTTATATATATTCCAATTAATATAACGAAAACCTTTAAATTTCCTATATATGATCATAGGCATTGGTTCGGCATATACGACGATATCTACGGCTCACCGGCCTGATGCGGCCAATGGTTCAACGATGATCACACGGCTGACAACTTGAAGGGTCACCCTGCGTCGCCGCTGCTTCTTATGCTAGATTCTGTCTGTCTGTACCCTCCTGTTAGGTAGCGTGGGAGGTGCTTATCTACCTCAACATGGCTGGACAACACCAAATGAAGTTCCACCATCACTCATATAACCATGACAAGTACATGATCTAAGATCGAACCTCGAAATCAGCGAGTTTGCAGGACCTTGACATGTTGACGTCCGTACGGCAAAGTGATCTCTTGCATAGACATAGTTACGACGTCTTCAACCGCAATCGGTGAAGTACCTTGTCTTACATTTATGAGAATATGAGTAACTTGACTATTTGCGGAATAGAAATGACGGCCTGGCCCTCAAGGTGGGAGTGGAGGTCAGGGACGATGGGAGCGGCACTAGAGAGGGAGAGGGTAGAATCATGAGTTATAGTGTATTTGGTCCTCTGGAATAAATTACGCTGTCAGGTAAGGCACGAACAGACAGAATCGGCCCTGATCTACTTACTCCAAGCAAGTTAAGGGACTCTATCAGGGCCGGAGTTTGATCACTTGTAGCGTGCTTGCACACCTCGTTCTAGCTCGACCCTGACTTGAGCCTTCGCATGCCAAAAGCATACACGCGAGGTCTCGTACTGTGGTGGCGAAGTCCAACATACACAATCCCCAAACATCGTGCTGACATGTACACAGTTTCCGTTGGCATGCGTATCCCAATTACTGATGATCAGACGGGGCGCGAAAACAAAAGGCGCGGTATTGTTGAAGAGCTCGACGAGACTCATCACCGACGTCTGTGTTAGCTAAGCCATGTAGAACCATGGGAGTACTCTATCATACCGGAATGTTAGCCCATAATGCCACCAAGAAGATTTGAGTTGTCGAATTCCTAGTGGATATGATCATTAGTACGTAGGTATTAGGCTTGATTTTGATTTCCTTCCGTTCTTTCAGGACGGCAGCTGCGAGAACAACCATAACATATGATTGTGACTCAGCTGTTTAAGGAACTAGCTAAAACATATCAATTTAAGCAGATAGCAAATATCGATACACTCACTGATTCAGCCATATAGACATCCCCCCGATGCTAGTCAGTCAATGATGGCACCATTAGCATATGGTTAGGTACAACAGCCTGGCAAAAAGCCTCAGTGTTAACATTGATTGTACTGTGTGAAGGACGGAGAATGCCGTCGGAGTTTGATTGAAACCTTGTCTATCTCAAACTCTAAACATCCATCATCCACGCCAAAAGTTCGTCCATCGCTGTCGACAGCCCCAATAAACATGGTAAGCAAATACTGTAGTCTTGGGCTATTCGTGCAACTCACTTTTTTCAGGACTCATCAAAAGCACCCGTCAAACTCGCTAAGGTTATCAAGGTTAATATGTCTGCTAACCCCTCGCGAACATACTCATTCCAATTTCTGGCATCAGGTTCTCGGACGCACCGGCTCCCGTGGTGGAGTCACGCAAGTCCGTGTCGAGTTTATGGATGACACTACGCGAACAATTATCCGCAACGTCAAGGGTCCTGTGCGGGAGGAGGATATCCTTGCACTCCTGGAGAGCGAGCGTGAAGCTCGGTAGGTTTCATTTTTATGGGTCGTGGACTGAACTGAGTATGTTTTTATGACAGCCGCTTGCGCTAAATTCCCATGTTATTCTTGCGATGTGTTCTTAGTTCTCTATCATTGCGCATGTACACGAATCCCTTTGCATGAGTTATGCCGAACCCTCCTCCAGTCCTTGTGAGGTCACCCATCCGATTACACCGCATTTCAAGTTTTAGTGACAAGGTAATTGGATATATACCCGAAAACTCCTTTTCGCCTAGTGCAGATTGATATAGAATGCGCTATCAGAATGTTGTAATTAAGTAGGACCGCAACATCCGACTGTCCGATTTTTCGGTAGTATTTGTATATCGATCGATTCACTGCCGTGTTATCTTGGCTGGGTCGCTCCCCTCCCTTTCCCCAATAATATCAATCGCGATGGCTCGAAGGATGGCCTATGTGACTCTACTCACAAAAACCAGTTATTTACCTGGCGTTCTGGTGCTCGATTGTAACCTTAGATCTGTGGCTTCTGCGTTCCCTCTTGTTGTGATGGTCACTCCTACGCTTCCCCAGGATGCTCGGAGTGTTCTGGAGCGAAGGGGCATTTCCATGCGGCCTATCGAATCGCTGCGCCCTCCAGAGGGAAAGCATTCACTTTCAACTCATGACGCAAGATTCGCTGACACATGGACGAAGCTGAGGTGTGTACAAATCAGCTACGGAGCTGATGGACCACTCATCGCGAGATAAAGGGCATTTGAACTAAAAGAATATGAAGTATTTGGTTCAAACCTTGCAGTGCTCATGACTTACATGGTTTTGAGCATAGCGTGTTGTCCTTATGGATGCCGATATGATCGTGATGCGCAATATGGACGAGTTATTTGACATCGATCTCCCAAACAACTGGATAGCTGCTGCGCATGTGTGTGCTTGTAACCCACGCAAGTTACCCCACTATCCTGCTGATTGGTGTGCCATTTGACTATTTGCTATTATAATGCCTCATATTTGGTCTTCCAGGGTTCCCGAGAACTGCGCATATACTCCATTGATCCACCCCTCTGGCCTGACTACTCCAATGGTCATTACAGAAACAAGCCCACGTCCGCACACTCAGCTGAATTCCGGCATCGTGGTTCTCAACCCTTCTCTGGCTCTTGCAGAAACCGTCCGCAACCACCTTTACACTTCACCTCTAGTTTCAACTTGGTCATTCCCAGACCAAGACCTCCTATCAGATTTATTTAGAGGAATGTGGAAACCTCTTCCATGGTGTTACAATGCGCTCAAGACATTGATGTTAATTCACAAACCGCTGTGGAGAGACGAGGAGATCAGATGCCTTCACTACATTTTGGCTGACAAGCCTTGGCAGGCCAGGGTATCTGAAGATGATACAGGAGAGTACGCAAAGAGTCACAGGTGGTGGTGGCAGAGGCTAGAGCAGCTCGGCCGAGAGATGAAAGGAGAACCCGAGGACTGGGAGCTAGTGTTGGCGAATGTTGCACAGTGATAACACAGACGGGTACTAACAATATTTTAATTGTAGAATAGATGGGGTTCAAATATTCAAGATCGCCATGCAACATGCACTTCGTCGGTCCGGAATCTTGAATACGAACAATTATTTTCTGCAAGACCAATCCATGGTATTGGGCCACCGACCTTTGCGTACAGGTGCTCTTTGTAAGAGGTGTCTGAAATCCCATGCGGTAGCTCAGTAAACCAGCCTGAGCAATCATGATGCCGTTATCAATGCAGAAACTGCGACATCATGAATAAGAAAACCACGTTATTCGTGCTTCAAAAAACTAACCGTTCATCAGTCGCAAACACCAATCCACCTCGCTCTTGTGCCATAATGCCCATCATTTCTTGCAGTCGTTCATTACCTTGAAGTAGATAAATCAGGCTGGCTATGACGGGTTAGAACAAGTATCTTACAGCCAACCCCTCCAACGATGAGCACCTCCCTGCTCCCGATATGAGCCATCGCTCGTTCCGTGATTTCAACGAGCATGGAGAACACCGTCTCTTGAAGGGAGAAACAGAGATCCGCCGGCGTGATAATATCTTCTGACTCTTCGCAAGGTTCGCCATGAGCCCGGTACCGACGGTCAGATGTGTAAGCTTCGATGGAAGTCAGTATGCCAGACAAGCTAACGTCCATCCCCTTGGTTGTGTAAGGTAGCTGGACGAGTCGTTTCCCCCTGAGTGCACGCCAGGTAAACTAAAATACCACGAACAGAAATAAAACAAAATACTTCTTCGCCTCTTGTTCAATGTTATATCCTGGACTTGGGTCGTTGCTCAGGTTTATTACTCTGGCAAACCTGTCGAGGCAGTTTCCAACAGCTATGTCGAGTGTTTCTCCAAAGATCCGGTAGCATTGCCGTGAATATGCGATGACTTGCGTGTTGCCACCAGATACGTATAGTACCACTGGATTCTGAGCTCCAGTGACTTGCCGTCCCATTTCGATATCTGTTTCGACAATATCAATGGAAGCTGCATACCATGATTGGATATACCTACGTCCGACACAATGATTGACACCAACAAGGGGTTTCTCGTACAACAATGAGAGGGTGCGAGCAACTAGAGCAACAGACTGCAGAGGTGCACCCATACCGGGGCCTGGAGAAATATTTAAGCACGAGACTTCGCGAGGGATCCGGCTAACCTTTAGTATAACATATACAGTCGAGGTCGTGCATCGTAATGTTTGCTTTTGCGACTGCATCTTTGATCACCGTTAATGCCCACTCTCGATGGTGCTGAGCAGTATCTCGGGGAAGAAATCCCTCCCCGGGAGGTGTGATGTAAGTGTGCCTAACGTTCGACAGCACTTCGGTCGATCCATCTACAGCATGTGTGATGACTCCTGCGCCGAATTTGTTAGCTGACCCCTCTAGTCCTAGTGCGATATATGCCCTGCCTGACGAAGTCGGTGAGTGTTGTTCGTTACGAAACACTTTAATCTCAACTTGGATTCTTGAGCGGAGACTCGCGACGACGGCCTGGCATTGTTCTAGATGTCTGTCTAGTTCTCGTGCTTCAACGTTTGATAAAAGCACGGTCACAGGAAAATGGAATCGAAGCTATGATACAAAGTTATTAGGACTTGTGGACTAGAGTATGCAGTAGTAGTACTGGTAGTCGCTTTAAGTTTGAAATCGATGATCGTGATGCGAATTATGTAAGGAGGTATCTAGTAGGTGACCTACTAGTAAGAGTCAAGTACTGTCCGCGGAGAACCTGTCAACCTCAATGGTCTCTTCAATACGGGGACGTTTTTGTGACGAGCGCATGACAGTCGCTTCATGTTTAATCGAACGCTGAGATGACAAGGAGTTCGTGTTGTTCTGTCCCATCTTTTGCGCCTTCAGTTTCTTATAGAGGTCCTCCTTGAAATCAAGACATGTCAATTTGACGCAGGGAACGCGAAGTTCACCACGCTCATAAGCAGCGCTTATGCCCTCGACCGAACGTGAGTCTTTCGCCTTTCGCTGTGTAGTTTCGCAGTACTTGGATCGAACCTATGGACCAAAATCAAGGGATGACTCGGATGTCTTCGTGATTGAGTATGCTTACTTTGTCCGGGAGCGTCAGCCATTCTTCAACGGTTAAGGGTTCAACACGATGGGCCTGATACTGGCCCATAAGTCTGTAGTTGGTTCTCGCAACCCCAACGAAGAGTTCGTGTACCTCTGGCTGAACGAACTTGTGAATTTCCTCCCCTAAGCCAACAAACATGTACCCAGCCATGCCAGGACTTCTTGGACACCAAGGATTCTCCCACAAGTTCGGGCAAAGGTAGCTTGTTATACCAAATTTCAGTGCCAGAGGCTTTGGCGCTGCGATGCTGAAGAGTTCATAAGCTGATGCCATCAAACATATAGGTCGAGAGCCTACTTTGAAATAAGAGCTTGTGATCCTCCCCCAATTTATGTTGAGATAAAGGGCCGGGTGAAACATACAGTTCCACCATCCAGAAGATCAGGAATTATTTGCGGGGCATTCCTGATTGCCTGGTTTCGAGGAGGTGGCAACCGAGAGGGAGGGTGTACTGCAACAATATCCACTGATATATCCCTTTCTTCCTTCAAGTTTCGGTCGTGAGATGGCCCAGCTGTCGAGGGGCCTCGTACAACTGGCAAATTGGCACCATTGGGCATGCTACGGACAGTTGGGAGAGGATTCGTGTTCACGCCAATCTGGATGGAGTGTTAGTTGGCGTGGCATGATATATATTCACCAAAAATGATCCTACATCTACGCGTACAATCTGTGCAGCTGCTTGAAGGTCACGCGCCAAGACATTCTTTTCTTCATCCAACTCATGAAGCCGTTGTTCCAGTGTATTAACCTAAAAACACGTGTTAGGCTGCATCGAGTCAATGAGTTAGTTTCGAAATCACCCTCTGCTGCTGCGTAGCAACATCCGTCTTGGACACCTTTAATAATTCATGCAACCCATCGCGATCTTTCGTTGCAAGCTGTAGTACTGCATTCTGACAACGCGTCAATACATAGAATATTCTAGCAATCGCATCGATATGCACTCGACATACCGCGCTCTGCAATTGCATCATATCAAGCTCGAGTTTCGCGTTTCTGATACGAAGCTGTGGGTAATTAGGCGAGGGGAACGTCAAAGAGATCGCGTCTATGTACCTCATCATTTTCATTTTGCTTCAATGCATTCAACCGGTCGCGTTCGGTCAGTGCCTCTTCTACATTTGCGAGTCTCTCGCGCAGGGCAGTAGCTTCCTTTTTCGCCCCGACCAGTTGCCCCAGAGTTTCGATGAGGTACTCGTTACTATCGTGCGCCATCCCAGGCTGTCGAGGGAAAACGATGCGGGGGCTTAGCAGGTCGTCGCGAACGAAGGATCCGGCCTTCGGGGCGCGTATGTACTAAATAATTCTTTAGCTCCGCGGAGGACCATCTTCCTTCCATGGATCTGGAGCGTTAGGAGAGACTATAAACTCCGCACAAAAGGCTTCATGCTTTCATCACACAAATCAACAAAAACATAACGCATGCATGTGATAAATGTAATCTAGTCTAGAAACAATGGGTAGACCTCAAAGACCCGAAAACATTACTTTTTAGAGCATGAATGTGAGAGGATTTTCGAGGTAACCTTTGAACGCAGTCATCCAGCGAGCAGCCACAGCACCATCCACCGTCCGGTGGTCCGAGCTCAGCGTCACCTTCATCATGTTCACGGTCTTGAAACCACGCTCCTCCTCAGGAGCTGGGACGATTGTTGGCTGCGTGGTGCCAACAGCAAGGATGCACGATTGGGGAGGGTTGATGATGGCAGTGAAGTGATCGATATCGTACATGCCAAGGTTAGACACCGTGAACGTGCCACCCTGTCGAAGTAATGAATTTCATTCCGCCAGGATGAAAGCATAACTTACCTGATAGTCTTGAGGAGCGAGCTTGCCATCCCGAGCCTTTTTGGCGAGAGCCTTCGCTTCACTAGAAATAGTTGCCAATCCTTTTGAACCGACATCCTTGACAATAGGTGTAATCAGGCCAGTGGGAGTTGCAACAGCAAGTGAGATATCGGCCTTCTTGTATCTAAAGGCAAGATGAGTTAGACTCGATACATTTGTGTCCGCAGAAGTACATACTGTCGGATGACCTCTCCAAGCCATGCCGAGTTGGCCTCGGGCACGTCATTCAATGCGCATGCAACGGCCTTGAGAATGAAGTCGTTAACACTGAGCTTAGCAGCTTTGTCTTTCTCGCCAAGCGTCTTGTTGAAGACCTCTCGGAGCTTCATCGTCTTGTCCATGTTAATCTGGACGGTAACGTAGTAATGGGGCAGCTCTTGCTTGGACTGCGTGAGACGTGAGCCAATGACGCGACGCATATTTGTAACTGGGATATCGGTGTATTCTGGAAGGGAAGCAGCAGGTGCCGAAGAAGTGGTAGCGACTGCTGCTGCCGCGGGTGGTTGGTACTTCTCAATGTCCTCTCGGATGATGCGTCCCTCAGGACCGGTGCCCTTAACTTGGGCCAAAGGGATGCCGCGTTCCAAAGCAATCTTCTTCGCAATGGGAGATGCGAATATTCGTTCGCCCTTGGCAAGCTCAGGCTTGGCCTGGGATGGAGCAGGCTTGGGGGCCTCGGCTTTGGGAGGCTCAGGTGTGCTTTCCTCCTTGGGTGGGGATGGGGAAGGGGATGGGGCCGAAGGCTCGGAAGCCATTTGAGCTGCACCTGACAGGTCGTCGCCTTCTTCAGCCATGATGGCAATGGGCAAGCCGACAGCGATATTTTTCGAACCATCAGGAGCCTAAATGTGCGCAAGGCAATATGAGAGGATGAAAGCTTGAAGCTTTAAATTAACATACAATAATCTTGGCGAGAATACCGTCGTCCTGGGCTTCCACATCAATGGTAGCCTTGTCCGTTTCCTGTGAACAGATGAGGGACGGAGTGGAAGCCAAAATATGCAACGTACAATCTCGAGCAGCACGTCACCGGCGGTGAATTTTTCACCCTCCGCCTTTTTCCAAGAGGCGATACCACCCTCAGTCATGGTGGGACTCATGGCAGGCATAGAGAACTTGGTGAGGGCATGTCTCCGTGCAGACATGTGCATCTCTATTCAGGATGATGTTAGTTGTAAGCAACATGAAGAAATAGGAATCATACGCCGTGAAAGGACGCGAGCGAGAGAAGAGGAAGCCATTGTTGCTGAACGCTGAAGGAGCAAATGCGCGATTCCTCGAGAACGGAAGTATAACGGTCAGAGTGGGCTGAGATTTTTGAAGTATGTAGTCACAGCCAAATAGCGACAAATCCGAACGACGCGAGTAACATAATACTTGGTCTCCCGACTTTTCCCTTGCACATCGTTCCACGTTATTATTTGGCAGCTGCTCGCTTTAGGCTCCCTTGATTTCCCATGGCATCCGATATCTTACTCCCAGGTCAATTGGTATCGCTTCCGCGTGGTCCAGCACCAAAACTTGGAGGAGGTTTATACTTAAAGGATGGACAAGTTAGAGCGAGCCTAGTTGGTGTCGCACAGTACGAAGGATCTGTTGGTTAATTCTCTTGACGATCCAATCATACTCGATTTTCAATGTGTGCAGACCCTGGCAATATCTCGCATACGATCACATCCACCAGCAGCAAATTCAGTCGTACTAGGGACCGTCACTCGTCTGTCACCTTTACAGGCGATGGTATCCATTTCAGTCGTTGATGGTGTCCCTCTGGCGGCCGGTGAAGAATTTAATGGTGTTATACGCACTCAAGATGTCAGAGCTACCGAGAAAGACAAGGTGAAGATCGGCGACTGTTTTCGTGGTGGAGATGTTGTCAAGGGTGTAGTGGTAAGCTAATCAAGTGAACGCGGTAAATTATTTACTCAATCATCGCAGATTTCTCTTGGTGATGCTCGCAGTTATTACATCACTACCGCACGCAACGACCTCGGTGTTATATTTGCTACCAGTGAAGCTGGTAAGAGTGAAGCTTGCTTCCGTGGTGTACGAATTCTAAACGAATATCTAGGTGCATCGATGGATCCTGTTTCGTGGCAAGAGATGAGGTGTCCTAAGACAGGACGAATTGAAAAGCGCAAGTGCGCGAAACCTGAAACTTTGTAATTCCCGCTACCTTTAGGTAGAGGGTTTTTCTTGTCATGTTTTTTTCACAAATAGACGGGGAACCCATTAAATGGTGGCTCGTACAACCTGTGTCGGGATTAATAGGACGATGCTATGATTACATCAGCATTGCTTTTGCCCTCGGTTACACTCGAAGGTTTCGACGTCGCCGCTTCGCGCGATCTGTCTGCTTCTTCGTCTTTTGTTACTTCTCAATTTTTAGTCCGCCATCTTCGCCGACGAAGTGTTATATATTCCATCTCCTTTCGAGCCATAATTACTATATTGGATGGTTCTACGAATTTCTCCACTGATTTTTCATTCCTTGTGATTGACACGGCGCCAAGCGATGTGGTTTTTGGTCGTGACTGGATGACATATAACAGAGAATCATTGAGAAATCCGATTACCTGCACATGAATGTTGCTTACAATTGATTGATGTCGTTATATGTTCAGATGATAACAATATTAATTCTGTATACGGATCTTTGGTTAACGGTCCCGGGTTCTTCCAAATCTGATGACTCTGTCAAAGCAGAAGGCAGGATCCGAGAGATATTGTTCGAAACTCCTATGTCGCTGTCACTGTTTCCAGCTGATGGTGTTCAATTATCACGAATCGCGTATGATCACGGACTGCGTATAGAAGAAATGAAGGCCAATCTTCTGCGTCATTTTTTTTCCGGCGTTTGCATCGAAGCAGGAGCTGTGCAACGTGCTCCTCAATTGGCTTGCGCATTGATTTCTCAGGGATTTTCAGAACAACGTTTATTACTTGGTTATATACTCCGTGAGGTTTTATCTCTTTATCATCGGCGTTGTCTGTCTTAGGGATATGGTCCAGGCTGCGGGGGAAGAAAATCGCTTGTTCATGCCAACCGCGGAGATTTGATTCGTTTGCTCGCTGTTCGTTGGATTTGAGGCTTTATCTTGAAGTAACTAAGTACTATTTAGGTGTGACTCGGTAGCGGGCTCTGCTACGGATGTGGCCCTACACGACTTATTACATGAATGATATCTATGTTCGGGAGTTGCAATATTGTTATGGATGATCATTGAATTATGTAATCATAAGTGTGGCATAGTTGTGGACGTCAACCAAATGTTGGAAGGCACAGGTCAAGAACCAAGTTGCAAGCATTTCTCCTGTTTCCACCAATTTTCCTTTCTCCTTTGATATTTTCTGGTTGTGTTTCTAGGTTGTACTTTATTTCTTTACAGGGTCCATGACGGCCGTTCTGTCTCCTACAGATGCCCTACGCAGAGACCCAATAATGGCCTCCTTAGAAGACAAGTACTCATGCCCTTCTTGCCACACTCAATCTGATTTCCTAACTATGTTCTCCAAACAGTTACTCCTCCACGGACTGGAAAGCGAAGTACAATGAAGTCGCAGATATGCTGGCAGAGACTCGTGCCGAACTCGATGAATTTCATACATCTAGTAAAGAGCTTGAGGAGGAGTTAATCAAAGAAATAGACCGTACAGAGAAAGCACAGCAGGATCTCAAAGTCAAGGTCGCAAAGACAGAATTAGACCGAGACGAATGGAAGGTATTTATCTACGCGTCTTCCGAAACCAGTTCGCTAATTAACCCTTCATAAAGTCCAAATTTATATCGCTACAGACCACGCACAATACAACCACCACCTCCCTGCAACGAGAGTTAGATACACTCAGGCAGGAGTCTCAGAAATTGAAGGTCAGATTGCGCGACCTGGAGTTGGGCAATGATGACCTCGAGAGAAATGAGCGTGTGGTCGCGTCAAGTCTCGCGGATATAGAGACAAGATATTCCAAGGCGCTGGAAGAAAAGATATTACTCGAGCACGAACTCCTTGACAAGGCCAATGTGGAAGAAGAACTACAACGTGTCAAGGATGAGCTACGAGGTGTGTCATCTTGGATTGCATGGGGATAGAGCACTCACCATTCTCTGCTAGATTCATCTGTAGAAATTTCTATCCTCAAGGATCAGCTAACAGCTGCTCGTTCTAGGGCAGCGAGCATTGTGACCGAAACTTCCAGTTCCACCACCGTTTCATCACTATTTCCTCCTCCTTCGACGGCTTCATCGGATGACAATCTGCTTAGTACTCCGCCACCGCCAGATCTTGAACTATCTGATCTTTCTTCCAACGAGAAATCCTCTATTTCTACCCCTACTCGCCCCCCTTCTACCGCTGCCAGCTCAAATCATGGACAATCCGTCCTACTCCAGCGCGCAGGTTTCCAACTGAGCAAACGTAACCCTGATACTTTCCTCGCCTTCATTGATGACCCGTTCAAGCACCCTTCCAACCCTTGCTGCTTCACGCAACTCTCCCCGGACTCCTGTCCTTGTTCCACGACCTGCTGCTGTTACTGCCAGTTCTAGCGTATCCAACATCACTGCCGTACCCATGATGGCATCCAGAAGCAAGGGTGTTCAAATGGTTTCCGAAATGCGTGCTCGTGTCAGGAATCTAGAACAGAAGATTCACACACGTGTCCCTCGCTTACGGATGGGCAGCAATGCTGGGCGGCAGGGAGCGACAATATCCACGATGGCCTCCACATCCACTATATCCTCTACATTGTCATCCAAGAGTACCTTTTCACGTTCTGTGATACCGGACAGCAAACTTGGTAGACCGACTCCACAGCGACTTGGCGTAGATACTGCTTTGGCAGGTGGTGCGACCACTCCCAACCCTAATAATGCAGGATGGGTTCTCATTATGGACGATACTACTCCCTCTCCAAATAAGGACGCTGAGGAGGAACCCAGACGCTCATCCAGTCCCTCACCCCCCAGTGCTTTTCACCGTGGAGTTCCTTCGTCGGCATCATCTCCTATTTTCTCCAAGCCCAGTCAATTTGGCCAAAGTACAATGACCCATAGTCGTCGACCTCAATCACGCCTCTCTGGAGCCAGCCTCAGCACTACTGCAACAATGAGTTCCATCCCTACTCCTTCATCTCGCCCCGCAACTCCCACTTTCCTTCCCATTCCGATCTCTCGTCCAGGAGTCACTGGATACAAGAAGTCCACCGCGCCAGGGACTGGTCCGTATGGCGGTCTACCGAAACGTTCCTCCATAGGTTCCAGCAATGCTGGGTCACCCACTCCTTCTTCGGATTCAGAATTCCGTACTCGTGAGCGACCGTTCTCATACAACGGGAAAGTCCAGAACGACTTGAAATCGCTACCGCACCCCAACGTGACAGTTCGGGCATCATCTAGAATCCCATCCTCAGCCAGCAGTGCCTCGATATTGTCACAAAGTAGGATTGGTCGACCTGCTGGTATCACCGGTGCGTGGAAGAGCGGCGGATTAGAGCTTCCTAGTCAGGAAAATGGCGGTTTGTTAGAACCTGACAAGAAACCTCGGGGCAGGTCCGCGAGCAACATGCTCAATTTTGGACGTGGCGGCGCTTCTTGATTTTTCTTTCAGAATATCTCATTTTCCGTGTGTGACACGCTATGCTGACTTTGGAGCGGCGCACTCTGACGATCATTTAGACTGCACGCACTTTAGGTCTCTAGGACCACTACTCCATGCCCACTCGTTTTCGCGAACTATTCTGCAGGGTGTACCTGCTGATCCATGCCTCCTATGACATTAATGACAGAACACAACGACTACCCATTTACCAGCGACACTTCGTGCTTCTCACTTCCGCTGGTACCACGATACATTACTTGTTTCCGATCTGTTCTCATATTTTTCTTTTTTTCCATCTGTCATTTTATTTTTCTCTGCGGAATTGTGTGAATTATTCCTAATGATCATTTACGTAACCATAATGACAATGCCTCTAAGCCACCGTGACGTCCACTGCGTTCAGTGACTGCAGTCCATTTGGACTAACTTCAAGTATATAAGTACCACCACCCAAACTCCTCCACCGTGCAATGTCTACCCCCGGTCCATCTGAATCATCTCGCTCGCTAAATTCTCAACAAGTGCTCGAAGAAGATGAGTACACAGCAGCCTTGTCTCACATCATAGCGAGAGACTTCTTCCCTTCTCTCGTGCATCTCGACGCGACCAACGAATACCTTGATGCTGTATCATCGAGAGACCCCCACTTAATCAACGCATCCGTGCGCAGATTACAAGAAGTTAACAGTACCCCCGCCACCTACCGCGGACGACCATGGCAGACGCCATCCGCGACGCCCTACGGTGCTGGCCCTTCCGAGACACCGTTACGCACGCCACGCGGGGAGCCAGTGATAAAACGCCCGCGGTATAACACAGACACGAGTCTAGACAACTTCCAGGCGCGGTATACCTCGGAAGACAACGCTAGCTTTACGCAAATTATGGATGAGGAGAACCGGAAGAGGAAGGAGAGGTGGGGCTGGGCATGGGAGGCACAGAAGAGAGTCGAGGATCAGAGGGATAAGATGATTGAGGCGAGGGAGAGGATGATGATTGAGCCTGCCCCAGCACCAGGTGTGAGAGAGAAGTTTGTGATCGAGGCTCCTACTGTCGCGGGACTCATCACGCAAAGTGGAGAGTCAGTGAAGGAATCGGAAGGTGAAAGTCAAGATGCGAAGGACAACGATAATGGAAAGGGAAAGGAGGTGGCTATCCTCAGTGAAGAAGACGAGCCTATGGACGTTATGGCGCCAAGGAAAGATACTCGTCCGGCCGGCGTTGATGGCTGGAATTTCAAGGTGTGTTTGGTTCAGACGGGATTTTCATTTCATGGCTGAATTACTGGATTACAGGCCCGTAATTCTCTCATGTTCTCCCCTGACGCCGACTTGTCTCCGTACCACCGGCGTACATCGAAAGCTAAAGCAAGCGATGATCTCGGCATCATAACACATGTGAATACACGTCTACCAGAACAGGATGAAGGAGATTCTCAATCACGAGCTGCATCCGCCCCACCAAGTCCCACTCGCAGTCGAATTGATGCCGCCATTACTGGCACGCCATGTAAGTTTTATTTCGCGTTGATCAATTTACTTTTCTCTTAACCACCCTCACTAGATCGGCCGCGGTCCCCCACCAATGAATTTTCACTTGTACCCAGCCTACCTTCACCTACCGCTGCTGAACTGGGCCCTTCTGCCGTCAATCAGCTCATGACATGGGGAACCCTTAATGCAACTCCACGGATATTGTCAAAGTCCGATGATCCAGCAGAAGCCTTGCCACCGCCTAGCACACCTTTCCATATTGCTGCGCCGTCGAGCCGCGAGGCATTATCTCACAAATTATCCGCCCATGCTTCAAGAAGCCTTCGCGCGAAAGCTGTCCTCCTTGGGGGGCCAACCCCAATTATTGGACGCACACCAGCCCGAGGAGGTTCCTCAAAGCCAGGTTCTATGGGCCCTCCAAGTTGGACTCCGCGGAGAGCTGACGCACCTGGCAATCTGACACCTGCAGGAAAGAGATTGTTGGATAGAACTACGATGGGTACTGCAGCAGCGAGAAGGGCGGAGGCAATGGGTCGAATGTCTGGCTGGGGAAATTTGGGACAGACTGGGGAAAGGGATCTGAACCATGTGCGGTGGACACCGACACCGACAGCTCGGGGAGGATGAGACCCAGCCCGCGGACAGCATGTCTTACGCATGCTTCTGGTGTCGTATTTAGAGGACAATGGAATGTCAAGACTGGGCAGCGTGTTCTCGAATTAGATGATACTACTACAGTGAACAAATCCGGAAGGACAACTACAGGAAAGTCGGAAGATGGAAATATGATGAATGTCATGATCCGGATATCTTGCGACGTTTTGTGGCCGGTGGTACATCCTTATCGACGTTCTTAATAGAATCCTTTGCCTTTGATTCGCTAGGTGTTGGAACATTAGATTTCGGTCTTTTCTTCACTACAACACCCTTCAATGATTTCTTGACATCTTTCTTGGATACCACGACGGGAGCTTTAGGCTTCTCCGGAGTATCATCACTCTGTTTTCGTGGTTGTGCCACAGGTTGCGTAGGCTTGTTGAGGTCGTTTTCCCTAGCTGCAACAGCTCTTTGCAGATTCTCAATGTCAGCGACGGATGGATAATGAGTGGAAGCATACTTTCTGAAGTCTGAAAGCTCCTCGCCGTCCTGTGCTTTCCGGAGGCGTTCTTCTTCGGCCTGCTTTTCTCTGATAGAATCTAGAAACATGATCTCGTCCTCTTCCAGTGCTCGAAATTGATTCGCTACAATTGGGCAAGTCAAGATCACCATGGAAATGTATCATTCCGACTTGCCTAACTTCGTCTTCTCCTCCCATTCTTCCTGTTTCGCGGCCTAACACACCTATTAATTTACAGAATGAAGAGCAGTTGAGGGAACGCACCCTGTTCGCAGCTAATTTCTATCCACAGTTCTGTTTCAAGTGGACACTCGAGGAAGAGCAGTGTCACTCACCTCTGCTAAACTTCGACCATCGAAAGAATCTTCCACAGGCTGCGGCGGAGGCACCTGTCCCAGCCTAGCATAGTTCAGCTTCATGCGTCATTTTGCTTCCCAAGGCTGTATCTGCTGCGCACCTGGCATATGCTGCTTTCCACTGATCTTCTCTGCGTGCCTTTGCCTCTTCTAGGTCGTTTTGAGATATGAATCTCGAGCCGACACCGCCGACTGGTACTGAGGGCAAACCGTCCTCCATGTGTTAAACTTACCGATAATTGAATGACCCCATCGGTGTGACCATGGCCGGCATTTCGGCACTTACCGTCGCTTCACAATATATGTATTCAATGGAGCAGACTACTTTCGTATTGTTGTCGCTCATAACAATCCGGATGGCTTGAACGCTACTGTTCGATAACTGACCGGCGTTCAATCTGCACTAGCTGGTCCATTCCTTTCTATTCTTTTTAAAAATTCCCTCGTCCATGTCTCTATCAGCTGCCAGTATTCGAAAACCTCTATCGATCCCGTCAAACAGCAGTCTTGCAGTATCAGCCCGCAGTCGTGCACTTATAGTACCTTCAGCGACGAGAACCGTCGTTACTGCACCACGTATGAACCTCTGAATGTTAATCGAGCGGTGTCACTTACTTTGTCCAGCTTGGGCGCAGGATGAACCTCCTTCTCCCATAGATGATGACCATCATTTATATGATCAGAGACCATCCGACCTCGCCGCTTCTCGTTCGTCATTTGGAGGATTAAATGGAACTTTGTCCGAGCATCAATCACCCTGGGGGACGTTCGCACGTCCTCGAGAACCTCTGGGAGAGTCATCGAGTCAAGCGGCTGGCAAAACAGGCGCTACCTACCAAAATCGACCACCCTTATCATCATATATTAATCCTCAGTCGTGGAATGTGCCCCACTTTCAGACAGCTTCTCCACTGGAGAAGGGAGCTGCGCATCCTCATGCCGAGTCCTCCGCGCCTTTCACTTTATCTCACAATAAAACGCCTGGTTGGGACACGCCATGGGAACCAACGCGCGATTTCCCTACGAATGATTATTCCCACTTTGGGATGACTGGAGATCGTTCAGATAATGAGTCAGGAGACAGGAAAAAGCGCTTTAGAACCTTCATTCTTACGAATATATATGTGCCATTGGTGAGTGCAATACTGTCTACTCACTCTGTTGTGTGTATAAATCTGCGATCTAGCTATTTAGATTCATCAATATAACGTTTACAACTGCGGCCCTAGCGGTGGCCATCAGGATACGTACTGATCGAATTGCAAGATGGTGTCATGGGAATCGTAGGAAGTTCTCCGTACGTCACTTTGCGCCTTGATAAGTGACAATTTGATGAACATATGTTTGCCAGAACCTTGGTGATAATATTTTCACCTCTGACTTTGGTCCATGTTATGGTGGCAATATATGCAAGTCTCTCTAGCTTGATTTCTCATCACCATCTCATACCATTATAGCTTGAGTATTTTGGCCGTCCTATGGGATTATGGCGAACATCTGCCAAACTTGCACACACCCTCCTCGAAGTTTGTTTCATCTGTGCATGGTCCGCGGCGTTTTCCCTCTGTTTCGACAATTTCTTCACCTCTCTTATCCCCTGTGCGTCGGCAGGAAGCATTGCTTGGTACAACGAACTCAGTCGGCCAGAGCTAAACCTTCCGAACCTTGAGGGCGGAGTGGGAGATATGCTTTGCTACTATCAACTTGCATTGATTTGCCTGGTTGGGGTCGGCCTGGTCACGTATTGCATCAACATTGTCATCAGCCTCTTCAGGATTTTTGAGAAGGTCAAGTCGTACGCTGGTTTTCGCCCTACAATGCCGTTTTAGTGCACTATGTGGCTTATATCCCGGATCACGTAGATATTTATCGGATCCATCGTTTTCGCTTTCCACTTTATGCTATCACTTCATATATATATATTCCTTCATTATCATGGACTACCAACTTAGGCGTTCCTGCACGGTGTATCATCTACATACCTTTCCTCATACACGTGTACTTTTACATGGAGCAGCAATAAAGATCAGACCACTGAATTGGTCGATTGCAGAGTGCTAAATGCCACTGGTACTGACAATCATCATGTCTTCTCGGTTCGCCTGAATGTTCACACGGCAACTTGACGGCAACCCATCCTGCACCCGCCCTTCATCGAATAAGTACGTATGCTCATTCAGTGCTAGTCTTGTTTCAACGATCATCCTTTGGTTCAGATGGCCACCGTGTCCGACCCCGGCGGCGAGTCCTCAGAAGGTGCCCCTAGGATCACGAACACCACTGGGAATTACATCGTCGGCCTCGTTCTCCTCTTCGTCGTTGTCCTATTATGGACTGCGTCCAGTTTCTTGACGCAAGTAAGCACACGAGCCCACTTCTGGGCAGTGATGTTCATTAATTTCATACAGGACATGTATGATGACGGGTACCAGAAGCCATTCCTGTAAGTGCGATTCCTGTCTTGTGGTTGGATCCATATTTACCGTGATGCAGAATAACATATACCAACACCGCGTCATTTGTATTTTACTTGCTGCCATATATCACACGAAGACTATGGGCTGATCGGTGGGGTCTGTCCAAGTCCGCAAGGTAACTTCAAGCAGTATTCCATACTTTAATTGCTAATGTATACCGACTGTAGGTCAACCATAGTTTATCAGCCGCTGGAGCAAGAGCTTGATATCGATGCAGAGCCTGCGGTAATTACGCTATCTATCGCCCTTGCACATGACCCTTCTGACTATCTCTAGGTGGAGCTGATAGCTCCAATTGATCAGGTCGATAGACCGCTAACTGTGAAGGAGACCGCAAGGATGGCCCTCGGATTTTGTTTCCTGTGGTTTGTTGCGAACTGGGCTTTGAACGCTGCTCTGGCATATACCAGCGTTGCAAGTGCAACAATCCTGTCTGGCACGAGTGGTGAGTGTGTCTGTACTACTGTCTTTCATCAACTGTACCAATATGCCATCCCTGGGAGGGATGTTCACTCTTGCCGTTGGACGTATGTTCCGCGTGGAAACCCTAACATTGGTAAAGATTGGAGCTGTGCTTACTGCGTATGTAGTTATTTCGTCTTCTTCATGGATGAATCGGCTCATTGACTTGTAACAAGTTTTGTTGGTGTGATCCTTGTTGCTATTTCTGACGGGTCTCCCGACGACCAGTCAGATGGAATAGGGTCATCAATAATTTATAAGGCGGCTAACTCATTACCAGTTTTGGGTGATTTCTTGGCTTTGATGTCGTCTGTGTTTTATGCATTCTATGTTGTCTTCATCAAGGTTCAGATTAGGGAGGAGTCGAGAATTGACATGCAATTGTTCTTTGGGTTTGTGGGATTGTTCAACATAGTCCTATCTTGGCCCGTGGGTGTTATCCTGCATCTGGTTGGAATAGAGCGCTTTGAGATACCCACTACTCATAATGCTGTTGTTATCATTCTATTGAATGTGAGTTTCTGTCGTTCATGTTTCAGTCTTGGGAGTTTACATGTTTCAGATGTTAATCACCTTATCGAGCGACTACCTATACGTTGTTGCGATGCTGAAGACCACACCTTTAGTGGTGACAGTCGGTCTCGGTCTCACCATTCCGGTCGCGGTCATCGGGGACTCCTTCCTTGGTAAGCCTGCCGCAGCGCAAGTACTGGCAGGCGCCCTCCTGGTTATTGTAGCCTTTATTGCAGTCGGCGTCGAGAACGCAAAGCCAAGTGAAGGCCGTGACCTTCTTTCTGGGATTTCGTGGACGATGCTCGCGCCCAGCAGTCCCGGGTTCGGCTTGAGCACGAAGATCCCCCTGAATGAGTTCATGCAAAGCTCATGTTCGGATACAGTCGTATGTCTCTTGGAGCCACATTCTAGCACGATGCCATTTACCATTTTATATCGACTGTACTGCTTAGACTAGATCCAAATTTGGAGCGCTATATCTATCTATATATTTGGTTTTCGAGGGTAATACTCCGGGTAAAGCGATGCTGAAGTCTGGTGTCGCTACATGAAAGCTATGAAGCGGATTCGGCGCTCGTGCACATGTGACTCGGGGACTGATCAAGAATGGTTTGGCACGACCGCGAAGGGAAGGGTTTAATAGTAATACGCTACACTGACGGCGTTGTTACACCTAGGATCTGTTTACACTTATTAGGATCAGAAGCTTTTAGCATCTTACGTCATGTACTGGACGTTTGATTCTCGGAATCTATCAAGATGGTGGGCAATGAGCCTCATTGCTACACATCTCACTGATATTCATTATAGCCTAGAGAGCGCAGGAAACGTATTTCAGCCCATGAACCTTCCGCTAAGCTTGCCCGGCGACAATTTGCAGTGCAAGAGAATGCAGTAGAAGCGGTCGAAGTAGGTGCCGCGGTAGAGGTTTCAGTGCGTCTTATCATTTATTATACAAGTTTAAATTTACTGTTGTGCTTAATCTCGATACTCGTCAGGGGGAAGTGATATTGCAAGAAATGTCCACAGCAGGCTACTGAGCCTCGTCACTCAATAAAAAAGAAAGAGAAACAACAGCTCAAACACGAAGCTTTCATTGAAAGTAGGCTTCATATTTCCGATCATCATTCCTCTTCTCATCTTGTGTTTTAGAACTGAAATCTAAGACATCCCCGTACTCGAAAGTGCAGAGACGCCGATTCAATAGACGACAACGAGAACAAGTCGGTGGCGGACTTGATGACATTGGCGCTGTTCTTTCAGCCATTGATACGGGTGACTCGCCGGAACAAGGCAGTCCAGTAGCTGAAGAGACAAAGGATGCTCGCGCTCACAAAGTTCAACCGAAAACGCTTCATGATTGGAGAGGGCAAGGGAATGCCGCTAAAGAAGAACCAGCGAAAACGTGCTTTGTGAGTTCATACATTTTCTCTACTTTTGTCTGCTTGTGTTAATCCGCTTTTCAGGGAACTTGAGAAACTTCGACACCCATTGATACTCTCAAATCCACAGTACTCGTCTAACCCATTTCAAACGATCCGCACTCATGCGCAGAATACACTCGTGAAGCGTGCTGATGTCCCAAATGCGCAATAAATTCGATGTACGATAATCTAAATGTACGAGAGTCTACTGCTACTACATTCATGACTATACCTGGTGTTCCGAGACTTGCACGGTGATGATGGATGATATGCGACCATCGGTGTAATGCCAATGTCCCCGATTTTTGCCGTCCAGGTAGATGTCGAGGAGCGACGTATTTACTTATTCACGAGGAAGTTATCTAGCGCATTGTTCGGGAAGTGTATGGATGATAAGAGTTTGGATGACTCGTGTGAGTGTGGTCGTTCGAACCCATCTATATATTAGCGCTCATTTCAATGATATGCATACTTAGGAAGTACGCGTCAGATTTCAAGCAAAGCAAAGATATGCGATACAAATCTGAAAGCACTGACTTGTTTATTTTCCGACAGTATCAAACAGTACCGTGTACTGTGCTATGGCACAAATTTCCAAGTTTGATCGTTTGGGATATATCACCAAATACTGTACATGTCAGTGGTGCTATAAGAAGCGTTCGTATTGATAGGAAACGATAGGCTATATATACCTGGTGAGCATGAATCCATCTCCTTTTCCGGTAGCCGAGGCATATCATATCCTCCTGTTAGAATGTGGCAAATAACGCAGGTTTGTTTTGTTCCCAGACCCCATGGGGACCGTTTCATTATTCGACGCCTTGAAATTCCCAACGATATGATCTCAGATGAGTCAGTACCTTTGCCTTGTGTTTCGGAGGCATTGCGCGCGTTCATTGTCGTAGATCATAGCCTCTCAATGACTGTGCTCCGGGTCCCGTTTTTTTGTTCACGGTGGACACGCGCCCAAACACCACGGGGACCATCTGATACTTCAGGATTCAGCGCTCGTTTAATATAACAGGGCTACGGTTGGCTTGTTTTTTGGGTGATTATGCCTTTATTCCGTAGATCGGCACTATTTCACTGACAATGGTTGAATGATTGATGACTTTCATCCACAGCTTCATGTAGGAACTGGTTCCAGGTAATTGCAACTCCGTGGATCACTTGAATCGCAAATGGCCCTGACTTGCTTCTTGGCCTGCACTGTTTTGCTATGCACTCTCGTTCTGTTCGCTTGCTGATCGAAGTAGTTTTCGTACATTAATAGCCCCACTCAATTATATTTTATTTCGCTCATTTGTCTCGTGCAAGCAATATGCATTTCATATATCAGTGACAGACTGTGTGATCACTACAGAAAGAAAGTAAATCAAGTATTTTATTGTGTATCTACAGGATTAAACTGGCAGTTGCTGAGATTCGATTGCAGACGAGCTTGCAAGTCCATCGGTGCACCTCCTTGCAGTGAACTTTCCCCACCGAAAACACATATCTGCTGTCCCAAATGTGTTTGACAACTTCCCATTAGCAATGGACACATACATGTTCTCGCCAATCCAGATGTAGTACAAGTCCGAGTCACTGCAATCCCCTTCATCAAATCAGTATTACGGCAAGTCGAGTCACATCCCGGAGCATGTTAACGTTGACACTCACCTCATGGCCGACCTACCCCAGCACCCCTGCCACACATCGGCCACACTTTTACACCGATACAGCCTCTGCACGACGTAGAATGTATGCGATGAGGGTACTGCGCTCGCATTGAACAAAACTCCGCGACATGTTGGAATTGAGATACACAGCAGGTTCCAACATATCATTTTGTCATTCAATCATCTACTCGTTTACCACAGCAACAATAAACGCCCATTTACAGGAAAATAAAATTGACTTTCTGTAGGAAGGCACATGGTTGATGTCTACATCCTGTGCCATTTTCCCCTCCCCTGCCGATGGCATGGTTTACATCCTAGTTGTTTAATCTCGCGAACGTTTCGTGTCAAAGTTATTCCCTTTTATCCCTCGCCAAATGTATGCTCATAACCCCACTGCTTTAAGTTGCACCTCCTTGTGGCTCTTCCTGTATGTTCACATTGCATTTGCTTCAGTCCTAACTTTGACCCCTTTTGCCGAACATGGCAGTGTCCCAGCGAGACATGACAACCAGATACGCATGTATCGAGGTTCCTCAGGTTCCGTTAAGCTCCCAGTGCAAGAACCATAACCTTGAGGTCAGGGTAGTTATCTTAATACTGTGTTTTAATTATATTTTGTACAGAACGAGGGCACAGATTCTCGTAGGAAACCAGCTATCTGGCCTCTCTTATCAGTCAGGGCAACACTCAATAGTGCAATTTGTACAGTACAGGCTCGTGTTGCTGGATCCGCGATGTGTCGTTTCCATCTCGCTAATTCTTTTCTTTTGGAAAACCTCACCTGTGTATTATCATCTTGGGGCTCTGCCCGGGCCATTGACCATCAAACCACAACCCCTATCGCAGCAGCTATCGGAACGATGCTGAAGGAAGAATCTGATTATGCGTAACGCGAACATGACGCAAGCGACCTTGCAAATCCGCTACTGCATGTGCGCGACCGACGCCACGACAAGATGAGCTTAGGGTTGAGTACATCAACTGGGGAAGGTTTTTGCAGATGTAAATTAACCTCCAACTCGAATCAGACATTAACACTCGACATCGTATGAGATCCACAGGTCGTCTATTCGCAACACAGCAACAACACGTTACAAATATATGTGGTATGTAATAAATAAGGTATATGCAGTATCATACAAAAAGTAGCTCAGACTCAGGTATCTGGCTCATCCCCTGTGCGGCTCATTCCAGCACTCCAAACTGTACTCCCGCTCCCACCTCCGCTCCTTCTGCTTCTACGGCTTCTCCACTCCTCTCCAAGGCTCCTCGGGGGCTCAGTAAAACCTCCCGGTCTACCTTTGGCAATCTCATCAATGAGCATTTGCTCATGCGCATCTAATGCCGCCAGGGAGTTCTCTGCCTCTGCTTGCTCCAGAGCCTCATGCGTGAGTTCAGACCGCCCGTCACCAATAATGCCAAGTCCATTTGTCGCTTGATGACTATTGTGTGTCGAAGGCCCTGAGTTAATAGATGAAGTTTCGGAATGACCAGTGGTGGATCGTGACCTGAACATTGAAAAGAGACTGGCTGTAGCAGTCTGAGGGCTCTCGGGGGTCGAATAACTCTTTTGTATGGACACCAATGGAGAAGGAGCAGGTTGCTCAATACCCATGAGTTTCATGGTTGCATTAAGCCGCTCTCTTTCCCGCCGATCCTCCTCGTCTTCATGGGTCTCCAGTTTGCGTGCGCTAGTCATGGGTGCGGAAGTTGACTTCAGCGTAAGAGGTCGCAAATTAGCTGGTTCGGGTTTCTTCTCTGCGCCGCCGAACAAAGAGAAGTTCTTCCAGTCGATAGACATAGAACGTCGTTGAGATGTCTTCGGGGAAGAGGTATCGGAAATGGGAGGTGGTGACGATGGCGTCTTCTCGGGAGCGGGGGTAGGGGCCGAGGTTGCTCGAGAGAAAAAGGCTGACTGTGGTCGAGGTTTGGATGCTTTCGCTGGTGCACTGGCAGTGGTTGTTGCACCCAGAGAATGAGACTTAGAATGCGTGTTTGGAGACTTCTCATAGTCCACTGAGAGGACATGCTCGAAACCTTCTTCTGCAATGATTCTGTCGATGATTTTGGACGCATATAAAGAAAGTGCCTTGTTGGCATCTTTGAGAGTCTTGACTTCTGATCGCAGGGCCTCTAAGTCTGTATTTGAGTCTGGCATGTCAGAAGTGGCGGCTTTTTTGGTGTCCGTAGATACCCTCTTTCGTCTTCCTTTGCTACCAAGAGCTCGATCGCCGTCGATGGAATCTCCGGAGAGAATGTCCTTGTTCTCAGCACGGCCAAGTTCAGCAGCCAAGTCAAGTCCTGGACCGGTGATAGGAAGGTCGGCAAGAGACTCTCCGCGCGGGGCTCGACTGGGAGAATGTGACGCCGAGTCATTCCTGCGCACATGACGTCCGTGGCGGTTTGAAGATGGCGAATCAGTTCTGAAACCTTGCTCCAAATCATCATCCTCCATCATCTCTTCCTCGACCCTGTCCAACACGCTCCTGCTCGTACTCCTAAGACTGCCTACGTCCGCGCAGTCGTCTGCCACCACTTCATCGTCATCGTAGCCGCCGTCCGTTGTGTTTGGGGCGCCACCGACTTGTTTTAAGAGATCAAATTGGCCACTTAACGTCTTCTCCCGTAACAAGATCATGTAACTCTCGTTGTCCTCTTGTAATTGATTGTTGACTCTCTTCAAATCCACGAGCTGCACTTGTAAAAGTACGAGAGTACTTTGCAAGGATGTATAAGATGTTGATAGGGTCGAGAGTTCAAGTTTGAGAGCGGTCATTTCAGCTGGTTCGCTTTCTGGATCGTTGAGGTCCTGCTTAGTAGAATAGTGCTGGTCCTCGTGATTGCTAGGGACAGCGACTTCTGATGCCTCCGCCTCCGCCTCAACGTCGGTGCTGAGGGAATCGGGGCGAGAAGAATCCATAGTAAGGGTTGCATCAACAAATCGGGGCGGTTCAGAAACTTTGCGGGCTTGCGTAAGAGACTGAATCCGTGATCTGAGGTGCTGTTCGTTGTCATAGGCTGCTTGGCGCTCTGCCTCGAATGTTGACGTCTACGAATCATTCATGTATGTATGAAGTATGAGAAGAGACAAAAACGGACCTGCTCATTATATCGTCTTTGCAGATCTCGCTTCTCCCGCTCAAGCTCCCTGACTTGTGCTCGCAACTTGTCAGAGACTTCGATACGGGCTGCCATCTCCTCTTCCATCCGCGCCTGATCAACGTACAGATCGTTCAAGCGAGATTCTGCCAAATTCAGGGCAGACATGACATTGTCGTTCTCAGCTGTCAGACTAGCAATCGTCTGATCCTTATTTTGGACTTGGACGAGCAACTGATGTGGCGGTCAGTGAAGCACTCTCTCTCGGAATTATGAACGCACCTGTTCCTTCTTTTCGGTCTCATGTTTCAGGGCAACATTCAGCGACTCACGAGACTCTGGTCCCATGGTTGGTGCTGCTTTCGTAGAAGAGCGGCGTGAGATCGCTGCGCCCTGTGAATTTGGGGTACGAACAGAAGCCAGAGCTGGACGGGGTGTAGAAAGGCTCTTCGCGGGGGGAGGCGACGTGGCGACACTAGATGGGCGTCTGGAACTCGGTGGAGTGGCCCGAGAAGTCGGGACACTATTCATGGTGCAGTTCAGATATTAATGAATGTTCCGGCGAACGATGTGAAGTGGCGTAACGCTGGTATCTGAGCGCCCTAGAAAGTTATTGGTACATGAATTTGGCTTGCAGGCCAGAGTTGATGTGCTGTGAGTATGTATGTGCTTGGTCAAGTGAGCTTGTCATGCGAAATCATGTCTTTCGGGTCCAGAACGGGTGTCCAGTAGTAAGAACAATCCACTGCCGTAACAAACGTCTTGCGGCACAATGCAAATCTAGTAGTAAGTGGCTCTCATCGACCACGGCATCTTTCAGTAAGTCTGTTTTATCAGGGTGCTACAGGCTTGACATTTCACTTTAGAGCGCGGATGGCTTCCTTGCTAAACGAGATTCCTCGAGAGTCCCTCCAAAATGTAAGTTCATTCCCCCCGTTGTCAAGGGTAACTTAGCTCAATCATAGTCAGTTGCTTTCCTCCGTAAGGGTATACAGTAAGATCTAACACATCGCCTCATTTGATGTCTCCAGTGACCGAATCTCGTCAGCTCCGCCTTTCGGATATCACATCTCAGCCGAAGGTTATGCTCCTGCATCGCTACTTTCATCCCTCAGCCGCGGAGATGTCATAGAGGTTCAGGGTCCTGCTTCATCAGGGAAAACCCATCTCTTGTATCATTTCGTACTGCTCTGCATTGCTCCGTCAAGGGAAATGTCCATCGACTTTGGGGGGAATGGATTGGCTGCAGTCGTCTATGACACAGATGCATCATTTGATGTCGCAAGACTTCATCAGTTGCTGTTGACACGTTTGTCGCTTGTTCTCCCTCACAACATCGAGATGGCACGACGTTTAACCGAGGAATCGCTGCACCGTCTACATGTCTTTCGGCCAACTTCGCTCCTCCAACTCGCCACCAGTCTTCTACATCTCCCATCGTATCACAAGGTCTCCATACCAGAACATGAAATTGGCCTTCTTGCCGTGGATTCAATGAGCGCATTTTATTGGACCGACCGTTTCATCGCAGAGCAGATGCGCAACATGCCCCAAAGGGAGCCACACCCTTCATCGGCAAACCCACTCCAGCATGTGCTCACGGCACTTGGGCGACTTCGCTTGTCTCATGCCCCTTTCATAATATTGACTAATTGGGGTTTGAATCTCGCCTCGCGATCCAGTGGACCGGTGACGTTTTACAAGCAACACTTACATTCATTCCCTGTTTACTCTGGAAACCATGACGCGAACGCTCCGCCCAGTTCGATGGTGGGCGATCTTCCACCAGTGCCCATGCCGCTTCCCCTTACGCACCACATTACCTTATCCCCGGTGTCCATACCTCCTTTTGCCCCAGAGATTTCCCTGCGTGATGCCGTCCAACAGGAAATAGAGTATCGCAGAAGTATGGTACAAAAGGGAGAAATTACAGGTCTTGTCAGGACTATGGGAAGGCAAGAGATAACCCGTTTGACTCTTTGCATCACACCTGAAAACGTTCATATCGGGCACTTGTGATGCATTTTGTAACTTCTTTAATTGTTAGTCCGCTGATACTAAGGTATTTGACACTTTGATGTATGTTACATACGGTTCGATTAAGTACTTCCCCTTGCGTAGGGGATATAGTAATTAATGTAAGTTGTGCTGCTACAGTTGTCAATTGAAAGTTAGTTGGTTCCAATAGCTAGTCATGTGTAGAATTAATAAAGCAAGGTATAGATATAAGTTAGATTCAAGACGATTATTTCAATCATAAGATATTGTGGACCGCTTCACAGCAGAGAGGCGTAGATCTTGTCGAGTTCAGCTTGATATGCCTCCTCAACAGCCTTGCGCCGAATGTTGCCTTTAGTCGCAGTGCGAGGAAGAGATCCTGAAGGCACTACAATAATTAAATTTGGGTTTGTGATCTGCTCATGGAGGTAGCGCCGGGAGTGAAATTGGCGAGTTTTGCGGATGATGTCCCGCTTGAGCTTCCCGGAGTCGACACCAGGAGCAGGCTCAACAAAAAGAGCGGGTGACGGACGCCCGGTTCCCACGACAATGCATTCTTCGATGAGGTCACCGCAGGTAGCTCGAATATTATCTTCGATTGCTCTACATATCTCGTAAATCAATGACTTCGAATCCCACAGCAAGTCAGACGTACTTTGTATCACACCGCAAGCTATTTTCGCTCTTGATCCAGTCATCGTTGCGACCACGGAATGCATATGACCCGGGCATAATTTCCTGGAACAAATCTCCGGTGTGGAAGTGACCGTCACTGCTGCGCAAAGACGCGTCCGGGCAGTCGTCAGAGCTGGAAAGAATAACAAGCTCCAACATCTGGGCTGACGTCTTGTGCTCTGACTCGATTTGAGTGTCGGCATCAATGGGTAGAAAGCCATAAGATGTTCCCGGTATAGGACGAAGAAGAGGTGCATCCCGGCCTTTGCCACCCATAGAGAGGAGCATTGCACCACACTCGGTGCTGCCGAAGAGGTTCTAATTCCTCAAGGTTAAGCTGAGGATGAAAATATGCTTAGACGAATCTTACCTTCAGGTTCAATCCATTTTTGTATGCCCAATCCTCATCCTCCCGAGGCAATGACAATCCGCTGAGTAGAATTTGATCAAGACTTTGAAGGTATCCAAGAAGTTTGCGGTTTTGCCGCGAGTTGCGAAGGTGAATGGAAAGGAACGTGGAAAACTGGTTCAGGCGATTGAGCTGGCAGTGGTGGATCATATCGATCAATTCTTCTGAAGAAAACCCAATTTTCGTTGGCTGAATGACGCAAGACCCGTGTTGCAAACTGCCAATGAGCACTAGAACCATGTCAGAAAATAAAGCATAAACGATTCGACGTAGGGCTCACTGAATGTTTGAGCGATGTGACACATGCTGCCCCTGGAAAAGAGTCAGGAAGGGAAGAGTAATACAGGGATAATGGACATACATCCAAACAGAAACGTCTTGCTGACGCGGATTTATGGGAGTGCTGGTCACCTTAGCCTTCGCCACAATCGCATCGAGCCAGCGAGAATTACAAGGGACGAGCTTGGGGCTGCCTGACGTAGAGCCACTTGTGTGGAAAACAAATGCTGCTTTGTCAGGGTTGGAGGTGGGTCGTATGAGAGGAAGGTCATATTCGAAAGATGCCATGTCCCGCTTTTCAATCGCCAGATGGACGGGAAGGGGGAACGATGCAGTCAATGACTGGAATTGGGAGTCGAATATCAAAGCTTTCGCGCCTGCCTTCGTGAGCAGTTCAAGCACAACATCAGGATTTGGCAAACGAATGCTGAAGAGCTGAGGAACGTAACCAGCTCGCGAAAGGCCATAAATATGGAGAACGTCCTGGTATGCCATCCCCGGTAGCCTGCAGTTACGACTGTCAGCGACCTAGATTAAAGAGCGGGCTGGACAGACATACCATAAACCTACGACGGAATGCTCTGGTACGCCGTCAGACTCGAGTATCTGAGACCAATATCGAGCAGTGAATTCGACGTCATTCTTGAACTGGCTGTAAGTTATTGACGACCAATCATGTACCTGACCAGTTAATAGATCTGATCGGGGCACTCTGAAGACCGGGACGTCTGGGTAGGAAGAAGCACTGCGTTCTAGGACGGTGAGGTGAGATAGGTAAGTAGACATCAAGGAGAGGAGGTGAGATGACTACAGGAGGATTGGCCGGAGGGGCTTTTATATGCATGCTGTACGAGGACCTAAGCTGCGAGTCAGAGCATATCCCGGGACGGAGTTGTTTACAAATGCGGGTGGTAAAGCGTTGTTAAGCGTGTTACGGATAGCCTCCAAATCACGGCGATAGGTCAGATATTGAAACGATCGAGACACCGCAGTGCGAGGTGAACGTATAACCTGGCGCTAAAAAAGGATACAACAAGCGAAACCCAAGTGGTGGACTCGAGATCAAACCTGAGAAACGCCACGGGCGAGAAAGATGGCCGTGTCAGCCTGACCCTGTCAAACCACGGAAGTGAATTGAAACTTGTGATTGCAGGGCAAGAAATTTCTAGTTTGGGGCGCAGATATCCCGACATCTCGTAGTAGCTCGGAGTGGCACGGGTCTAAGATGAAACTATAACAATCACATCGCGCATCGGATTCGGAGTGTGCGATACATGGCAAAGAGCGTTCCGTCAGGGACGGAGGTTAGCGAATCACGTGATGACTTATCTTTGGCGTGTCTATGAAAATGAAAATACTGCCAGTGGAAACGGGCCAAGCAAAGTCACTGCTTGTGTTACAGCCCCAACTAAACCATATTTTGATCTTCCAATCACTGACCTTGTATTCTTGCCATCGTGGCAACTAGTCCTTGTTCCATCACCTTACCGGAATGACTCGTTACGAGTTAGGTTTCAACTTAAGGATTTGAAGTAGTAACCAGATTGAATGAAACGTTTTCGGCGGTGGCGAACACGAATCATTCTGAAAGGTGACAAGGTGGCTCGTGATCAATCGAACGAAGACGAACGGAATGACTCATTCCGTTTGTTGACTTATGTAAGGTTTGCATTCGCGTTAAAATAGAAATTTAGACCTTGAACTCAGACAGCGTGGTTCAGGCCCTGGTTCAGTCCGACGGCATGGCAGTCCCGCTTCAAGCACGACTCACTGTAGATCAAAATAACCGACAAGGCAACATTACTACTAGTACCTTGATAGTTCTCGGTATGTCACACAGTTCGGTACCGGCATTTGGTGAACCTTTAAGCCCAGAAACTCTCAGACGCCAAGTGCGCATGATCGCCTCCCTGACTTTGGCAATCTCGTCGTGCAGTTTCGGGAGGGAATGCATCGAACAAGGCAAGGTTCTAAACAGATCAAGCGCACTGGCAGCGCCAAGGCACCAACATACATCCGCTAGACGCAAGTTATCTTCTTTCTTGCTACCGCCAGGGACCAGGGTGGCCTTTCAATGTTACTTCAATGATTAGACGCTACTCGCTTCAATCTATTAGGCACGGGGAAACCCCCGGACAAGCGGACTGAATCACCCGCTATCACTTGTTATTCCTATGATCGCGGGAGGCATCTTGACCATATTCTAAATGTACGGAAACAGATCGCCGCTGGAACGCTGTTGCTTCACCTGCACACGCACTTTGACGAATTCGATTAGTTATGAAACTCACTTTAGGTGGCGTTGGGTGTTTCGACTCTCGAGTAAGGTGGGCCGCCTCCATCGGGCAGGCCCATCGGTGTGATTTTTCTTCCGGCTCCAGTGCAATCTGTTGTCATTAGTGTCGATAAGCCGGCGAGTAGCCGTGTCAAATACGACTCTTCTATGTAACTTACAGTCTTACACTGATGTCAAGTGTATTACTTGTTACTCTCTGAAGACACGGGTGGCCTGTTGAGATATAGACGGTTCACCAATATTGTTTGTGGCGCGCTGCGAGAATAGTTGGGGTATGTAGAATTGCTTTGAGTGGTAGTCAGTGTATGAAGCATATTCCCTACCGGAATTTTCCGATTAAACAACCTTTTGCTCTGGACGTCAGCTATTGCATGCTCGAGAGTCCATATCATCGACTCTGCAATTTCTGTAAGATCATTTTCATTCAAATTGTTTACTTTCAAGGCTAACCAAACTTTTACTTCCAGTCACGGTGGTCGAGCTTCACAGCCTCCCCGATTCTGGCTGTCGATGCTAGGGGGAGCCAGCCCCATTCACAGGCAGCATCTCAAGCAAGCCGTCCGAATCTGCATCGGTCGCCACATTCCTCTTGGAACGCCAATCAATTTCATTTGTCATTTTCGCCATACAGCATGTTCAACTCAGGCAGTGACTCACTCCAAGGCACATCCATCAGACCATCAGACCAGTGCAGAACGAAATTTTCCACCCGCCCATGCTCATTTTGGGACATCTCATTGTCGCGGCACAAACTCGCAACCTTTTGTGAAAGCCAAGCAATCTTCCACCACAGGAACTCTGGACAGTTACCCACAGGAAGTGGTAGCTGCCATCGACACGTGTCTCGCACAGGCGAGAGAGTTGGTGGATTGCGAAGCCGTAAAAAGGATCAAGGATGTTCCTATCTATTCTCGGTATTTTACCGACAGGGAGTGTGTCAACCGTCTCGCCCAGGACGCGGTCGCAACTTCACGCCCACAACGAGCATTGCAAATTCTGAACATCGCTCATCATTTTGGCTGTTACTTGAAACCAAATCATTACGAGGGCGTTGCCTATCGTCTGGCAGGTCGGAGCCATTGGGCCTTGATCCCCCTGCTAGTTGCAACCGCCAGGCACCATTGTGGCCGTGCATCGGTCCGACTCCTCAATTGGAATATGCGCGCTCTCATGGAGGATCAACGTTACGATCAACTCGACCACGCGTTCGAGGAATTCACAAACGCGAACCTCCCACCAAACAGGCGAACGTTTCATCTTCTTATTTCAGGTCACCTTCGGAACCGAAATTTGAATTCTGCAAAGCAGTACATGGAGAAGATGGCTGTCGCTGGGTTCCCCGTGGATCCTTCTACTCATGCTGTCATCGTCGCCGCCTACCGTTCTCTTGGAACAGACCTGAAAGTGCAAATCCGTGCCTTCGAGAATTTGCGCGATTTAGATGGGCAGCTGTCCACTGTTGTGCTCAACAGCATCGTGCAACAGCTTCTAGACTCGAGAGACGAAAAAGCAGCAACACGTTTTATGCTAGCATTCGATCTTCCTGGTGGACGCGGCCAAGATTCCACGGGATCTGGCAGTACCACCGGGCTCGTTGGCGAGCACACCCCCATAGACTCCCCTGTCCGTAAAGCCCAATGCGGCTACTTTCTCGATTCTATTGCGCTATATGGCAAGAGAAGGCAAACTTTCGCGAATGCTCAAACTCCTGGACCACATGAAACGAGCTGGTGTCCATCCAGATCCCTCCACTCTAGCAGCGCTCATTGGAGGATATCTAGCTGCAGGTCATAGTCGCGAAGCCATTAGCATCGTCGCCATGCTGCTGAACACGCGATCTGCTGCTGCTGCTGGGGTCTTCTGTAGCATGATGCAGGTGCAACCGCTAACAATTCTCCCGGTTGACGTCCAGGGTGTTCCCTTGACAGTGCATATATTCAATGCACTAATGAGCGGATTGCTTGATGTCATGGGCCTCAAAGCGATGCGAGATATCTTACGGACGATGCGTGCTGTTGGGGTTAGTCCCGATAGTCACACAGTGGAAATTCTTATGAGTTTTCTCGAACGAGCACAAGGGACCGGTCCTCGTCAATTGATACGTGTCCTTCGTTCATTTTCATCCCCTTCGCTTCGACCCACCATCCGACACATCCACATTATCCTGCGGAGCATCCTTCGTCGCGAGAAATTCAGGGTTCACGGATGTGGGTGGGACACGACTGCTGCCAAGTACTCTAAGAAGCGAACTTACAACCCCAGGTTTCCGGAGGGACGTATTCTGGACACCACTGAACACTATCATCCTACAGCCGGTCTCAAACTTCCCCGTCGTTTACGGTTGAAGTCCTGGTTCGGACCGATCCTGCAGTCGGTCTCCAGGCAGGCTATTCAAAGTGATCGTGCCACTATTGCACTGAGGCTGAGGCATGAAGCAGTTGCTAGGTCTGACATGGGGACTTCTCAGACCGCTTTCCGAAATATGTTGGATCAAGGGCTTCACCCAACCATCCACCATTACTCAACGCTTATGGACGGGTATGCGAAGATGGGTGACATCCGAGGCGCCAAACAAGTGCTTCGAGATGCCCTTGAAGCTGGCATCCAGCCGAATGCAATAATGTACACCATTCTCATCAATGGCTATGGTCGCCGAGGAAAGCCAGAGGAAGCTATGCAGGCTTTCCGTGCAATGATTCGCGCTGGTATTGTTCCTGATGTGCCCTCCATCGACGCTGTCGCCCATGCATATTTTGCTGTGGGAGCATATTCAGTAGCAAGACGCGTGCTACGCGAAATGTGGGCACAAATTCAACCATTTCCTCCCGAGCTGGAACACGTCGATCTCCGCACACTAGCCGTAACATTTCGCTCCTATAGCTTGAACCCGGAGCATGGGAGGCGCAAATTGTCTATGCGTCAGCAACGTCTGCTGCACTGGAAGATGAAGGCAATCAAAACGGAGTGGATGCGATTTGAGGAGTGGACGGGGTCTCGCCCGCTTTCCGGTAGGATTGATAGACACGATGGATATCCACATAAAGAGGAATAGGAACAACTCATTTATGCAAGTTGGAATGGATGTTCATATATGATAACGCGACACGGTTAATAAATACTACATACAGAATATCCATGTGCACTTATCGAGCATGTGCAAACTTAGAATCTAGCAGTCGGAGCGCTTCTCTGACGCCATCTGCATTCACCTCCCGCATCCTTCGACGTCCACACTCGATCAACACCTCTTGCGGAACAAGCATTGGTGGCGGGGACTGCTCTCTTTGCTGTTGATGGTACCGCCCATGTGGATTCGTCAGTAGCATTGAATGATGATCTAGTGCCGTGGATCCACCCTGGCGAGAATGTCCCGCCATGAGTGTGCTACGTTCAGGCGTAATGGATCCTGGCGCCGGTGATATTACCACCCGTGAGCCAGTGCACTTGGATCTACGAGCAACCACTTCGGCTAATAGTGACAGATCTGCGAATGCGACATTTGGGTGCGACTTGAGCTGACGCCAAGCATCGTCAGTCGGTATCGACGTCTCAGAGCAAGGAGGATTCGTGGACGAAATCATGGGCGCTATGCCACAAGACCCACACTTCGTAATGTCACCACAGCAACCACCGACAACAATATTGTCAGATTGGTTAGCTCGTACAGGGCAGTCGATGCACGGCGACGTCGAATTGACGGAGTGCCCGATTGCCTGGCAAAACGCCTTTCCGAAAGCGTCGTCTGAACATGCCATGCAATTAGCAGGGTCACCTGAACATTTAGCGGATGACGATGGGACCGAAATCGGAGTTACAGAGAAGACTGGGTTTGTGCTCTGACCCGTCATTCGTCGACGTATTGGGACAGGCGCTTGGTATGCCGGGAGGTTCTCGAGAATGTTGATTTGCGAAGATGTAGATGCCGCCAGCTGCGTGGGTTGGTCCATAGGTGACATAATAGAATGATCATGTTCCGGTTTGAGTGATATGTGGCTTAAATTATTGTCAGCGACGGCTTGCTCCATGTCCATCTCCCTGCAAACGCAAGGAACCTCTGGACTACACAGTACACATTGGAAAGAATCCACTGAATCTTGTGCGTCTAATGCTGGGACAGGCTCTGACGGAGGGTAGTTGAGCATGTGTGTGAGGGAAGGTGGGGGTGTGGGAAAAAGTCCTGAACGACGTTCGTGGCCTGCTGAAGAGAAGCTGGGGGTGGTTCCGTCATCAGGAGAGGAAGCCACTGAAGTTGATGGTGGGCTATAGGAGGTGAAATGGCCCTGCGGTGAGTCCATCGTCTCGGCTTCCATCTTCGCTCGCTTGTTGCTGTTGCGAATAGATCCTTGGGGAGACATGCTAGGTGACATGACCACAATATTCTCCCTGTTCCTCTTTCTGTCTCCATCATTCGAATCTGTATCCCACTCGAGACGAGCAATTTTTTCTTTCAGCATCTGATTCTCCTTCCTGAGCTCATCGTTCTCATCCTTCATTTTCTTCGCAACGTTCTGGAGTGCGACATTACGCTCAATTTCTCCCTGTTCATAAGATTGAAGACGAGCTTGTAGCTCAGCAAGCTGAGACTGCTTGCGCTCGCGAAATGCACGTTGGGCGGCTCTGAAGTGAGAATAAGCGGACGGTACCAGAGGACTGCTTAATTTCCCACCTGTTTTGAACACGCCTACCTGCAGACTCCGAGTCCTGCGGTCAATGTCAACAATATGAAGCGTAGGGTAGTAGGGAAGTACTTGCCTCATCATCCTTTGGGGCTGGAGGGCCTACAGAACTCTCCTTTTTGGGCTTTCTCCCGGGTTTGGGTTTAGCTGGAATCACCCACTCCTTTGAGGCTGCAGACGGTTGTGTTGGAACTAAGTAGCTCAGAATTGCAGATCAAGCTTACCTGTTGCCCATAGTGTCGAGGCTGAGGTTGAGGCTGCCAGTGATGGTCCAATAGGTACCATGCTTGAAAAATGAGCGCCAATTAGATGGCAAGCGTCGTTAAGCAGGAGAACAGGAGAGCTTGGAAGGGTTATGGTTGGTTGGTTTAATGCGATACGATATCAAACAGGTATTGTGATTAGCGCCAGCGGCGACCACGAGAGAGAATTGAATGTTAGATTAGATACCGGCTCGGTCCTCGGTGGAGAAGTCCGATAACAGCCGAGTCGAGTGGTAGAACCCTCGACGGAACACCGTGCAACCCCATAAATGGAGATAACTGACTATAATAGGGCATAGGAAAGCAACGTGTATGCTTGCGACTAAATACAGGAACATTCACTCCACGACTTCCTCCTCGATTTGCTCAATAACCTCATCAATCCATTCCTCAATCTCCTCCTTTTCCTCTTCGTGGTGCTCGCCATTAAGTTTTTGTCCACGACTCCGCTTCTCTTCTGCAATGTCTCGCTTGCACCGTGCGCGCCATGCGTTCCATTCGTCAAGGAGGCGCTTACGATGAGCAATAAGCTCCGCGCTGACATTGCTCTCTTCCGCAGCATCTTCCTCGTCGAATGCACGGCTATACTCACGCAGGTTCTTGCGAACCTGCCGCTGCTGATCCTTTGTAAGAAGACTGCGGGGCCGCGGTCTCCAAATGAATTGCTTGAAGCGATCAAGGATGTGCTTTTCTAATTCTTGTCCTCGGAAGTCCCAAATAGCGTAGCCGTTTTCGAGCTGTGTAGCACAAAAACAATTAGCACAGCACAGTGGTGACCACAAGGGCGACAGACCGTGTGTCTCCATGCGCTTGCACTGGTGGCTAGGTATCGCCCACTTGGGTCCCATTCCACATCAGTTACACCATAATGATCGGCAGAACCAAGTTGCTGAATACCGCTGCCCCATTCTTCCTTTACGTTTTGGCCTTCTCGGCGTTCTTCAGTGCTAAAATCCAGATCCCAGAACTCGAGTTCGGACTTGGTCGATGAACCAACTGTCGCAAGAACTACATGTCTGCCTCGAGGAGACCAACGTATCGTATTACTAGTCCTTGACGTAAGCGTGCCTGTTTGTGGAAAAGTCAAAAAACAAAGCCAACCAATGTTGATAGTACATACGAAGCAGTTTGAAATCATTTTTGGCACGATCCAGCTGGTAGAAGCCGATGTCGGTTTTAATTGTAATTCCGGGCCCAGGGTTACCGAGGTTTGGGTCGTTGCTTGACACAATAGCAAATCGCTCCCCTTTAGGCTCCCAAGAGAAGTCCGTCACTGTGTCTATATGACATGTTAGTGAACGATCCGGTAAGGTCAGGGGTCTCTGCACCTTTCAACTCGACAACTTCAACGGGATAGTCCTTCTCGCGAACTCGGAAAATCTCGAGATTGCAGAAAATAGATTTTTTGGTCTTGGTATGACGGTCAACCTTGACACAAAGGAAGTCACCCTGATTTTGCCAATGAAGTTTACACTATAGCATCGATCTTCAATAAAGGACCAACCACAGAATAGACGGACAACACCTGCCTCTGTAACATTGAACAAGTTCTTTTGTCGTAGCACAGTGCGACTCGGGAAACTAATGAGGGTCACTCGCGCTGGTTGGTTGGCGACTTCAGGCGTCCAATAAGCAAGCATGTTCTCCCTTTTCTTGGCACCTTTCTCGGTTTTCTCGGCTTTCGCAGCCTTCTCCGCGTCTTCCTTGTCCTTCTCTCCGTGAGGACACCATTCAAAGTCCACAACCCCCTCGATTTTCAAACTTTTTTTGTCGTGAAGACCCATGGTTGGTAACTCGTAGACACTGATATGCTGTCCTGGTGTTACACGAGCAACGAATTTATCATCGGAACTCCACTTCAAGGCAGGCCACTGCATTTGTTTCTTCATCGCTGGATCCTCATTCTCGTAAGACGTAGTGGGGAACGTGCGAAGCAGTTGACCGGACTTGATATCCCAAACGGCAATGTTATTGCCCTCGTCCTCGGGAGAAAAAGAATTCAGGACCTTGAGGGAGATTAGCGGGGACTGAGATAGGATCATGTGACCAAGTGACGAGGTAATTTTCGCATGGAGAAAAGTCGATCAACTTGACGAGGGGGTGCGCAAAACGATGTTGGGGTTCCCATGATGGTCCACCCCACAGGCGGACACCCTGACGAAAAAGCGTAGCAAAGTATGTACCAAGTGGTGACCATGAGGCGTAAAGTTCTGTCCAATTCTTTCAAGAAATTTAGCGAATGGAATGATGACTGGGACAGCCACATACCTTTTTTGCGTAGGCAACTTCACATTGCGAGGGCTTCCCGTGCCAGTGGATTTCCACGTCATCGCCTCGGTAAGTCACATACTGATCACGTCCTTGAGAATCAGCGAGCCATGCTCGGAGATGTTCCTTTGGCAAGTGAGTCTGACATCTTTATCGTGGTAGAGAAGTCAAACCTTTGGACGGTATTCCTCCACTGTGGGTTCAACGTATGTCTCGTCAATGTTTGCATAGCGTTCAATGTCGGTGAATCGATTGATGCGGAAAGTATGCTTCGCATCAAAAGGGTGTCCGTTCATCGCGTTGGCCGCAAAGGCAGCCGCATCTGGGTTGCCAAGGTCAACAAAGATGAAGCTAGCATACTTTAGTTCTCAGAGTATAGCAATAGGGCTAGAGCGAGCGTACCCTTTGGTTTTTCCTGCATTATCGTCCCATGGTACAAAAATGTCATCTGGCTTAATCACGGCCCCTCTCCTGGAAAACTCCTTGGAGATCTTTGCGAGTAACTTGTCGAGCTTAGACTTGTCGATGACAGGTATGCCGTCGACCACAATTATACTGTCGAAGCCATCGTCTAAGTCCACGCGATATCTAAGCGGGAGAAAATGAGCAGAAGTTAAACAGAAAGTGCAAGAAATTCGCACTTGGCTTCGATCTCTGAAAAATCAAGCTCGTCGTCGATAGGGTTGTGTGAAGTGCCGTTAAGACTGGCCATTTTACCTTGCTCGCTGCTCTCGTCGGCCGTAGAGTCTGGCTTCACAAAAATAAAGTTCAAGCGGAGTATCCTTTTGCGTGAATTACATAATTACTACATTCCAAGCTGGCAACACTGGCAAGGAGTTAGCTCAAAGTTAGCTCCCCACAGCTTGGTCGCGAGCGTCTGTCAGATTTCCTTATTGCTTGTGATGGCTCTATGGTGCCGGCTCAATCGCAAGTCAATTTCGATAACGTGCGTTCTATAACATTTGCGGTTACGGCTGCGACAGGATCACTCATCATGCTAATATTTGGGGCGACCATCCTGCACGGAAAATTGTATAATTTTCTCGTACCAGCTCGTTCGGGCACGCCAAATTCTATTCATAGTACTTGATCACATAAACGCGGTTCGGATCATAAATTCCAGTCAAGTGTCCTCCTTTCTGTCTCAAGATCTCACTCCCGGTCTGCATTAACATTGCCTGGACGTTCGCTATAGATGGCTATCTTCTATCATATCACCCTCTCCCAATTCTCCCGCTCTGTCACATACGAAGGCTAGCGCTCATACTTCTTCATCGTCTCACTTCTGGCATGAGGCAATATTCACTCGCAGACGCCCCTGCTCGTAATCGCTTAATTCGGACAATGCTGTATGCCACATTTACACTCGATACTTTCTCGCTGTATTCTCCTGCATTGAAATTCGCCGAGTCCCCCATACCTTCTTCTCTTGAAGGATGGTAGCTGATCTGCTGTTCAAGCCTGGTAGTACCCCTCGCCCTACTTCCTTATGACTTACATGCCCCACCAGGGCATCCTTATGTGCGCACACCATATTATGCATACTTGGCATTGGTACAACTTTACGTGAGGTCATGACAATTGGACACTTCGATTGTGTATTGCGCTGACTTGGAATCGCCTCTCCGTGATGTCGATTTAGATGCAAGTGCTTGGAGACTCCCACCATCTGTTCGTTGAGTATCATTGACTTGCGGAAACGCACAATAGGTCATCCCAGAATTGTCACAGGAAATGTTTGACTCAACTTCCGTGCTTCTTCGTGAAGCGAAAGCAACTGTTCAAACAACAGAATTGTATCTGCGCTCTGCACGGCGCTGATGCTTCTGTTTGGCCAATGCACGCATCCCGGTATTACCTTGGAAATATACCTTCCATCAATCCGCCGAGCGAAGTTTCAGCTGTATCGAGAACTAAAATTGCGTACACGTGGCATATTGCGAGCATTCATTAATGATTCATTTGGCAGCGCAAATCTGGGGAACTTACAGGCGTATACATCAATCCAACGGTCGGAAAAGCTCGGCGCTCTTTTAATTTACTAGGCTACGCACTTACAACATCTCCATCCACGTTCTTGATTCTATGCTTATGATAGGTTTCAACCTGCTCAAGGAGCTTGACGGGGGTACTTACCATATGGGGTGCCTGAGTTACATCAGCAGCGTAGTCGGCCAATGAAATTCGTTTATCGTTTATCCCTTTGATATATTGATGATTCAGACTATCATCTTTCGGAATGACATTGGTTTCGGTTGGTTGTTGTCCGCTATTCACATTCACCGAGAAAGGCAGCATGTACAATTTGCACCTTGGGGCACAATCGTGCTCTGGACGAGTGCTCGTCTATGAGACACGTTCTGTTCTCATTGACGATGATTAGACGTTTGAACGTTTAGGCCTCAGGACTATGAGCATCCTGTATTAGGATGTAGGTGATTCACGTTGAGCGTTTACGGTACAGTACTAAATATGTAACATACAGTAATCCTCCAGAGCCTCACTATGATTGTAGCACGTGTATACACTTATAAAATGATGGATCTACGAAATGAGTCGTGAGCCCTTCAATCTCTCCCACCAGCTTGTTTTCTTCCAGGCACCCTCAGAACTTATGTCTGTCGAGAAAGATGTCAACTCCGCTGATGAGAAGGAGCCGAAGGCCGGTGACCTTCGTAAGGTCACTCCAAAGACCTATGAAGCGGACCAAGGGGCTGCAGCACATGACCGCAACAAAAAAGAGTCGCTCAGTGCATATTTCGCCATCCTTGCCGCTGGGTTTGGTTTGATCAGTGACGGTTGTAGGTTTTGGCCTTAAACCGCAGATAACAGTTGGTCACCTGATCTATCACAGACCAAAATAATCTGATGACGATGAGCAACGTTCGTCGGCATCAGGCAGTAATAGGAAAGTTCGGATCCTGAATTGATTTACTAGGTTATCTTCAAGCAACTATACCCAAATGACTACACAACTAATGTGTCCACTCGGGTCTCAAATTCCTTGCTAGTTGGTGAGTGGTGGTACTAGTAGGAATGCGACGCCTGCACATATCTGATTTTGACATTTAAAAGGTGCTGTACTTGGTCAGATATTTGTGGGTTTGATTTGTGATAGAGTGGGACGCAAAGCCGCCCTTGTCTCAACAACCCTATTGATTGTCATTGGTGCTACCCTTGGTACCGCGGCCCACGGTGCCAATGGAAGCGCCCAGGGATTGTTTTGGTTCTTAACTATCGCTCGAGGCATCACGGGTGTTGTATGCAATTTTTCATGATACATTCTCAATGATCAATTTTGTTAGGGCGTTGGAGGTGAATATCCGGCTTCTTCCACGAGTGCTAGCGAAGCTGCAAACGAGACGACACAGACAAATCGCGGTCCAGGTTAGTTTATACCATTTATCCGAAGTATTTATGACATTAAGAAGTGAGCAGTATTCATCATGGTCACGAACTTTGTTCTATCCGTGCGTATGCTCATCCCATTCTGACGGAGATCTCAACAATTCGAATCAGTTTGGCGGCCCCCTCGCTGTATCGGTGTTTCTGATTGCCTTATCAGCTGCTGGAGAGAACCATCTAGAGACGGTCTGGCGCGTGTGCTTTGGTATTGGCATATTGCTCCCTTTGACTGTATTCTTCTTCCGTCTTCGGATGTTGAGCTCTAAGCTGTACCGCAAGGGTGCTATCAAGCGTATGTATAAGTCTGCTCTGATATCCCTGTTCTTAATGTGATTTTAGGTCGCGTCCCATATGGACTCGTATTCAAGCGTTATTGGCGAGAGCTGATCGGAACTTGCGGGGCTTGGTGAGTCGTTCTCGGATCAAAGGCACTGGTTGCTTTGTATCTAATCGTAGAACCAGGTTTCTTTACGATTTTGTGAGCCAAATATTGCGGGCGTGCTATTCGCACATCTCACACCTTTTTCCTTCAGGTCACATTCCCTAACGGTGTGTTCTCGGGTACCATTATTTCGAGCGTTATCAACAATGGCAACATAAAGGCGACGGCAGAATGGCAACTTCTTCTCGGAGTAATTGCACTCCCCGGCGTTTTCGTGGGTGCCTATCTCTGTAACAGACTGGGTCGAAGAAATACGGTGGGCAGTGCCTCTTTGATCATAAGCACATACTGATTTGTATTTAGATGATGCTCGGCTTCTCTGGATACCTCTTATTTGGCCTTATCATTGGAGTGGCCTACAACAAGATCACAAAAATTATACCATTATTCGTCATTTTGTGAGCCATCTCATTAGATCCCGTTTGTCCCTCCTTCACAGCTTCTCATAGCTATGGGCTTATGCAGTCAGTTGGAAACATGGTATCTGTGCAATTTTCATGAACCCAGCGACATTTCATCTCACATTTCTTAGGGACCTGGTGATATGCTTGGTCTGACGAGCTCCGAGTCATATGCGACTCCAATCCGGTACGTCATTCATGACGATTAGGTGATCCCGTGCAAAGTACAAACTAGTCAACAGCGGCACCTGCTACGGCCTATCTGCTGCTATCGGGAAGACCGGAGCAGCCGTAGGCACTCAGGCTTTCACGCCCATACAGAACAATCTGGGTAAACAGTGCGTTAGAAGGTTTCCTTGATGTGAATCCACTCACTGAACTGCCTTTGAAGGTGGACGTTCATCATTGCCGCTATTTGTGGCGTAACCGGTGTCCTGATCACGTATTTCTGCGTCCCAGACATGACTGGGGTTGACCTCGCCGACGAAGACGCTAAATTCATGAAATACCTCGCTGACAATGGTTGGGAAGGTGAGGTAGGCGAAGATGATGAGAAAGGGATGCTCGCAGACCACCATGTCGCTGAAGCCGGTTCTGCTGAAATATAAAGGCATACTTGAAGTTATCCCCGACACCCAATTTAGCGGGAGAAGGTTCTGTAGGAAATAAATGTCATGCTGTCTGTCCTTTTATGCGTAGAAATCACTTCCCTTATTGGTTACTGGGTGCCGTGTCCGATGCTAACATCTTTTGTCTGAATCAAAATGTCAAGCGTTCTCCCTGTCATACTTACGACTACGATTGTTCATTTATCTGCTGCAGACGGTCCACAGTGCTCCCTGTTTTTCACAAAACACCCTTCTGTTGTCTGTCATCTGCACGATGTAAGTTATCCAAATCCGACTTTCGTGTGCCAGTGTTGTCCGCGCCGAAAAGTACTCTCACTTAGTCTCTCAGGCTGCTTCTTGTCGCGGTGAGCATGTCGGCTGACCGGGGAACGAAGCTGAGCCGATATGCTCACCGTGCGCCTGCTAGTATGATTGGCGGTCCCATAAGATGCTGAATGATAGTGAATATGATGTTACTATGTCTGTTACGTTTTTACCTGCACTAGTAGATACTGTATGTAGAGATATACTCATGATGCATAAACTATTATATAAACTCTGATCAAACTAATAAATTGATCGTTACGGTCGGGGACTGGCGCGGTCGAGCGCCGTTACGATTACTTGGCGGTGCTTTATGTGTAGTCACGTGGTACATGTACTTTGCCACTGCGAACTATAGTTAGTTTTCTGCCCGAACTTGAAGATTCTTGAAGCTTGAAGGGTGGACCGGCACTAGGCTTTCTTTCTGGATGTCGCTACTACGGGCATCGCGCTCTCTGTGCTCATCGTGTCTTTGTTGGCGGCGTCACAGACTCTACTCGTCACAAGCAGCGTTCGCGACCTCGACCGTTCCAATAAGTAACCTTCAGCAGACAGAAACACTATCTGCTGGACCTAGTAATACGCTAGCGAAGACAAAAACGCCAAAGCGGGCCCAAGCTCCCAGGGAAACGAAGGCAGAGAAGCTAGTGGAGAATAATACATCCTCACAGTCTCGAAATCCACTAGAGCCGACTCGTGTCGACCTATACCTCGCCTCAATACACGCTGCTGGCTTGGAACCAACCTTGGATGACATAGAGCGCTGCAGACCTAAGAGACACTCGTCACCGGAGTCGTCTAAATATGCAGAAGAGTACAATAATCTCTTGGACACACTCTGCCGGTCCTTCAGCAAGGACCAGCTACGGAATTTTACAGAGTTGTATAACCTCGACCCTATATGGACACGTAGTTCCAGACGGAAAGTAGAATATGCGGAATCCATTATGGAGAAGCAGTGGAACTGGCCCTCCCTGAAGGAAATCGAGAGAAGGCAGAGGGATAAGACAGAGGTTGTTATAAAGAGTCAGTTTTGTTCTGCATATTACTTCCATGCTGAGCTGATTTCCGTAGCATTCTCTGTCAACCCCAGTCAACTATTTCTCATTCTTGGGAAAGGTGAAATCTAATCAATTCATGACATTCCTCTTGTAACGACTAAATTTCCAGATGGTGCCGACTTATTGCAGCTTTCCATGCAATATAACGTCCACATTTCGCTAGCTTCTAATCCACTTGCCTTGCGGGTGGAGGGATTGAGAGGCACAATGAAACAACTCACAGAGCACTTAAGTGAATTGAAAAAGGTAAGGTTACCGAAGTTCACGCCGATGATAGAAAACTAACCTGTTCTGAGGGTATCATTGATGAAATTGTCGAGCTGCCTTCAAAACAACCTATTCGTCAGGACCTGGTCCAACGCATATCACGTCTTGCCGGTGCTTATGTGGAGAACCTTGGCCACAAGGGCAAGGCAGGTTCTACTACCTATCATCTAAGCAAGTATTGAAAGTGCATTTAGATCAGGATTTGTGCTAAAGACACGGACAAAATGGACACTGCAAAACGGCTTGCTATCCGTGCTTCAACAGAGGTTAGCTGCGTCATTATACGAATGGCGGCCATCCTACTGGACTGATAAACGGCTTAGATTCAAGGTGGCTATTCTTCACCTCTCCTTTGTTATGTGCCAACAAAGGCAAAGCTGGAGCATTCTGTAGCGCCTTCCTTCATGCCGCACACGTACTCTATCTACCCTTTCCTCTCTCCTCGGTCTTTGCCTTGGACGATGATGAAAGGTGGATCTTTCCGGGTTCGCAGAGTTGCAGATTGGCTCAGTGCTACTTCCACCGAAGACATGACGAAGACTGGTGGCTTGGCAGGTGGGCAGGGAAAAGTAGTAACAAAAACTGAGTTAGCTTCTCCCCTCAGCCAGCTTGAGATTTCTATTGACGTTTTCTCGAAGGGAATCTACAGACCTTGAGGCACTGCTCCTGGGTGCCCCAAAGACCTCTGGTCACGAGAGACTTGTCTCTGCCTCGTAAGTGCTCACTAGATCAAGGGCGCTTTTTCTGACATCACCCAAGCTTTGGACACATCATTCTTGGGTCTGGATCACCGACCGGACATAGCGTCCTCAGTCCCCCCTTAAAGGGAAATTGGACATTATCGAAAATTCTCAAATGGTTGCACACTTCTAATACCCCGCTCACATTCGTTCCCAGGTATGTCTATTGATGCTACAGTAATTTCAACCATGTCTTAATCTGGGCTTCCAGTCTCCCTGCTACATTATTGAACTCGCCACCTTCTAACCAAAAAGTCATTCACCGCGTCTTGTATCGCACGCTTCCAGAGTCCCAGCTTGAGAATAGTCTTCATCAGCAATTAATCAAGCTAGAATTGGAGTTCTCGACGTCAAATACGGCCGAGACCAAGGCGGCAGGACTTGAGCACAGTGACTCAGACCGCGAATTGGCTGGTGATTTAACTTTGGAACTCGATGCTGATCATGACCCTTCATATTCTCTGGAGTCATTCCAGGACTTGGCCACTTCAGAAGGACCTTTAAAATACGCAGAGCGGAACCCTCAAGAAGCGGTTGTCAACGTTTCCGAAGCAACATGCCTCGAAGGCGTTGAATCCACGTTGGATATCATGATGCCTGATCGGTTCGTTAATTCTCCAGCCTACTGTGATATGGACTAATTTTGGGGTAGTCCAATGGATGTCCAATTCACTGTCTTTGAACATGCAGATGTTTGTGCAAGTGACCAGCCTCCGCTGCTTGTTGATTATACGAAGCAGCTTCGACATTTGTACGCTTCTTTCAAGCAGACTTTCATATTTAGTCACTCATCCCATCTTTGCAGCTTAACATCTCAAGACCGTGAAGCAATTCAACCACAGCCGCCCGCTACACTCAACTTTCGCGGTCGGACCTACTTCCTTCAGACTAGTTTAAGTGTGCGTAAGGTTACCGAGACACCTCAGCTGTCGACGGGTGCTAGCGGGCACACGAAGCAGTCTATTTCTGCGCGAGTCATAACAGAAAGCGTGTTGGACTTGGAGAGCAACCAGAAGTTTACAACTTGTCAGGTGTGTGACCACGAGATTTGGGTTTATGATGGGCTTATTCATGAACTAGGTTACGTATGATAACTCTATGGGTCATGAAGCTTGGACTCGGTTCCTTGCATCGTGTGACCTTATCAGCACCATTTCAATCCCTGCTCAGGGTCTCAAGACAGATCTCCCAGTCCCTTAACTTACCATCAATTGTATACACTATACTAATAATCGATGCACGAATACGATGAATGGTATGGACATTGCATGAAACTGATTGTAATATGGTGGTAAGCTGATCGTGCTCATTTTCGCTTTTTGTTTGCCTTGTCTCTCCGTTTTTTGGCGCGTGTCTGTTCAAAAGTCAGTTTCTGCAAGATCAACGCACACGAAAGATTTACCTCTTTTCTCATCCTTGCATCGACCATAACATAACGCCCCTTGACGCCTTTTGGTCTGCCTTGGACACCCTTCTGAGCACCCTTTGCAACCACCACTTTCGTTTCCTTTTTCTTGTTTGCTTTTGCAGTTCCTTTGCGCATAAGCTTCTCTATCTGCTTTGCCTTCTCGCGCTCGCTCATGTCTGATGTTTCGTTCACACCCTCCGCCTTCTTCATCGCCTTCTCCAGCCGCTGTGTTGCCCGTAGTTTCTTCCTCCCCTTGGCCTCTGCGACCTTCTTGATTGGACGTGCATCCAGTGCGCGTTGACGCATTCGCAGAGCAGCAATAGCCTCCTTAGTCACGGGGATATTCGGCTTGTAGTGCTTTCCCTCATCATCCAAGAACCACGACGGTAAGTCGTCTTTTGCGTTGAGAGAATAGCGGTTGAATCCGTCATTAAGAAGATGCGTTTTGGTAGTTTGGCGATTTACTAATCGCTGAGCAATGGACACAGATTCCGCTGTAGTTAGGCCATACTCTAGAACATTGGTTAGTGTTCATCGAAAATACCAGGTGAGCCCATCGCACGAACTTTTGATATGTTCCTTCTTAGCCTCATCTTGGTTTTCGCCCTCAGCGTCCCACATTTCAATGTCGTTGTCATCCCGCTGGGGCACAACTTCAAAGTCACCATCAGATGAAACAGCAGACTAGGTGATCTCATAAGCATGAAACTTAAAATGAATGATTTGGGACGTACATCATCCTGCCATTCTTCCTCGCTACCATCGTGCTGCGCTGATGCCATGTCTACATCCTCCTCCCCTTCTTCTTCACCCTCTATATCATCTAGATCCTCTACACCGCCAAAAACGTCTTGGCTGAACCATACCTGGGAAGCACGACCCCCTACGGTTGGCTCCTCTAGCTTCGTCACGAGCTTGACCTTCTTATTTGATTTGATTTCTGTTGCTTGAGGTCTTCTCCTCTTTCGGCCTGGCATCTCGTGTTCCTCATCATCACTTTCATCCGAGGAATCGTCATTGTCCCCCTTTGCGGCCTCCATTTGATCCCATCCGCCTTCCTCGTCGCTTTCACTATTATCGCCATCCTGAATTCCGCCCCATTCCTCCAGCATTCCGTTCCTGTGTCTCGCTTCTCTAGCCTGGAATTTTGAGTCGCGCTCCTTCAGCTTCTCTTGGTAAGCATCATATAGGCCATCCATTTCTGCCTCGAGCCGTGACGCCTTTCGATCCCTTTCTTCATCAGAATCAAGGACTTCATCCTCTTCATCATCCCTTGCCACCACCTCATCTTCGTCTTCATCCTCCGGTGTGTCGTCATCCACCCGTATGATCCCAATCCCACCTTTATTTCTCAACTGCCTTTCAGTGCCCGTTAAATCAAACATATCTTCCTGGCCCATTCCTAGCGAAGCATCGATTTGCTCGAGACCGATATCTAATGGAGCGGTCATTTGAAGTTGCATTCGTTGAATTGTCTTGGTCTTGATCTCATTTGCACGACGACGTTCGCGTTTAGTACGCGCAGCTGCCTCAGCGTTCAATCTTTCGAGCTAATACACGAGTCAGAACGATGAAAAACCATAGGCCCAGAGGACAGACCTCATTTCGAATCTGCTGCTCTTCGTCAACTTCATCGGTGATCTCGACGGTCTCTGTAACATCTTGAGTGTTCTCCGCCTTCACGTCTAACCCGATCTACGGGCAAATGTGAGCGACCGTAAGCAGTGAAATAAAACGGCACCACTGACTTCTTGACGAAGCGCAGTCCGCCACCTGAGCAGATTCTTGAAATCACCCTTGCCGAGCACCTTCAAATCCTCACAACTTGCTTGAACTTCGGGAGTAGTGATATCAAGTTGTAACCACCTGAAGAACACGTTAAAATGGCACGTCAGAGGACTAACGGTCATACTCTTTTTCCTCTGGCAACTCAAAGGTTATTTTGTTGACCAGTCCGAGCACAGCTATTGGATCAGCACTCCGAATAAAGTCAGCTGCAGAAGCCTTTTTAAATAAAAGGTAGTCCCCGTCATCGTAACCATCACGTTTCCGACGCTTCTTTTCAGGTTGAAACACATTTGCTTGTGCGTTGTTTGCAGAGGTACCCTTGTCTGTACCGGACGCAATAGTAGTCGACAGATCCTTGAAAACATGTTTAGGGTCCAGAAATTTGGGATCAATGTGTTTGGGAGCAAGGAAGTCCCGGCAGACAACGAAAATCTCAGCAGACACATTTCTATCTCCACGTAAATATTAGATACCATTACCAGGATAACAAGACGCACCTAGATGACGGAGGCTTTGTAGCTTCTACCTTTCCGAAAAGCTGGTTGAAGACCCAAATGAGATTGTTGTAGTCGACACTTCGGAAAACTTTGGTGACAAATGTCCCGCCTTTGATGAGAAATTCCACAGCAAGTTTCAAACTCATCAGTACAAGCTCTGATTGGCTGTATGCGTCCTGTACCCATGCAGTACCGACGTTCGGTGCACCATCATGAAGAACAACATCCGCCTTCCAATCCTTGATCTCGCTACGAATGAGGTTACGACACTGCGTGGTGGTAATGTCTGCGGCGAACGTGACCACACGAGGTATAGGTTTTATTGGTACAAGATCCACGCCTGCAGGGTGAAGTGAACGAATGAAGAGAATGAATTTCAAGTGTCTGTAAAACACTCACCAACGATAACACTATTTGTCGGCATGTACTTGCTAGCCACCTGTAGCCAACCTCCAGGTGCCGCGCACAGATCGATGCAGCATCGGGCTGATTCGAGGAATGTGTATTTTTTGTTCAATTGGATTAGCTTGAAAGCTGACCGCGCACGGTAACCTTGTTCTCTAGATGCAATGGGTTGGATAATGTGATATTTCTGATGATCTAGAAAATGCGTACTTTGCAAGCTTGTAATACTTGTCAAGCCGACCCTTTCCTGTCTTTTTCTGTGCTTTACCCATGGCTGGCTGCAAGCACTTACACAGTCAGATCCTGATGACTTTTTTACAGCGTCTAAACGTTCGGCAACAATATAATACATTGCATACTGATTACATCACCAACTGAAGCTTGACAACTCTCACTTCAGCAGTACTGGTACTCTTGGAAATGGCGCTTCCCAACTCGTCTACGCCCCTTCTACCGCGAGGTTCGACTTTTGTAACACCCTCGCTCCTTTGGAAGGCGGGGGCTATTCTTGGTTAGTTATTTTGGCACAGCTTGTTGACATGGTCTGAATAACGTCTGTTGTGCGGCGCTTGGTGCTCAGCTACTACAGGAATGATTGCTGGCGCATTTGGTTCCCATGCATTGAAGCGCAGACCAGGCATCACACCCGAAGGCTTGTCCGCCTGGGGATCGGCGTCTCATTACGCGGTTTGCAACTGCTCCTCGTATACCATGACTCTTTTCTAACTTCGAGCGCTAAGATATTCAATGGCCTGGCCTTGTTTGTGCTCTCGATGCATCCTCGATTTTCGACGCACAAGTTCGCTGGCCCTGCGATTGCAGGAGGAGGCTTTGTCTTCTCTGGCTCCATCATAGCGCTTGTTCTGTGGAAGTGCGGCACCTCTCTTATAGTTAACGTCTGTGCTCTAATATCGTCATACCATCCTATCCAGATTGAAGTTCCTTGGACCTATCACTCCCTTGGGCGGTATATTTATGATTGCTGGGTAAGCCGAACAATAATAACAATAATTCTAACCCACGCTTATGTTGTCGTATCGACTAGGTACATTACACTGGCACTCTAGATCAGCCATTCCGTATTACCTAGGATGTTCCCAAGCCTTGGTCTTGCCGTGGGCCATCGTCCCATCCTGGTTGTATGTCAGTATATGACACTTTGGAAACATGCGCATTGTATACTACTTTTCACACTCTCGTGGTGCAGGACGTATTTTTCCTTGTGTCGACAAATGTCCATATATATCATACTCAGTTCCAGTTGCGGTGACCAGTCGTAAGCGTCGAAGTTTGCCTTTGAGTGTGGGCTGCTAGTAGGTTTGATTTAGTGCGCCATTCAAATCACTGGATAGGACTCCTTTTGCTCTAGCCTTGCTACCCATCGTGTGCTGGCGTGTACCGTGCGATAGTTCAGTCGACCGCCATGTGCTTCGCGGCAGAAACTCTCCAAGATAGCCAGCTGTGTGATCATGGTGCTACACATCTCATCAACAGTATCGAAAAGGGGCACTAGTGTTTTATTTCCATGTTTCGTCAATACTTAATTAGTTGATTCTGTTTGCACACCTGCTCTGGTTATTTTATTTCTTAATATAAGATTGTAGGGTCTTGCAAGAACTGTTTTCCGTAGTAACACGAAATTCAGTATCACGTGATGGACGCGTTGAGGACAGAGGGGGGACGTGTCAGCTCCGCTTAAAATGTGAGAAATAGTCGTAGTGAGTAACATCATCACCTGGTCGACAGTTTTTGTAGCGACCCCTCCCGTGATATCCCCTACCAGCCCGCCCACCGTCACATACATCAATATCTAATCATTTTGGTTTGAGACACCATCAGAAGTCTTTTTTATGCGTGAGTACTCGTGTTGGGCAGAAAATATATGGCGCTTAAGGGTAGTAATCTTAAATCATCGGTACACATAGCCTAGCAGTCACCTGCCATGTCAGACACGCGGCCCACTCTGAGCACCTCGCTTTCATTCACTACCACGTCATCTACGAACGCAACTCGCGTTCTGAAACGACGTTTGACGTCTGCTTCGGACCTCCCTTTTTTCACGCCTGCCGCCGCATCATTTAAGCCAAAGCCATATACACCAAACGGCTCTTCGGTTCCCGTCCCGCCGCCACCCAAATTACAACCTGCTATGCGGACGCATTCTGCGTCATCCTTAGTTCAACACATGCCCATGATGGATCCCTCCCTGTCTGACCCGAATATCATTTTTATTCATCCACCGTTCGTTGCCTTTCCAAATGCTCACCTGTACCCGGAAGGCCTCTCCTACTCGTTGATGGCTGCGAATCCAGATTGGTTCTTAGATCAGAACGATTTTGTCAACGGTTCATCTACCAATTCAGATGCAATTCCTTATCCTCCGCAGCTCGAACCGCCCAGAGGATGGTGTCCAGCCAAGAAAAAGGATCTCAAGGCTTTGGGCCCTGATGGCTGGCCTGAAGGGGAAGAGCCCAGGCTGCGTTGCACATTCTGCAGGAGAACGTACGCAGGGGTCAATGCAAAAAGCATGTGGAGGCGACACGTATATGAGAAACACAAGATTGCCATGTCAAATCGTCGTGAGGGACATGATCGCACTCGCGGTGGCCGCGGATCTGGCAGTAAGCTTATGCTCGAGAGTTGACATCTCCTAATAGCTAATTCTCATTTTAGGGGAACGAAATCACCACCACGACAAGGAAAATTATACAGATGATCGTCGGGGTTCCAGGGGACCGGAAAACAAATCCAGGAAGTCAAGAACCTTATCCTCGAGGAATAGCATAACACCTACCCCAGACCCAGAGGATGACGATGATGCAGATGACGATGATTTATCCGCACCCTCTGCACCTGTCATTAAACAAAATGAGTTTCCTGCACTTTCGTCTCCTCCTGTCCTCAAACACCCAAGGCCGTTGGATGAAGGAGTCACGCTGACAGATTCCTATGATTTGCGTGCAAGTCAAGTTGATGACTCGAGTGCGTCCCCAAAAATATCAAGATTTGCTGTTCCCATGTCTCCTTACGACCCAACATTGACACCATCGTTCCGCCACTCTCCACCGCGTCTTCCTTCAGACCAGCCCTGGCGCTTCCCGAGTCCAAGCCACCCCCTCCATTCTGGGGCTAGGGAATTTTGCTTGTCCATGCTCGCGCGTGCGACTCCTGCAACGAAAGGCTGCTCTGTTATTGATTCAAGCTCCCCAAGCACTGGTACGACGAGTGTTATGAATACTCCCCGCAGCACCACATTCCGCGGAAAGACGTTCGGCGACCTTGGCAGCATATTCACCGAAGGAAGCTCTCCTATCATTTTCAGACCTTCACCGCGCCACTTATTTTCTGATAGTCGTTCGCCAGTTCCAGTCTTTACTCGCCTTGACTTCCGCAAACGCTTGAATGACTCCCCACTTGGTGGCGGTCTACGTCGCAAGCCTGGTCATGACCGGAAAAAAACTGCCATGAACAACTCCTTTGACTTGCAGGGCGGTTGGCTTTCTGATAATTCGCTCTCATCTTCGGTGAGCAGCTTGAGCAGTGCAGCGATACCAAGCCCTGCCCGCCTGACCAGCGATGATCCCTTTGGGAGCCCGTTCAAGCCGCTTGAATCTACTTTGCGACACCCACCCGAAAAGAGGGTTATATCGCTGCCTCAGTCTAGTCCAGAGGCGGAAAGCCCAGTGATAAGACATTTCCGTCTACCGGACAATGAAACACCAGAATCCAATGATGACGGCCTCGTCGGCCTAGGCATTGGGTTGATGGCACCGTTCGATCTTTCTACTTCCCATATTTCTCATCGTGAAGCAGAGGAGAAGGATGAAGCGGAAGTCGAGGGAGTGTTACTGGATGTTGCTGATGATTTGGCACCGCCATCAAAGAAACGCAGGGTGACATTTGGTTAACCTGAGTGATCTCGTTCGTTTGCTCTACCAGTTTTCGATCCGCTTTGCCTTTGTATGTTGTTATCTGAACGGTTTTCACTATTTATCAGCTCCAGAATTTCTCACTTGGCTTTGGCAATTGTTTCAGCTTTCAGACTTGTACTTGTACACCCTTGTTTTCATGCCCAACCTACCTTACTTGTATACACTATTTTGCCTTGACATGTATTTGTTCCTACAGTCATCATTTGGGTAACCTAAGGTTAGGGTTTCCCAGTGGCCGGATTTCCTCCGGAGTGGGATCTCAAATTCACAAACATCGCTATTCCAACGCCAAAGTTTTGCTTCGAAAATACGTCGTGAACTACCCCTGTGACCTAGTGTGTTTATTGCGCCGTTATGTCGAACGAATAAAATGCAGTACACTCGGTATCCCACTGGCGCATGAGGATATGTGAGAAAAAAGCGGAGATATGAACGAAATATTCCTAATTTAAGGTATTGTTGATCCATTTATTGTACAGGCCCATCAAGGATTATCAGGCAAGTACAGCCTAGTCGCACCGATTCTAAGCGCAAAGCATTCTTTCGTCTATTCGTCGTCAGCCGTCTCCTACCATCTTTCAGAGTTAAAGGTATGTTTAAACCCTTTTCTCGAGTTGCGACGCTCTGTTTCAGTTTGCTGACAGCCACAACCCACTTGGGCTTATCTCCTTGTGAAATTGGCAGGTTTATACAAGCACTCGCTTATTCTGCGCTCTCCTTGAGGGCTTCTCTTTCAGGCAACCAAGTAGGATTCAATCAGAATGCACAATATCAAATGTGCGTCTTGCTTGCCTACTGTTGATATCAGCTGACACGAGATTCAGGTGTTGTAGTTGGTGATGGTGCTGTCGGCAAGGCAAGTTCTCCTTCACATCGCGGCTCTGGCGTTGAGAGATTTATGGGTGGTCCAGACCTGTCTTCTCATCTCTTATACCACAAATGCCTTTCCAGTGAGTTTTATGCGCGATTATGTTGGAGCGATATTTAAGTTATTTCATAGGGAGAATACGTACCAACAGGTATGATCGGTGGGTGACCTGAAAGTACTGCCGTCTCACTCAGCATCAGTATTCGACAACTACTCTGCAAATGTGATGGTCGACGGGAAAACCATTTCTCTCGGCCTATGGGATACCGCTGGACAAGAAGATTATGATCGTCTCCGTCCACTCTCTTACCCTCAGACAGATGTCTTTTTGATCTGTTTCTCGCTCGTCAGTCCACCTAGCTACGAGAACGTTAGAACCAAGGTGTGTCACTCTTCGGGCAAATACACTCGCTGTTTTCGTTGACTCCTGCAATCCAGTGGTGGCCCGAGATTTCGCATCATGCGCCATCAACTTCGGTGGTCTTGGTTGGCACTAAACTGGATTTGCGCGAAGATCCTGCTACTATCGAGAAACTGCGTGACCGGTAAGTCTGGCATGCCACCTGAGATCTCTCCTTAATCCCGATGTATCTAGGCGCATGCAGCCCATCCAGTACACGCAAGGAGTGTCGATGGCGAGGGACATTGGTGCCGTCAAGTATCTCGAATGTTCTGCGCTATCGCAGAAGGGCCTGAAGACCGTGTTCGATGAGGTTATCCGTGCTGTTTGTGCGCATACGTCTTCATCCTCATCACTGAGACGTGTTTAACCAGACTTACAGTGAACCCTCCCCCGAAGGAAAAGAAGCGCAGTGGCCGTGGTTGTGTTATCGTATGAGAGTGGACTTGTTATTCCCATGCTCATATAGATGGATTTTCCTTGTTATATCATATCACGCCCATTTATGTTGTTGCTTCCGTTACGACCTATATGTTGCATTTTCCCGTCAATGACGGGTTCTTAGTTATCGAGCGGTAGCGTGTTTAGTGCGAGTCTGAGTGACTGCGGTTTTGATGTCGACTGCCATAAATATTATGATCCCGGACGGATATGGCTGAGCAAGTTACTTATAGGATTGTTTTAGGATGGACATTGTAGTCTGGTGGTTCTTCGACGCTTCAACGCCTTTGAACTTGCACTACTTCCACTATTCGCTCTAGCGGACCTTACTTAGTTGGTCCAAGATTGCATGCTGTAATCACTCGTTGCCATACTCTTTATCAAGACGTTTCCAATCCTTATCGATGCCTAAAGCACCAGGTTCAGTTGGTTCGGGAACAGGCGGCGCTACTGTACTCAAAAGAAATCAGGTCCTAGACTTTTTCTCTTTCACTCCCAAGGCACTCAAACTATGTTTTAGGCCTGCCACCAGTGCAGAAGGCGCAAATTGGTGAGTTTTAATATGTTATTTGATGCAAGATTCTGACCTATGCCGCTACAAGAAATGGTAAAGTCATATCTAGATGAGAGCTGCCTTGCTCAGATGATACTCTACCAGCGATGCCAGGCGACCCTGTTCGACGTGTGTTCGCTCGCACAAGCATGCTCGCGACCATGCGCAGCCTGGGGCAAACCTGCCGGAAAGGCCGGAATGCACATTTGACGAAGGTACGCGTCATCGCTCGTAGCTTGGTCCTGTGTTCAAATCTCAGATCAGTTGCAACAACGGAGACCCCATCTGCCCCATCAGATAGTCCCAAGAACAGGTTTGAGCGATTGGAGACTCGGATAAGTACGTATATGGTTTGCTAAGTTCGTGGGACTCATCACCAAATTCTTGTCCTCAGAGGAGCTCGAGGCACTTTTAAGTCAAAAGGAACAGACAACGTCCCCGGATGTTAATCCACCTAGCAGTTTACCCCCCTCGTCTATCCAGAATTCACCTGCTTCTATTCAATCTGTGCCATCAAATTCACGTCCCGGATCAGCATCCACAATGAGCTTCCCAAGTGACCTGGAATCCCTATTGTCACCATCTAATTTGAACGTGAATGCTCAGGCGGTTCCGTACTTTTGGAATGACAATTCACATCTCATTGAAAGTGAAAGCATTAGGGTTGATGCTCCCCTGCTTTCATCTAGCACGGGTACGTGCGGCGGCCCCTCTTGCTTTCTTGTAATTTTGACTCCATTTCTCTTACCAGACGTCATCTGGTCACATTGGCCAGTCAGCCTCCCTCACCCAGAACTTATTCGTCATTTGTAAGTCGTTTCCCAGATCAATTTCTTCGGCTTACTGTTTGCACCAGGGTCGATATGTTCTTTTTGTTTCACCCGCACGCATCTCGCCTTTTCCACAGGGGTACCTTCATAGCTTCACTATCATACCCATCAGACCATCCAGATTTTCCCATTGCACCCGTTCTACATGCCATATGCGCTGTCAGTGCCATCTACACTGCAGCTGGAGGACCTCGCACAAATGCTGCAGACTTCCTATGTAAAGACTTTATCTTTTAATTGCTGCAACGCCTATTTGGCTGACAACCACCTTGTGACAGACGAAGGCCAATTTGCACAGCCCGACCTGCCTGATACATTTGCAGAGCAACAAGCAACTCACGCTAAAGAAACGGTCGAGAAGTACTTGAACAAAGGTAAACACTTAGTTCAATGCGTGCAAAGTCAGTGACTCTATGTCAGCGGCTGCGTGGTAACTAACTGTCTTCCAGCGTATACTCTACTGACGTGGTACTATTGGTGTCACTCCAAGTAAGTCTATCTTCTATCGAATGTTCTCTTACTTACCAGCTTGTGGCAGATGGGTTGAGGTTGCTATGATTTACATGTAAATCATTAAATATCGCTGACGACTCTTGATGCACAGTTGTTCACTTGCAGTGGCCAATCTCTGCGCGTTGCGATACCGTTGGGACTCAATATTTGCCCTCCCTTTCGTTCGTTACATGGGAGTTCCCCAACAATGTCCATAATCCCGCCGCCTCGCACTCCAATTGAGGACGAAATACGGAGAAATACCTTCTGGCTGGCATACGCAGTTGATCGCCAACATGGATCTGGTACTGGTTGGGCGCTCTCTCTTGATGATGATGACATCGCCCAAGTTTTCCCAGTCACGATGGAACAATTTGAGTTGGGGGTTAGTACAAACACTTGCTTTTCTTCTTGCTAGCTGATAATCTACTTAGATACCTGTGAACTATAACGTGCGGCAGTGGTGTCACGTCAGAGAAGCGGTGCTCTATCATCCTCCCGATATCACCGATTCCTTCACGTTGTATATCAAGAGCACTATGCTTCTTTCTTTCATCAAAAACTTCAACAACCGGTACAAGATCAAATCGAATCTAGGAGAGACGAGATTCCTACCAGCGAGGAACTTTGCAACCCAGGGATTTGGAGATCAGCCAGATATTCGGTTGTCCCCTGCCTTCCTAGAATTGGATCAGTTGCTCGTGTCGTTCCGGTCATCGTTTCCAGGTAATCTAAAAGACCCGTTCAGAAATGGACTGGTGGACACGCACTTATACACGACTTTCCTCACCGCGCATGTGTGAGTTATTGAAGTTTTATTATTACGCGTGCAAGCTCATTGATATATTTCTAGATCAATAATTTTACTTCATGAACCTCACGCCAATATAGATAGGGCCAATTGCACTTCGGCTGCCAAGATACTTGAGAGTGCCCGTGCAATTCTTGAACTCATATATGCAGTGTGGTCCACGAATTATGATATTGGGCTTTTGGACTATTTCTGCCCGGTATGTGCTAGCTAACCTAGGCTCGCCTATAATCTTAACCGCTTTACTAGTTTTGCTGGTATCTTGCCGGTCAATGTTTTGGTCGTTTCCTCCGCGCTGCCCAGGATGCTGCTTCTGTCCAACAAATAAACACCCTACGAGCAGAGCTTGACTTTGTAAGGTTAGTGGTGCGTGACATGGGGTGATTCTCCGAATAACAAATCCTTGGCTCAGGATGGCATTAAGCAAGATGGCCGAACGAGTTCCCCTTTCGTGTACGTTGTTCGGATGGCTTTTATTTCCAGCACTCAATGTTATATTTTCAGACCGGTATCATAGAATGTTGGATGCTTGCATTCCGGAAGTCTCTGGCCCGGCAGCTGTGCATTCGAGTCCTGCGGGCGGGAGACCAGCTTCCACTGCCACCGATCAGCAACTACTTGCTAGTGTCTCGCAGACAAGTACAAATCAGCCCGACATGGCAGTATTCCTTAAGATAAATAACCTAGATCCCCAGCCCTAACTTTTTCCCAGCTTTTTTTTTGCCAAACACCAGTCTGTCTCGTTAATAAGTTATCGCAATAAATAATGTATTGTAAAGTTCGTCATGTTTTGTCTTTGTCCATGAAGTACTGTAGCAGCCACAACTTCGTGTACTCTCTTGTTTTTTTGGAATCTTGATTTGCTACGAGTATGACACAGCAATCATGCATCGATGTCATGCGTTTTGACTGTGTGTGTAAATTCATTTTAATGACTTTTGGACGCCCTGGACAAGCCTGGAAGAACGATTCAGACTATCGATGTCAAACACTCTTTCCGTATTGGCATCAAGCTCCGATGAAGTGCAGGAGCTGCCTGCTCTGACTTTCTTAGGTCCGCCCGGAACATATTCCCATCAAGCGGCGTTTGACGCTTTTGGCGATTCTGTTCACTATGTTGCAAAACAGACCATTGCTGGTAAGTCGGTTTTCTCCTTGTCACTCAGATTTGTGATCTATTGAGTCCTCTAGGCGTCATCGAGTCATTATCGTCTGAGCTGCCCTTTGGTATCATACCCCAAGAAAATAGCACCAATGGGTCGGTGATCGAGACCTACAACCTACTCCGATCCGAATTCGTTGGTCGAGATAGTTTTGTGAGAGGGGAGACAAACTTGCCGATCGAACACTCCCTAGGTCGTTCGCCAAAATGTTAAAATCGAGGACATCGAACACGTTTTCAGCCACGAACAAGTGAAAATACATTTCCCTTCATGCTTATGGCACTTTCTGACTCATCGCTGCAGGCCTTAGGCCAGTGTAAGGCGTTTTTGAAGGAATTCCTTCCAAGAGCATCGCTTGTGCCGAAAGACTCGACTGCGAGTGCTGCTCGTGCATTGCTCAACCCGCCGTCCGATGGTTTTGACCCCTTGAAGAGTGCAGCGATTTGTTCAACGGTTGTGACTTCGCTGTTTCCCGGCCTAGAAGCGTTGCGCACTGGTATTCAAGATGGAGAAAGTACGTAATCTTGATGATGCATCACGGAAACGATCTAAGATTCTGTAGCGAATGTGACGCGCTTTTATATCGTATCCTATGGCGTGGACGTTCGGGTCCCATGGCAAACACCACCTACCGACCAGAAGCGTGCTTTAATCCGGCTCTTGCCTGACAGAGATTCAGTGGCATGGGATTCTTCACGGGCGATCAAGGCACTCAACATACCCATCTCCCGCATAGACCGAAGACCGTCCCTATCTTCAGCCACCTTTCATGATGTATACTTTTTTGAAGTGTATGCCGAAGGGGGAAAAGAAAGCGATGTTGCCTGGTTCGATTGTGTGAACCAGGCTGTCGAAAGATTGAGGCAAGCAGGTTTGGAATCCACAGTTCTGGGCATATGGTAGTATAGACATTGGTGCAGGCCAGAATTACAAACATATTCGTTTCGTGCAAGCTCTACTTGCGTCATACTTTGTCATAATAAAATTTCGTCCTTCAAGCATGCAAAGCCAAGAAAGTATCACTAGGAAAGAGCCTGAAGTTCTCGCTCTCTCCCACCGATGCATATAGTTCAAGGGGCAGTACCCTTGATTAACTGATCAGCTCTTTCTGAACGAGGTATAAAGCGACATTTGAAAGGCTTGGGTCGGCTGATTCGTATCTATCAATAGCTTATCTTCTGAAAGCAACGTCATGACACACCTGATCATGGAGGAAGTATATGCAACTTCAGGCACAATCTCGAGGCCATTCTCGTCAATGCCTCTCTCGATCGAGTACACGGATAAAATGCACGCAATGGAAAACCAAACAGATTCGTAAGCTAGCCAGCGTCCAGGACACATCCTGAACGAAGTGAATAATTTTGGCCAAATGAGAGTGTTTTTGTAGCAAACCGTCTTCCAAACCCGAAGGCTGGCCAAGGAAGCTTGTTGATACCAAGGTCGTGGTTCTTTTTTTGGTCTGAGAAACGCTCAGGACTGAAAATTAATGGATCCGGGTAAACGTCGGCGTCATGAAGAATTGCCCTATCAACCATGTATAAGTTTCATTACTTTTTAATTTCATTGACGTTTGACTTACCAAACGTTGGGCAAGACTGAGGTACCATTTGGAATAAAATATCCGTTGTACTCGTCATCTGAAGATACGAAGCGAGCTAACCCCATAGGGAGCACCGGATTCCATCGCAGACATTCCCAAACAATACAGTCAATAAATGGCAGTTTAGATCTGTCAGCAAACGTTGGCAGGCGGTCCATAGCAAGAACATCATCAAGTTCTTGTTGCGCCCGTTTCTGCACTTCGGGATGAACCAGCATCGCCAGGACGAAGGAAAGCAAGGTAGACACCGTCTGCAAAATCGAATAAGTGAACACCAAAGAACTCGCGAATATTTGCAGCGAACCGTATCTGCACCAGCTAAAATTGGATCAGAGTCTATATATCTGTGTAATGAAAAAATTACCAACCTGCATAAGAGATACCTGCGACATTTTTAATTGTAGTCTCATAGTCGGGATCCGAATGTACGCCCTGTTGCAACTTCTCTAGTTCCTTCTGCGCAAAACATGGAATAGCAGTGCCGTTCGCCATGCGTTCCCTCACTGCCTGAAACGGTTGGTCGATCATGGCCCTGGTCTTCTTGCGCCATATCAGCGCTTGACGCTTGAAATTTGCGCCGGGCATGCATGCAGGAACGTATTTCACTGCAAGCATGAACACTGGTCAGTACTGCTGATCATGGCTCGTGCAGCCAACTTACAAAATGGTAGATAATCTACCAAAAATGAGCCAAAGATGCCTGCCATACCAAGACCTTGCATCGCTTCGTCCGCCAATGTCACGTAAATGTCACCTTTGTCCGAAACTTCATGTCCGTACGAAATTCGCATAACGATAGCTGCGGCTGTTCGGCGCAAGTGGTGAGCAAAATCATCCGGTGTATGGGCCAAATTTCGAAGAGTTGTATGAGTCTCCTTTATTAAGACTGAGTGATACTGGGACGTCAGCAGCCTATGAAAGTGACGATGGAAGAGCGATCTGTCTGAGGGCCGAAAATCCAATTTTACATGCCTGCTGTAATAGACCACGTACGCTGTTTCCACTTCCTCCCGTACGGCATTGACGAAAAGAGCCAATCCCATCCCATTCTACGGCTCTCAGCCACGTCTCAGCAATCGATTCACAGCAGTGCTTACAGTTCGACCACCATAGTTCTGATGGGCCTGTGTTTTTTCATTATTACTCAAGAGATAGATCAAGTCACAAAACAGACTTACCTCGAAGAATATTTGCTGCTCCGCCTCTCAAAAAGTTCCTCTGCCGCCTGCGCCGAATTGACGACAATGATGGGGTTGCCCAGAACGTAGACATAGATGATGTCGCCTGTAAACATTATGTTCTTATATAGACATTACCCTGAGTGTTCCATATGCCCTACCGTATATTTCTTTCCACTTCGCATAATGGAGCCATTGATAGCTGGATGGCAAACTGAAGTTCCCAAACCAACCTGTGGGGGGACCAGGCGGTAGAGGTCTTTTCCTGGCAACGCTGGCAAGCAACGTGTGTGGCAGGAACCATGCCAATGCGAAGAGAGCAAGAAAAAAAGTCGAAAGGTCAGTGAGGGACACGCTGACTGACGGCGGCTTCGTCATGTTCTATGATAGAAGGGAAGATGGCCTGACGAGGTAAACGTGAGGCTACGGATGGGCCCTCGTCAGCTGATATTTATCTCGGTGTTCATTAAGATTCATATAACTATCCAACCCTTAATGACTACGTACAGATTACTAGTGCCAAGCATCCCCTTTTTACGTAATAAGCCCCGTGACGTGTTCTAAACTCGCTTCTTCGCAAAGGCTCCGCTTTCGAGTTGTCAATAATGGCCACCAACCCGTTAGCTGGTCCATCAGCCCTTAAGGACATCGTACATCCTCAGTTCCACCAGAACAACTTTCCTGAAGAACTGTATATAAAAAATGAACTCGGCCTCAAGCTCGATAAAGGTAAATTTCTTGTTTTTTTTTTTCAATACCGACCCTTACTGACATGTCCTGAAGACGATCAAATATGTCGTCTGTCGTTGACCCCAACTGGATGTCCATTGGGACCACTTCACTGTCCTTTGCGACATACAACGCCCTCTTCACAAAACTTCCAGCCTCCAAAGCAATTACCCACACATCCTCGTGAGCGAGAACGTTTAGCTACAGTCTGTAAACATTGGCTACGTGGTTTGTGTAAAAAGGGTGATGCGTGCGAGTTCTTGCATGAATACAATCTCAGGCGCATGCCAGAGTGTTGGTGGTATGCAAAGTACGGTTATTGCTCAGCAGGAGATGAATGCCTCTATGCTCATCCCAAGGAACGCCGTGTTGAGTGTCCTGATTACAAACGCGGGTTCTGCAAACTAGGTGCGCCTCAGTCGAGTTACTCGTCACGTCAAGCCTATTAATTTTATTGATATTGCAACATAGGACCAACGTGCCCTCGCAAGCATGTTCGCCGTGTCGCCTGTCAACTCTACCTAACCGGCTTGTGCCCCCTAGGTCCAGAGTGCCCTCGTGGCCAGTGCGTGTAATTCATACTCGCTCTTCTTACTTGATTTATTTGTTGTTCACAGTCCAAAACCTAACTTACCATCACCTAAATCATATGAACCTCCATCACCGCCTTCAAACCGTGATCTTGGCCCGCCGCCACCAGGATATGGTCGGTATGCTGATTTCGATCGGGGAGCCATGGGTCCGCAGGTGATGTCGCACAGTGGAGGACCGAACGGTAGTGGACCACCTCGTAGAAACCTCGATGAAGTGCTGTGTTTCAAGGTTTGTTTCTGTGCATTTATTTGCCAAGGAAAATACTCATCAATGATATCCAGTGCGGAGAAAAGGGCCATTATGCTAATCACTGTAGGAATCGTAATGTACCAGGCAATCGTGGTGGTTTAGATCGCGCCAAGAGGTTCGGCATGGACGATTAATGCCTTCTACTGAGGACCCATTTGCCTCATGAATATACTTTGTCGTGCGTTGGAATGAATGTGCCATCTACACACCTTGAGACAAACGACGCATGCATATGGAATAGCATGCAACCTTAATCGTTTCCCCGACTCCACGGGGTGGGAAGTTCTGTCCCGACGGCTCCAAACGTCCAGGCACCTGTATATGCTGCCTGGAATGATTTCCTTTTTCTGACAAAGTTCAGGGCCTTGTTCAATGTTGGGATTCTTGTAAGCCATGTCTTGTCGCTCTCTGTCTCTGTCTCTCCCTATTGTAAGTCGTCTCCTGTAGCTGTCGCTTTTTTGCTCGCTGTTTCCTCAGATCTCTCGTAATCATGTCGTTATTTTTGCGCAAGAGTCCTTGCACCCGCGCTTAATCTTGATGACTGTCCATCCCATGATGTTGCACCCGAAATATCCTCATGCCCAGATTGTTATGATCCCTCGTATTACCCAATGTATCACTAGTAATGTTGCCACGGCAACCACTTTCTGTGCGTGCTGACAGCGGACCCTTGCAATTCACGCCTTAAATGAACTGCCAAATCCGCCTTCTTCCCGCCAATGCTATCTCTGTCGAGAGCCACATCCGACGTTCTGGTACGCCCGGGATAGGAAAACATCTTATTTTCACGCGCTCACTTGGAGATGACATCATACATGCACTGTACTGTGTTCCAGCCTTTGGTTCTTTCGGACCTGCATTCAAATATCTTATAGCCACATTAAATGCTCGGCGATCCTGTCTGGGTTGCTCATACGCCTTCGTGTCATGCGGATAACCTAAGTGCGTTGTCGGCTCCCACTCTCCGTATTACTGTCTAGCACCTTGGCTGTCAATGATCCTCCGTACGCGTCAGAGAGACATTGTGATTGACAACTGATATTACAGTGCAGGTAGATAGGGAATGTGGAATGGGCCGTTCAAATGTAAGATACTACCTGTAACTCAGGGCAACCTCAATGCCTTGCGAATACAAAAGGTGTTGGGCCTAAAGCCAACGATGAACAAGGCTGAATGGATGGTGTTGACCGGAAAGCCGTTCGCGTGTATGTTTGAAGGAACTTGGGAGAAGCCGGTTGCTGTGAAGAGTGCTGAACATCATGATGACCCTGGGGAACGCCGGCTGGACACCAGAAAAGAGTAGAGACGTGTATTACACAGATCTTGGGATGTTGTGTACCGTACAAGCCTTCGGGAGAAGGAATCAAATAAAGGAATTGACCGGTCTGGGAGTCGGGCCGCCGCTACGATGAGATACTTCCAAATTCCCGAACGGCCCGGATCATCAGAATCTCTAGAGTTGTGAATCTCGATCTTTCTTTTGTTGTTTCCGTACGATGGGCTGGCAGAAAACCTTTACGCTTTCACAAAGATCCAAAGGGTGTCATCTTATTACGGATGAGGTATACGCCCAGATCACACCAGGTATCAAGGATGTGAAGGTACGACTAGTACTATTCACCTCATTCGGCGATTTCTCCAACATTGCTCAGATCACATCTTGCACAGGTTGGGATGCTTTTCCTCTTCATGTGAGTGTTGTGTAGCCTATATTTCGGACATTTTCAAAACACTGCTAGTCAACACACGTCAGCCGCGCTAACAATCAATGAAAATTATGATCGAGGTCGGTTCTCTGTGAAGTACTAGGCCTGTGCTCATCATGTTCGGTGCTTCAGACGTTCGCAAAGGAAAGACATCATGAACAAATAGGAGGCGACCATGCCGGCTGAACAATTCAACAGATATGGACATGGCTCTGGATAACATCGTCCCCGAGAGTCTTAACTGGATGCACACGGACGAAGGCCCAGAGTGATTATTCTATGTTCACTGCTTGCTGATAAGTGGACTCACGTGCGTGTGGCTTACAGTGACTCGTATGTCGCTTTGTCGAATTTCAAAGGCGCTGTTTTCATAAATCCTGTTCTCCCAGCGTATCTCACACGAAGACATCCTTGATCGGTGCCACCATCTCGATCCCAATTACCGATGGCCGTCTAAACCTTGGCACCTGGCAAGGTCAAGACTCTTGCTCCTGCAGAGCTCGCCTAATTATTCACATCCGTTCATGTTCTAGGGATTTACTTAACCGAATTCAGACACGCAGCACATTCTAGGCGGATTGTCGCCACAGTTTTGTAAGTGATTTATATATTCTCGGGGTATTGTCAGTTATCAGCTAACTTAGAGAATAGGTCATAGATTGTCGGCAACACACGTATGGAGCAATTGCAGATATTCCACAGCGATCGTAAAGACCTGTTGCATTATCATGGATATTTATGGTTACGTGCTATGGTGCTTTGTCCCCTGTGGATGATTTAGGCTAACATCGATCGCTCAAATAAATCGAAAGACTGCCTAAACCGATCAGGATCTATTATGATCTACATACTCAAAGAAAGTTGACACAGCGGCAGTTCCATTGAACGTGCGCGTGAGGTAGGTGCACCTTGTGTCACGCGGGAACTTGGGTGGTTATGATTGTGTTCACGATTCAATGCTAACGTGAGTAAGCTTTCAAACCGTTCAGGACATATTCTAGTTGAAAACAACGGAATATCGTGCATCCCGTTGTTCTCGCGATAAATTTCCCTTCAGCGACCAAGTTAATAATCACCCTTCGGCACACATCATGTAACACCCGCGCCAAGATGGCCAATTACAATCATTTCAGTTATCGTTTATCATTTACCCATGCCGGCCGGTCAAGAAGTTCTTCGAAGCGCGAGAGATCCTAAAATGTTGCACTTCTTCCGGTGGCACTCAGCCAAAAATGCTCTAGGGTAATGGGGGCTAGCCACGGAAGTGCCGTTATAAGCGTCACGCGAGTCAGCTTGTCAGGAAGAAATGAGTGCCCCAAAACGCGTAACCCCTGTCGTACATAGACCCGACGCAAGACAATAATATGTACATATTGTTGCCGATTCTTCCAAGGTTTCCCAATTTAAAGACGGTAGTCCCAGCGTATCAACGGACTCGCTTCCGTGCTTGCCTTGTGGCACACATGTTCTTGTTGCTTTCATTCCCTCGTACCGTTTCTTTTCTGTGGTTTACTCGGACTGCATGTGCATCTTTGGTGTTATCATGCCGTATTCTCCGGTCTTATAGACCTTGGTCTGCCATCACGTTCTTCATCAAATGTCCCCTTGGCGATATGATCATTTTCCTCGGTATTGATAGGCTCACCGAGCTTGAAATCTGCTTCAATATGACACCACCAATCATGTATTTCCGTGAACGCTCCGAGTTGCAAGGAAATAATTTAACTTGAATGACTCACTAGAACTGCAGGGCAATTGGAAACCGATTTAATATTGACTGGGAATCTCCGTCTGGTATGGACCGAAGTGAACAGCCCCGAAAGTGACTTGGTCGTTCCTTTTGGAAAGGCGCTGGCACTATGCTGTGCGTGTAAGTACTTCCAGATGTCGGCGGCCTGTACGCAGGGACTTGTAGTAACATTAAGTATGTTAATGTAACATTCATACCTGCAGGAAGTGATAGGTGTGCTAGACTTTTTGAGTTAACTATGTACCATTTTGAAGTTGGTGACCGGTGCAATTGACAAAGAACGTTTCAGCCTCGTACCTTCTTGTACCTGAGATCGATTATTAAAGGTCCGCGAGGCCGCTCATCCAAATACGTCCATGAATATTTGAATGATGGTATCCCCATGATGCAAGTGCGAACTCCTCATCGACTATACCACACTTGAATACTCCCTGCGAGCAGTTTGCTTATATTCTTCAACCACCAATAAAGCAGGACTCCTTCTCCCCGCTCGCTACGCCTTCACAGAACCACAAGTCCGGGTATTACTAGCATTCGCCGAGCACTAGTAGTAATACCATCAAACACTAACTTACATCAACTAATGCCGAAGGCACCCCCAGCCGCTAGCGCTACCAACCGCCCTGCACTTCGTAGGAACCAGGTAAGCACATACAAATCTTGCCTTACTTAAAGTGGAATCTTTACTATCCCTCAAAGGCTTGTCGCCCGTGTCGGAAGAGAAAACTTGTGAGTTTGCGATCGGCTGCCTTCGCTCGCCAAAAATTGAATTCAGACCTCTAGAAATGTGATGCTGCCCGTCCCCACTGTGGCACATGTGTAAAGTGCGTATAACAGTTCTTGACATTCGATAACCAGAGAGCCTGACACGCCGGACGCAAGGCAATGGCAGTCTCTCATAAGTGTCCCTGCACCGCCCGACTACGCGTAAGCTCTCTAAGAATGCATGAGGTTGGTGATTTTCACATCTAGATCTCAGGCACCCAGCAGAACCGCAGTGCGTTTATGACCCAGTGGACGGTCTCTCTTTGGCGCCAGATACAAATCCTCTCGACAAAATTCGGCTTCTGGAGGAAGAAGTTTGTACGTTGCATAACCAATATAACCATTCTTCGGCTGAATCTCCTGCAGCAAGATTGAAGACCCAACTTCAAGAGCAACGAAACAATGGACTTTCAGGACCATCTCAGCAACCACTACGCCGTCTCAGTCAGCTGCGCCCTGGATCCGCCTCGTCTTCCTCGAATCTTGAATCCGGAAGTCAGGCAACTAGTTCTGTTCAAACACCGTCGGTTCCTTATCCAAAAGATCTTATAATTCCAGGGCATATGCACGATTCTGATCACCGTAACAACAGCAACAGTCCAGAACTTTACGAGGTTCGGCACAAGAGTTCCACTGACACTATTCTCGAAATCATATACTCCGGCTGGAATCCCGATCTTCCTGAGCGCAGTGTTTTGGAGCACTAGTGAGGTTTGACGTTCCGCCCATCGCGTCCACTAACGTTTCCATAGTATAGATGTGTTTTTCAAGTGCGACCCTTGTGGTCCTCGCATCCTTCATCGCCCATCCTTTCTTGCAGCTGTACGTCTGGATCCTAGGGATCCTTCCTTTCCACACTCGGCCATACTCCATGCAATAGTGAATCTGTCACTAATTTTAATCTTGGATCTTACTGACAGGAGTGGTAGTGTGCGTCAGCTTCTAGGTGGTCCTCCCGCAATGTGGCAACTTTGCCCGACGGCACGAGACGTGACGAATTTGCAGAGTTCCACGCAAGTAAAACTCGGCAGTATATCGACAAAACCATGGCCAATGGCCAAGATATCTTTCCCGTCGTTCAGGCGTGCATCTTGCTCGCTTGGTATTTCTATCAAGAAGGGCGCTGGGTCGAAATTTGGATTTTTGCAGGATTCCAGACTCGTGTTGCCATACCACTACGGTTAAATTATCCAGGAACTTTCTCGACTCACAATACTGCATCATCAGGTGGGTACCTCCCTCCCCCAAAAGACCTCAGAGATCTGGAGTCACGTCGTCGCACCTGGTGGACGACAATCATCTTTGACCGTATAGTATCGGTCGGTGGATGGATCCATGCAATTGATGAGAGAGATATCGGAACTGAGCTTCCTCTCCGAGGGGAAGACTTCGACTCAGAGGTGAGATTGCTTATCGTTTGTTTGAGAGCTTATGACGGCTCCGGGTTGACCTCACCTTTCTTAGCAACTAATGCCCAGCAATCCTCAAGACATGTGTACGGAAGACGTCTTTACTACACATTTGCCGAAATACACCGATTCTTTTCTACTTCTAATCAAGGCCATAATGATGTTCGGTCGTGTCACAGACTTCAATGTCCGAGGAAACTTGCGTGCTCCGACTGCGCCTAGCAAGTTTCAAGACCCTTTCGAATTACCTGGCTTTGCGGATCTTGATCGACTTGTCTACAATGACTTCCTAGAGAACCTCCCGACTATGTTCAAAATGACGAGCGCTAATGAACTACCTGGTAATCATGGCTCAGTGGACACGGACTTATATATGGTCCATATTATACCGCACGCGTGAGTGCCTTACCTTACCTTCCTCTCGCGAATTCTCACGGATCGACTTTAAGAGCTACAATTACACTCCACAATCCTTATCTTGACCTAACAGACTTGAATCGCACATCCACGAGCCGATGTATCAATGCAGCAGGAGCCATTCTTTCAGCCTACTTCAAGTTATCCGAGACCTCTTTGGATAAATCACGATTGCACCCATTTGTCGCAGTGAGTTTCTGAGTTGTCCCAATCAGAAGTCATTCATTGTCTATCCCCAGATCTGTTGGTACCTTGCCGCAGTCGTTCAAGTCCAGGTCTGCAAGCACTTCATAGAAATAGGGGATGAGATGAGAGAAGACCAGGTATGGGGAGAAATCAATGTCTTGCGGTACGCCCTCGGTTGAAAGTTCGTGGCACCTCCATTGACTGGTATGACAGACAAGCAATGATCAACTACGGAGCGAGATCTCCCATAGGTAGTACGTATATCTTTTTTGTTAAAGACACATCATTCATCATGGTGCAGCTCGGCAAGAGAAGTTGTTGCAAGGCCTTATGAGAGAAATAGTGCGATTGACAAGCCAGAAACAACCATTGGAGGTGGGGCTACCCCTATATCCATTCTCTCATACTACATTGTTTGCGACGTCAACATTACCTGAAAATGCTCAGATGGCGCCTCTGCCGAATCCCTCCACATCACACTCGATGGAGTACGATTCCCCGGTGTTCATCCGAGATTCGGGTTCAGTAGATTTATACTGCCGCCCCCCTGACAATCCACCTCCTCTCCAGCCCAGCTGGTCTCCCCACGAGCTACAGCAGCCGCTCCGTTCCGAGAGCGGATTGGTGCGATGGAGTTACCGCACATAAGTTTATATTACTTAGTTTCGTTATTTATACTGTTGGTTGCCTTGGACTGCATATATCACTTACTTATAATGAATGCATTGAATTATTGGTGACTGATACTCATTACTTATTGAAAGAATTGTCTCATGGGTGCATTAGCGTCATACAAAATCGCGACAGTCCTGTCACTGTCCTCTCCTTCTTTCGGCCTCCAGAATAGCGTCAAACTTGGCTTGCTCTGCTGCTCGATCATCCATTCCAGATGATGGTGGGTCGTTACTCGGCGATGACGTCGAGTTGGGCAATCCGTTCCGCTCATGACGTTGTCGGATAGTGTCCCACGAAGACACATAACCAGCAGAACGCGCGTTCGCTGCACGTATTTCCTCCCAGCGATTCTTTGGTTGATTTGCTTGGGGTGAAGCGGCTGCGAAAAGTGTTAGGACGGCATATAGCAGAGCCATGCGGTTACTCGCCATCGGGAGCGTTAGAATGAGGCCAAGATTTCTTCCAATTCTCCTCATTGACCATCTCAGGACCATGCTCTTGACTACTCCCAGAAGTAGCAGTGTCGATACGTGCAGCATCCTTCCGTATTCGTGCCAACGTGAAGCCCAACTGCCCATCGCCACCAAGTCTGCGGTCAACATTGTGCAGCGCTTCTATGAAACCTGCGGGGTTTTCTAGAGCTTCTGTGAACTGTCTGTGGGCCAGGACTTGTCTGACCCGGCCAAAAACCATCCCTATGAGGGTGGCAGCGCCCGAACCCCATGTAAGTTTTGTGTGGGACCACCTGGGACGCGCCACTGAGTACCCATAACCAAGGGTGATGCCTGTAGCCCCGACCCCATATATCGTCTGTTCGTAAGGATCCGCGGTCAAATATGAACATGATACCGGAACAGCAGACGAACAGGCCAGTGTCTGTGCCCCCCAGGCAGGAATCCGGTTGCTAGCTCAAAATCATGCTTTGTGATGACACCTTTCTCTAACTCTGGCTGTAGGAGCTCGACGGCGCGTGACCGCGAGGGGAAAGTGGCTTGGAGCCAGTGCAGGGGATATGACATTGTCGATCGTGTCAAGGTTAGTTTGTAGTAATTGTTATTGATTAAATCTTCTGTTAGTTAAAATATTTGAAAATAAATTGTGTACTGCATGCCAGGATGAAAGGTTGTTGTTTGCGCTGGTGAAAATGTTCTCATATCAAAATTTGATTGAAATAATAGTTGTTGTGCACGTTATCCTCGCGACTGTCAGTCACCTGCCAGAGCGTCATGCCTACAGGACTAATGTTCTAATCCCAGCCACTTGAAACTTTTCACTCTTAGACTATCAATAATGTCTTCCATTGGTATCGGGCACAGACCTTTAGGTCGTGATATGAAGCTACCTCCTCTACCACCAGATTCATTTATATCACCACCGCCACCTCCCAAGAATATCGGCCTTGTAATAGATACCCACCCTAATGACAACGGACCTCAATTACCTCCAATACCAAGTCTTGCATCTCTAGGTAACGCATCTTTCTCGCCCTGGACCTGATTTCATAGGCACATATTCACACCGGCCACAAGGATTTGACAGTGACTCGCCCAAGTCTCCCGCAATGGCAGTTGAACCAGCTACCTCATCAATGTCTTTTCCTTCCCCAACCTCTCCAATAGAAAAGCCCAAGAAATCTAGTCCTTTGACCGATCTTATCGAGAGCGAAAAGATCTATGTGGAGTACTTGACTGGTATAATACGAGTGCGTTCCTGAATTCATTACAGACACGTCAAATTCATTGCTTTTGTAGAGAGTAGCCGCAGCATGGTCACGATCCAATTTGCCACCACCGGAGCTCGATGTCATGTTTCGCAGCATCGAGAGTGTCTACAAGACAAATCGCACACTCCTCGTGGTAGGCAATGCATTTTCACGTATACAATGTGGCTAACACGCACACAGAAACTGAAAGAAATTGGTGCCAATCCGTCCTCACCCAAAGCTCTGGGTGACCTCTTAATGCGATGGGTGAGAGTTCAGCACTAGGCAAGACTTTCCTCATCCTGAATGTGCTCTAAAGATCGATGACCTTGACCGACCTTACACGACGTACTGTCAGCAATTCTCTACTGGTTTCGATCAATGGCAACCTGTCAAGTCAAATACGAAGCTTCCAGGCGTTCTCGAGGCGTTCTCTACGGCTAGCCCTCCCTCAATAGCTGCAATTCAGTCCTCTCAGCTAGCAGACCCATCGTTATGGACCTTGGATGCCCTATTTCTGTTGCCCAAGGGTCGTCTTTTATATTATAGGAAACTATACAACAGACTGCTAAAGAGCACGGTACCGGGCAGGAGCGACCATCGACTATTGACGGGTGCTCTTGAGAAGTTAGATGATCTATTGGAGACTTTGGACGGAAGATGTCAGGTCAAGGTTGGCCACGGCCCTCCCGCTTCCTCCCCTGCACTGTCGCCTGTCTCCCCTGACGTGAAGCCTGAGCCTATCGCTTCTCCGGCGATGTCTCCGGTAACAGAATTTGACGCAACGCGCGACCAGCTACTTTCAGGTCAATTTGGGGGAGGAAATGCAAGCGCAACCACATCTGTGCGTGAAAGCGGTTCCTCAAGCGGGTGAGCATGCACAGTGATGTTATGGCGTGATGTTGACGTGCAATTAGAGAGCGATTTTCCCGGGAAACGGGGATGACATCCATCAGTCGTCACTCCGCACCAGCAATGCCTACATCCATCGCTAACCTGGAGAAACGCTTGGCGACAGATATGACACTCGACTTATTTACCATGGAGCCCAAGGTTCGTTCGTTCGCATGGTGTCGTGGTGTCCCACTGATTGTTGTACGTTGAATACTTAGCTAGTTCGTCTGCAAATGTCTCCGCCAACGTTGCCTTATGCTCGAGAACTTAAATTGACGGCCAATGTCGTTGTCCGTTTTACTCCTCGTTCGACAGGCGTGAATGTTGTTCACCAGCACGGCTTTGTCTTTATTCTATCAGATTTGTTCTTGATATGCGAGAAGATGTCCTTGGACGACAGGGTTGCAGCAGGTGTGGACGGTTCCGATATACGGCTTTGCTACCCTCCACTTTCGGGAAAGGTTCTGAAGGTGACCGAGGTACCTGACCAAGGTGCGTAACGTGATCATCACACCGAATAGAACCTCAAAATATTGGCAGATAACGTACTTCAGATTTCCATCATGCGGAAAGAGACGCTCATTCTTGAGGCCATTTCAATGCAATCCCGAGACGAGATCATCAAGGAATTCAAGGAGTGCATCTCTTTTGCCAAGACCAGTATGTGCATGTACCTCTGATTGCAATATCCCCTAGTGACATTTTGATAAGTGTCTGGAGCTACTTCAGAACCACTTCCCCCCTTGCCTAAAGGTCTCCCTGTATCACCAGTTGCTAATTTTCCTCCTGCAAATGAGGGATTTCCTTCGCGTGAACAAACCAGTGACACTCAACAGGGTGTCCCACAAGAGCAGTTTGCCAGTTCTAGTATGTTGAATGGAAGACCTGAGCTCCCTGAGCTTCCCTCGGCTCCTAATTTCTCGAGGCCTCGCATCACATCGCAACAGAGTTTTGCGCCTCGAAAAACAAGCTTAGCACAATTTGCTCCAGGGCAAGTCGTGGCGGGGAATGGGAACATTAGTCCTAGTGAAGGTGTTGGTATGCCCCAGATGCAAAATTTCCAAGGTGCTCAGAGGACGCCTTCATTGCACGATGCTCCTTCTGGAGTCTCTCACCCTATACGTAGGCCATCTGCTGGTCAAGGAGCTTCCTCACATCCGCCACCTTCCTCCTTCGGTCCGGTCATGCCGCCAGCTCGGACTGCAAGCATGACCAGCTCTTCGCATCCCTTCCCCGAGCAGGACCCTAATGCGGGAGGCGCACCTCACAGGGTATACTCTCCTCCTGCTGTTCAAGGCTACCCGCAACAACCACCCTTGCGTCATCAATCGTCAGTCCATTCGTCACATCACACCCCGGTGCAGCCTCTTCACCATCAACCGTCTCTCAATCATCAATACCCGTCAATTCATCAACATCTTCGTCCTCCACAAAGCGCACCTCCCCAAGCTCAATCTATGAACTTTTCTCAACAACAACAACATCACACACAGGCATTTCCTTCTCGGTCTACGGGTCCCGGAGGTCCTCCCCATGGACTCCCTCCCCCTCGGCCACCGTCTGAGCCGCAGCCGTCCTCCGGGAGACTCCATAAGTCAGCATCATCGCGGTCTCTCCGCTCTCAGTATGACTATGCCCCAGGTCCGGGTCACGCACCACCACTTCCTTCCTTACCTGGAGGGCTGCCGATGCCATCACGACCTTATGGCCAACGCACAGATTCAATCAGTTCTGCGGGCAGCGGCAATAATGCTTCGATGAGACCTATCCTACCATCGCAGCAGATCAGTTCCAGAGCAAACTCGTTCACCGAACCAAATTTCCACGATCATAGTCCTCCAACTTCACCGATTGAAGAGCGAAAGCCTCTGGGTCCGGCCAAGCCCACGATAACGGAAATGAAGTGCAGGGTCTTCCACCAACAGCAGCATGCACAATGGAAGTCGTTGGGCTCTGCGCAGCTGGCTCTCTATCATCAGCAGCCAACTAATGTCAAACAACTCGTTGTTGAAGCGGGCTCGAAAGACAAGAAGAACATTCTCATCTCGACGATAGTGCTTACGGATGGTGTGGAACGAGTGGGAAAAACTGGTGTTGCCATTGAACTCAGCGACGCCAAAGGTGCACGGACAGGCATCATCTACATGATCCAACTTCGGAACGAGCAGACTGCTCAAGAACTGTTTGATAAATTACTTGCAGGGTCGGACAGGTCGAAATAATTTGGGGTGTCGTAGTCGTTCCGCTGGAGCAGGGTCTGTGTTCTTAATTCTGTGTTTTCTTCATCCTTCCGTTTATCACATCAAGTTTTTTTACACCATCCCATTTGCCAATGCTGGCTGGGATCCATTCCATTTGAAATACCCTAGACAGGTTATGCCACATACCTCCCCGACATTGTAATCTATTATGATAAAAAGAGTTCTGCGCAAAGAGAGACGTGATCACTTCCGCAAATGCCAATCTGAGGAAGACCTGCTTCCATGTCAGTGGTACGATGTGGGTTGAGGTAGCCCGCAACATTTATGCTGCGTTTGGGTGTGTCTACGAAGAAAATGTAATCTGACAAAATCAAATTCAGCAAGCGAAGGGGGAAGGGAGAGACGAAGAAACCTAGCGTCGTCTTCCAGTAGTGTGTGTAACTAGTCCACATTGGCTCATGGGCTCCAAGTCTGGTCGGGGACGAAGAGACTCGATCGCCAAATGTGTATAAATCACCTGAGGTGCCGTTGTCTCTTTGACCTCTTTGACCTTCATCATATGCGCTCCGAAGCTTGGCACCATTGATGAAGAGTGACGTCAGTTCAAGGTCGGATAGCAGTCCATCTGACGAAGTGGCTACTCGGGACTTATTAATGACCCTGTCTGGATCAGCCTCTGAACCATCTCCTTCTTCATCGTCCGCCTTCTTGGTAGTTGATGGTACAGTGGGATCGATGGTTATATGAATAACACGAGATATATGCAAACGCTGAGACTGGGCCTCAGTAAGCGGATCGCCGACGAGTAAAGAGTATGCCGGGTCATCGGGAGTAAAGTTGAAGTCTAGAATCATCAGGAAGTCAATACATGACACTCCACCCCGAATTCACCGTGTTTACCGCCAGCGATGATGCAGGGCCAATGGTCGAGTTTCATAGACTGTCGGAAATTAAGGACTTCTCGAATGAGGATGCCGGCCTGCCTGTGAGCCAGCTCAGCGATTTGTTCAACCGGCGAATGAGCTGGAGTACCTTGCCCTTTCGTACGTGAATCTGAAACAGTAAATTGACATTAATGAGGGCTCAGTTGGCTATATTGATTACACCAACGCAGGATGCCAAAATAGATGGGTGGTTGCAATGATGACACCTTGGTGATCGGCGCCGGCTTCAGCCAACGCGACCATGAAACCGATATTTTTCGTAACGCGACTCGATCCAATACGTGCAGCAGGATGGGAAGAATCCTCACGCACTTCCTGCTTGTCGTACTCAATTATAAGTTCGTCCACTCGATTGTATTTGTTCTGTTTGTAAGCAATAAGGCAGCCATGCTGCTTTCCAGGGCCTGTAGCATAAGCGGAGGAATACCCTGCTTGTTCTAGGACAGGAGAAAGCTTTTCTAGGCGATCCACTTCCTGTGGGTGGCAGTACTCAGTATGGAAACTTGAACGTCTTAGATAGTTGAAGACTAGCCTGCATGCACATTATATCCGCAGAATGGGACAGAATCTCTGCATGTATCATAGGCTCCCTCTGAGAAGTTTTCAGGGCTTTTGAACTTGTTGGAAAAAGGTTCGAGCCTATTCTCGATCATCACTGAGCCTCAGCACACACCGGGCGTGAACCAAACCACGCACGAATCAGACATTGAGCAAGAAGCTAAATTATTGATGCATCATGGTTCCGAAATACAAGATGAAGATCCACAAACATTCCAAGACATGACCTTGATGCTAGACCGAGGTGCACTCTGTGTGCTTGGCAAAGATTTCCATGGCCTAGAAAGAAACATTGGAGGGAGATGGGTATGATTTTGTGCATTCTGTTGTTGCAATTTCTTTTCTTCGCGCTGTCTACGTCGTTCCTCCGCAAGAGCCGATTGCTCGGGCGTTGGCTTGTAATAAAACATACGCTTTGTCTCCATGAACGGCCTCGAGGAACGGGAGCGAGAGAACACAGGAGACAGCGTCCTCGGTTGTAGTCACATGTGTGAGCACTGAGCACTATAAAATTGGACCCCAAGTAAGTGCTGACGTAAAGAGCACCGTTCCGCTCAGAAAATTCAAGGATTGAGTGAATGCAACGACTGTTGACGGCGTCCCGGCTTTCTGCACGGACTCTCTCTCGGAGGCGCATCGGACTATCAAACCTATCAGTCCAACTGCAAACCGGCGCTAATCGCCATCTCCCCTTTCCTTCCCCTCGCCGTTTCTTCCAATCATCCATCTCATCGATGTCACCTTCTCTAAATGGCTCAGCTCTCCCGCACGATAACTTCGAGGCTTATGGAAATTTCGACCTAGTTAAACGTGTCAAGCTAGACTACACTGACGTTGTCGTATCAAGATGGCAAAGCCGCATCACTGGCCTCACTGTCGTGCATCTCGATTATGAAGGTATGCATCTTGTCATCTACTACTTCAACATGTTCGACATTAATTTTTTGGCCAGCACCCATCGTCAACGGCTACTTCGTTGTTGGTACTGAAAGTCAGTGTGATACACTCTATCTTGCGACTTGACGTCGGGGGCTAACTAAATGACAGTCTTCGATGATAGCGGCTGCCCGCACACTTTAGAGCAGTAAGTGGAGCGTCTAATTGATTTACAAATGTAGCTTAATATTACCGTTCCGAAGTCTTGTCTTCATGGGTTCGGAAAAATACCCATACAAAGGCATCATAGACCATCTTGCGAATCGCGGGTTCTCTCATGGAACCAATGCATGGACGGACACCGATCATACTGGTAAGTCTTTTCCACAGCGCCATACACCTTCCTTCCATCGACCTTATACTCCCAGCGTATACTGCCTCAACTGCTGGAGAGCAGGGCTTCCTTCAGCTTTTACCGATATATGTGGATCACATCCTCTATCCCACGATGACCAAGGCAGCCTTCTTGACTGAGGTTGGCAGTTTCTCAAACTTGTTGTTCCTGATCACACTGACACACGCGTAGGTTCACCACGTTAATGCAAAGGGCGAGAATAGTGGTGTTGTATACAGTGAAATGCAAGGCCGCGAAAATACGTCAGGCGATCTCATGGGCCTTCGGTCTGTTATTATGTTATACGTTTGTTTTTGCTGCTCATATCCATCTCTTAGCTCGCAGCGTCTCTTGTACCCTCCTGGGAGTGCCTATCGTAGTGAAACCGGTGGACTCATGTCAGCACTTAGGGTTCTCTCTGTCGAGCAAAGTGAATCGATCCCTCTTGGTGTCCATCCCTTACTAACGTCCTTCTGATCTCAGTCAGGGATTATCACGCCACTTATTATGTCCCGCATAATCTGTCCTTGATCAGTTACCGGGAAGCTTTCTAGCGGAACGAAGTCTCTGCTGGCTGTAGTGCAGGAGAAGGTTGAGCCTAGTATTATTTCACATGGTCAAAACCATGGCCCCCGCCCGAGCGGCTGGAAACGACCCTTCCTAGAGACTGCTAGTGCCAAGCGTTCTCCCATCAAGCAAATCATGAAGGAAACCGTCGAGTTTCCTGAGAAGGACGAGAGCCAGGGCGAACTTTTGATCATTTATGCTGGTCCCTCGCCCAACAACTTCATGGAGCGAAAAGTCTGTGATCTTACAAACCTTCTCTTTCGGAGCTTACGATTTCTCGCAGGCTTTAGACATTCTTGCTACATACCTTACATCATCGCCTGTTGCCCCTTTGAACAAGGAGTACATCGAAATCGAGTCACCCCTCTGGTGAGTATCCTTGGTTTAACCTTTGGTACGACATCAGACTGACGATGCGCCTTGTAAGTTCGTACATCTACTTTAGCGAAGACACTCGCGCGACAATGGTTGATCTACCGATCTACATTGGTTCGGTCCCTGTCGAAGAATTGGATAACTTCGATGAGAAGCTTGTCGCAAGTTTTAAACGGATTGCGTCTGATGGTATAGATATGACGAGAATGTCCATGGTCATCAACCGGGATGAGCGCCAGGTGGGTTGGGATCACCAGGCCGTGACCAAACATTGAAGTTATTGACGCTACCTAGCTTCGCAGCAAATTGGAGTCAGCTAAAGGCGACACCTTTTCAGGTGCCATTATAAGTGACTTCCTGTACGGTGCTGCGGATGGTTCGGACATGCACCCTGCCCTAGATGAAATCAATCATTACAAGACTTTGCGGACATGGACTAGCTCGCAATGGGTGGATCTCGTGCACAAGTGAGTCATAATAGATAATGATCGCGACATAACTCAACGGTCGTTTAGGTACATCATCGACCGCCCTTACGTTGTTGTCATTGGTAAACCTTCTGCAACTCTGGCAGAGAAGCTCGAGCAAGATGAAAAGGGTCGCCTTGCTACGCAGCGGGAGACGCTCGGTCCAGATGGTCTTGCCAAGGCAGAGCGGGAGTTAGAAGCTGCAAAAGCTGAACATGAGAAGCCAATACCGACTGATGTTTTGACGTCGTTCCCGGTTCCGGATGTAAAGAGCATCTCCTGGATACCTGTCCAGTGCGTTCAAGAGCCTGGCAAAGGGCGGTCAAGTACTGTACAGAATATTGGACAGTCTCAGCTTTCCAAGCACATCCAGTCTGATGGGTCTCCACTTTCCATGTTCGTACAATACGACCATGTCAAGGTAAAGGTTCCATAATCTCATTTTGACCATGATGCTCAAGACTGCCCAGTCCGACTTTGTTGCTGTCCATGCCTTCTTCTCGTTGGCCAAGCTGCCTAATAGGCTACGGCCCTACCTTTCGACTTACCTCTCGGTGTTTTTCTCGCTCCCTGTGCAACGCGCTTCAGGAGAGGTACTCAGCCATGAAGAGGTCGTTAACCAGCTCGACGATGGGACAGTCTCATATGAGGCCGTTCTCGGTATATCCGACCAATTTTCCGAATCAATGCGGGTCAGCTTCAAGGTCGAGACATCCCAATATGAATCAGCCATTGCATGGTTACGTGATCTAGTATACAATTCGATATTTGATAAGGAAAGGTAGGCTCTCGTGATATTCGTCTAGTTTTATGTCTCATGCGGTGTAGACTGCAAATCTCTGCTGCCAAGCTGGCGCAGTCACTTCCGGAACTCAAGCGTGATGGAAACAATGTCCTGTCCTCTGTGTGGGCCGAGATGCTCTACGATAAGAGCTCGACATCGCTTGCTGGCGCCATCCTTCCTCAAGCAGAATTTGTGCCGAAGCTTATCCAGAACCTTCAAGAGGATCCTGATACGGTGGTCGCGGACTTTGAGGAACTGAGGAAATACCGTACGTATCATCAAAGCATGTCATGGCATTCATTCACAATATGACCAGTGACGGATCCCACTGGAGTACGGATATCAGTCACAGGTAACATTTTGGACGTACCCAAGCCACGGAGTGTCTGGTCAAAACACTTCGGGGACCTTCTACCGGTGCGTGTTTCTTCGTCTGGCAACGACGGCATCATTTTATGGTCACGCAGGAATCCAAACTTGCTCCGTTGAAGCTCACGAGCGACACCCTCAGTGAATTGGGTAAGAATCCTGCAACCAAGGTGCGAAGAGCTTTTTTTTTGCGGCTCTGTAGCGTTCTCATCAGTTCTTGTTCTTAGGCTACTGTGGTCAGCTTGCCAACGATCGAAAGCTCGTTTGTCAACCACACTACGAAAGCAATACGAGGCTTCGATCATCCTGAATTTCCCGCTCTCCGAGTAGCGCTCGAGGTTCTCAATGCTGCAGAAAGCTTCCTCTGGGTAGGTGAACTCATAGTAAGCGGAACCAAATCTTACATGTGTTAGCGTTCTATCCGAGGCTCTGGTCTTGCGTATGGCGCCTACATGTCTGTTGATAGAGAAGCTGGCTTGCTCACATTCTCGCTTTACCGGGTATGCAGATCTCTGGCGAATGGTGAATTTTCTCGTTGATACTCTTGCAGAGTTCCAACAGCCTGGAAGCGTTTAAACAAGCAAAAGAGGTCGTTAGCGGACTAGTTGATGGGACTGTGTGTTCTATGTTTTCCCGATCATGGCATTTACTGATCAAAAGCAGGTGGCACTGGAGGAAACCGCTCTTGATGCAGCCAAAAGTAGCATTGTTTATGGCGTCACCAAGAATGTCGCAACGGCTGGTCGAGCTGTATGTGTGTTTATTCAAGCTCGAATCACGCTAACAGTGGTCATAGGCTGTTAACTCCTTTACCAACCAAGCTCTTAAAGGAGTTCCCCAGGATCACAACCTGCAAATGCTTGAGAAGTACCAGGAGGTGACCAAGGCTGATGTACTTGCTGCCTTGAAGAAGCATATTTTACCCGTGTTCGACTCGAAGCTATCTATGGTTACAGTGGTCACCGCACCTTCTAAGGCGGACGAGATTGCTGCCGGATTGACTAGTCATGGCTTCAAAGTCGAGAAACGGACGTTGGAGGTCGAAGCCGATGAGAATGAGGATGGGAGTGGAAGTGAGAGCAGCAGTGATAGTGAGAGCGACTCAGGACGATGAACAATAATTATACGAGGATATAAATCTACACCGCATCCCTACTTACTCGCTTTAGTCAATGATATTACTATTCTGGTGCAGTCATCTGGGACTTCAGATCTGAGAGAGTAGTTTGAATTTGGGGTCCAGTGCTTCCCACTACTTCAATCATTTTTTGCTGCGCTTCGCCTGGCTTCATCTCGACTCCTCGCAGAAAGTCGTTGTCAACCAAAAATCGAATCGCTTGAGACAGGTTTGATACCGTGATGCGAATTTCGGGAAGAAGTAGCTAGACGGAATATATCAACTCAGTCCAACAGATAATTAATGGACACTACGTACACTTCGGAGCAATGTAGGTCGTGATGCAAATGGATTTCGCGGCGAGGGCTTGGGTTGAGGTTGAGGTGGCCTTTTTATGGGTTTGGGTTGCGGTTGTGATTGCGGTTCTTGCTTGAGCGGTGCTAAGACCAAGGCTGCCTCTGCAGCCTGAGGAGGCTTAGAAGATACAACTTCAGGAGCGCCGTCATCCGAACTTGAGTCCAAATCAGGTCTATCCTGTTGCTCCGCAGGAATTGATGGGGGAAGAGGTGCTGCCTGAGGTTTCATCGGTGATGACGTATCTTGAGTCCTCGAAACAGTGAAACTAGTATGACTGCCACGACCCATTCCTCTCCCTCGACCCCTTGGTTGCTGGCTCCGAAATGATGAATCGTCCTTTCTCCGCTTCCTCCTGGCTTGTAAGCCCATGTCTTCAGGTGTCAGCTGGCCTCTCGCGACAGCCTCCTCTAGCTTCCTTTTCTTTTCTTCCACTTTCTGTGTAGTAGGAAACCGGTTCTTGCGCTCTGCTATCCAGCCATCGATCGCTTCTTGGGAGTCGAGGATTAGAGATGTTCCTTGAATCACAATAGGTTTGCTAAGCTACGGATTAATCCAATGTCACTAACTCGACGGAATTTAGGTTGAACCTACCCTTTTAGACTTGGATCGGTATCCCATTCATCTTTTTTCTGCCATCCAGGGGGGAAGATGAAGTGGCGGTCCATCATATGTGTCTCGACTGATTTCTTAGAGCCAGTAAACACACAACCTTGACGAGTACAGCGACAGTTGCCAGGCTGGTACCAACTAGCATACGTTTGGCCACTGGTGGAGTCTGGCTTTCTATCGTTAGTCCGCGCAGGGACACTATTGCTAGCATCACGATATACATTTCGTGAAGTGTTTCCACCGGTGGTGTGTTGAGGCATGTAAGTGGACGACAAGGTATATCCCTGCGCATTCATTACGGGCTGCATGACCTGCATATATGCCTGATAATAATGGGGAGACATTCCATGCTGAGCATACGGGTTGGCCAGTGCGGCTGTTATGGCGTTTCCTGCTATCGCAGCCTGGGAGGATGCATATGCGTACGCTGAATTCCGAGCGTCCTCATGCTGGTACGCATTCTGAGGGCGACGAGACGGGCCAGCTTCGGATTGCTGGTGAGGTCGAGGAATCATGGCAATCGATTCAGACTTGTCAATCAAAATCAAAAAAAAGCCTTTGCGCCCACGTGATCTGAGTCTAAGCATAACCTTCGGCCAAAGCCGGACGTCTTAACTTTTCCCTCCAGGTTCTAAAACGTTGCCTTTGCAAAACATGTCTTTCACTCGCCTTGCTCTTCGTAGTGTGACTCGTGCGCGACCCGTGCTTGCGGTGTCCTTGAGACAGACCTGGGCATTCCGTGCGAACTACTCGGCAGCGGCAGGGTTGTCGAAGGAGATTATACATACACGCGTACTGGACGTACTAAAGGGCTTCGAGAAAGTGGACGCAGCCAAGGTCTGAATATTTTCTCGATGACCTTTTCCTATTGACGGTACTCTTCACTAGCTCACAGCTTCGTCTTCATTCACGGACGATCTCGGGCTTGACAGCTTAGACGCGGTTGAGGTGGTTATGGCCGTAGAGGAGGTGCGTGGTCATGTCTATGTTCATAGAGAACTTCATCAACACGTACTTTAACAGGAGTTTGCTATCGAGATTCCAGATGCGGAAGCTGATGAGATAAAAACCGTCCAGCAAGGTGCGTTTCCGCCGCCCGTTTTATATGGGCCGTCTACTAACTCTTTGTGAACGTCCTTTAGCTATTGACTATATCGCAAAGACACCAGAAGGTCAGGCCACCATTTGTCTTCGCAATGTATCTACTGACTTCCTTTGTAGCTCAGTGAGGGATTGGTAGTACAGTCATTAACCAGCCCTTTGACGCGCCCCTACCCATTTATACAACTGCGGTAAAAATTATTGTATCGCGTTTTTACTATAACCGTATGAGACAAAGTTGTGAAGCGACATTCTCTGCACGCCAATTGACCTTTGATCAATATGTTTGATGAGGACCGGCATCAACAATCGTCAAATGTATTGTCACTGTTATGCATGGCTAGCGGTATATCCAGGGTGCCTGGTACGTGATGATATTCTCCGTCAGTGATGACTTGTGGGTAGTTGGTTGGCTTGCCACAAAGCTGTCTTTCCCTTCTGCGCCCAAACGTCTGTTTTGGAGGCCAATAGCGTTTTTCAAGACTCGGAACTACACCTGACTTTGACTTTTTTAAGCCTGGAGTGGATTATATGTCTATGTTGCAGTGCAATGGATGAGACAACAACAATGTCTGGACTCCTGCAAGGGAGCGAAGTGATTGGGGTTATACTTCAAGCTTTGAGTTGTGAAGATCACAACTGGGTTGTCGACACTGTACGGAATGACGTGTTCAAGCTTACATTATGAATTAAGCGCTTCGGTCAGCCGAATTATGAACACGCCATCACTCTCGTCTGTCAACGGCTCGAGTTCGGCTGAGTGCTTGTAACTTCCATGGTATCCACATCCACATACCACATCCACATCACCTATTTTCCCTCGCGAGGGCGATGTGAGTCGGTGTTACTCATTCTCGCAGATTCGGGGATGCAGTTTGAGTACAAAGAAGTTCCTCTTGTGAAGTGGGTGGAGATGAAGAAGACAGGTCAAGTTACGCCCGCGGTGTTTCCATACGGCGTCGTACCTGTTCTCCGAGTAACAGACAAAAGCTCTGAACAAAGGAGCGAATTTCTGCTTGGAGAGACTTCAGCTATCCTGTCTTACCTCGAGGAGATCCTGACACCGCCAGGAGCTACGGTAAGTCTTGTGCGTCCCTGAATAAACTGCACCAGCACTAACTTAGTATTGATCATCCGGCAGTTGAACAAAGACCTCCCACTCCAAACCCGTGTGCGCATACAGATGATCAAGGAAGCATCTTTGTTCTTCACCAACAGGGTATGGCAATTGAGTGCGGAAAAGGTACTCAAAGTCACTGTGATTAGAACGTGAACTGAGAAATAAAAACCACAGGATTGGCTAGCGCCACCATCACGAGATAAGATTTGGAAAGCAATCACTGTACGATACTTGCGCAACACAGAAGCCACACTCAGAGAACTGCAGAAGGAAATGAAAGTGGTGCCAGCAGAGACGGGCCAACTGACTGCACTTCATGCAACAGTGGCAGCATCTATCACGTTTATAACGCAAGTGTTCCCATCTGCCAAGCGGGGGCTGACGCCTGGAGGGGATTTCCCGTTGTGCGGGCAATTATGGATGGCAGTTATGACTCGCCCAAGAGTTGTTGCTTATTGGAAGGAACATATGATCGCCGAGAAGGCATGGACATTCTCGGAGTACGCAACAGCAGAGTGGATTGCAAGGGAAGCAGCAAAGTATGACTCGCCGAGCTTGCTGGCCAAGTTATGAGAGGCAGGATTCCCAGGGCCCACGTGATAATGTTTGATGATCAGTTCACACACACGTCGCGTTTATAGGAGGCTTTGCTGCACCGACGTACCATATTGTGTCTCTTAATGGTATACGTATGTCCCGTCAACATTATCAATGCCAACGACACCGCCGTAAATTTGTCGTGCATCCCGCCTCAGCGCAATTAGCAAATAACCCCGTCGCGATGGAGTTTACGAAACGCCCCACAAGCCTCTTATATCCGAAGCGGGAGTATTTTATGTTTAATATTATACCTGGAACATAGCTGGCGGTTGAGCGCTGAGCCTCTATTAAGTTGAGAGAGAAAGAGGCGTGATAACGTTCCGATGGCACTATAGCTATACATTGGATATTTTTGAGCGAAGGTTGAAGTCTGCGATGTTAAATTTTGATGTAGAGGACGTTTAAACAAAGTTTCATTTGAGAGCTCGGAGATTGCCGAGAGGAACTGCATAGTTCTTGTCACAGTGGCTGAGACTTGCAAGTTCCCACATTCGACAACGACCTCAAGACCTTCAAGGTAAGAATCCTATCTGCCGTGTAGACGCTCCTGAACACGTATTTCTATCCCCTAGGTGAGCGCGGAATAGTCATGTCACTTATTTCAAAGCTGAACCCGGCGCGTTTTGATAGACTTTGTAATGGCCACCTTCTCATCGACACCCATCGTTATTGATGGCAAGGGTCATCTCCTTGGTCGACTGGCTTCAATAATCTCCAAGCAGATTCTCTCTGGCCAGAAGATTGTTGTCGTCAGGTGTGAGGAGATCAACATCTCCGGCAGCTTCTTCCGCAACAAGGTATTTTGCCATTTCATTACACCAGTCAATAAACGAGATGCATATACTTAAATATCTAGCTGCGCTACCACAACTTCCTCCACAAACGCCATATTGTCAACCCCAGAAAATCTGGGCCTTTCCATCACCGTGCTCCTTCCAAAATTCTGTTCCGTGCTATTCGTGGTATGACTCCCCACAAGACTCCTCGGGGCGCTGCCGCTCTTGAGCGCTTGAAGCTCTTCGAAGGTGTTCCACCACCATACGACCACAAGAAGCGGATGGTTGTTCCTGAGGCTTTGCGTGTGTTGCGGTTGAAGCCCGGCCGGAAATACTGTACTGTTAAGGTAGGCTCAGTCGTTCAATCGTATGACTTGGATGATGAACAGGGTGTGATTTAGCGTCTGTCGCATGAGGTTGGCTGGGGCTACAAGGATGTTGTGGACCGTCTTGAGGAGAAGAGGAAGATCAAGGCAGAGGCCTTCCACCAGCGCAAGGCACGTGAACTAGGCTAGCTTCATTGAACAAGACTGACTGAGACATTATCAATAGATTACAGCACTGAAGTTGCGCCAAAAGGCAGTTTCGGATGCTTCGCCATCCTTTGAGAAACTGACAACGCTGGGGTACTAGTTGGATGAGAGACTACTTCATCTTCTATGTGCTTGCGTTGCTTTATGTTATGATCGTTCCCATAAGACATGCATGTAACTATGCGATCTCTGCTGAGCTGGCGTTTTTTTTTATGACGATGAACCTCCACCAAAAACACTTGCAACAGAGATGTAGTTTTAGGCATGCATATGATATAAATTGATAATTGACTTGGACAACACTTTGTGAGAGACGGCCTTATGCGTCATAAGATGTGGCTGTGTGATCGGACGGTGACGGCACCGAAAAAGGTATCGACGGAGGCAAGTTTTGCTAACAAGTTTCTTTGCATCTTAACCTCCATCATCATTTAAGTTCGGTCTTCCTCATCTCCATCCCCTTTCACTTCTCCCCTCTCTTTCTTTCAGCTCACAATGTCTGCTGAGTCTCCAGTTCGACACGCCTCTGGTAATCTCATCTTTTTATCTAGGGGTGATCTCTACAACTCATATTTTAATGTCACACCAGCTTCTCCCGCAGGATCACGTTCATCTTCTCCAAATAATGCTCATGACACATTAACTCTTCGTGCTCTTGTTAACACAAAGGAAGCTGGTGTCATCATAGGCAAAGGCGGGAAAAATGTCGCTGATCTTCGTGAGCAAACTGGCGTCAGAGCTGGCGTCAGTAAAGTTATCCCTGGCGTGCACGAGCGCGTCCTTACCGTTGGCGGATCTGTTGAAGCCGTTGCAAAGGCAAGTCAACTCAAATATATGCTCAATTTAGCGCTCACACGTCGTGGCTTCTGCTTCAGGCGTACAACCTCATAATCTCCCAACTTGTGTCATCCAGCCCATCACCCATCTCCCTATCATCGTCATCGCCTCATACCTCAATCCGTCTTCTAATTTCTCACAATCTCATGGGTACGATAATAGGTCGCAGTGGTGGCAAAATAAAGGCTATTCAGGATGCTTCGGGCGCGCGCATGGTGGCGTCAAAGGAGATGCTTCCACAATCAACTGAGCGCATTGTCGAAGTGCAGGGCGCACCTGATTCGATCGGTCGTGCCATCGAGGAGATTGGAAAGTGCTTGTTGGAAGATTGGGAGAGGGGTCAGGGCACCGTTCCATTCCATCCTGGTGCTGGTGATGCTACCTCAGGTACGAGACGATCAGCCAATGGCTATTCGGCTGGAGCTCGCAAGTCCAATGGAGATGTAGCCCGACGTTCACCACCACCTTCGCCCCATTCACCTACTGTTGCACAGTCAACAGCCAACCTGCGCACGCAGAACATCTCCATACCATCGGATATGGTTGGATGTATCATCGGTCGAAGCGGAAGCAAGATTACTGAAATCCGGCGGTTGTCAGGATCCAAGATTTCCATTGCCAAAGCTCCACATGATGAGACAGGCGAACGGATGTTTACTATCATCGGTACTCCGGAGGCCAACGAAAAAGCTCTTTTCTTGCTCTACAATCAGCTCGAAAGCGAGAAGGAGAGGAGGGTCGGCAGAGAACAGCAGCAGCAAGAGGAGTAATTTGGCATGCGGTGTCTGTTTTCGTATTGGAGACTACATTCAAACCTGAACCTGCGTCCCTACCCGCACACGCGTACTATATGTATCATGTTCCGTCACCTCGCCACTTCTTGTCTTGCTGTTGTCAGCATGCTGTCCCGGCCGTACTCTGTTTTGTGCATCGTCTCCCGCCATTTGGTACAACGTGCTCATACTATCCTCTTACCCGCCTGTGCATTCGTCTCCTTCCGTCCAAAACCCTTACATACGTGTTCATATCTTTCTCTCACCTTCTCCCTTCGCCTTCTTGCCTCGCTCTCATGCTTGTGTCTGCCCTCTTCCCCTCTCGTAAAAAGTCATCGCTCCCACTGTCATGCGTTACATACAGCACATTGTAGTACACATACTCACGGACGATAAATCTATGCACGTATAAGTACCTGCTGTTATACATATCGTTGTCATCAGATCACGTGTGAGCAATTTTCGGCGCGTGTGCACTATTAGTAGGCGGCACTATACGTTAGCTATCACTTCCTTTTGTGTCACTTCGTTTGCTCTGAAGAGCAAGTTGCAAATTTGGGCAGTCATGAAGCATGGAGTAGCCTTTCGAAAATTCTCGAGGACGTCCTCACATCGGAACTTAATGCTGCGGTAGGCAAGCTGGTTCGTTTTGATTACGCTGGCGTTGAAAATACCATAGGAATCTTGTGACTTCCCTCTTCGAGCACGAGCAGATTAGAACAACATTAGCCAAGGCCAAAGACACCGCCAGGCTAGCAGAGAAGGCAAAGACCACGTTGTTATTTCTTGCCGTCTGCTTACGCGTGAATAGATCATTACGCTGGGAAAGAAGAACAACGAGACTTCGTATCGCCAGGCCCAAGCATTCATCTTGAAGCCTCCTGTCCTCCCTAAACTTTTTACCACCTTCGCTGAGCGTTATGCAAACCGGCCGGGAGGCTATACGCGAATTCATAGGCTCGATAATCGATTCGGAGACAATGCACCCATTGCTCTCCTGGAGCTCGTCGACAATCCCCGGGACTTTAAATTGGAGATGACTGCACGCGCAGTAGGGCGGGAACTCTTGAATGAGAAGCTTCGGTGGGACTCACCCCGCGGTGTCGTCAACAGTGGTGTTCAACATGCGGAGACTGCTGTTGCAAAAGAGCTGAGCTTGGACGGATTTGACAGCAGCGAACTACGGCCAACGACGAGGCGTAATCTTCAGAAAGTCGTGAAATATCGAGGTCGAGAGGCATTGACAGAAATAGGTGCCAAGGCTTCAGCTTATATTGTAAGTTCTTAATTGTTGTCACTGTTCTTTACCCTGATTATGTGCTCACACGCAGGAAACTATTTTGGCCAAGCCAGTCGCTGAAGCCAAAATGCAACTTCGAGCTGACTCCAAGGAGAAGGAGAAAGCTCGGAAACGAGGGAACCCCAACTTCGTGGGCAGCTTCCCAGTTTTGCCAGCCCGTGCAGGTGTTGCATCACCGGGAGAGACTCGGCCTGCTATGCGGCTCGTTCAAGGTGCACTCGGTCGACCCGCTCGTTGGAGGGGTAGGCATGCAATGGCATGATATCATACCTCATGCATGTTTGATTACAATCTTAGGTCCTAATTCATGCATAATATTCGAGCTCGAGTCACGTGGTGTAACTCTTCAGTCTGTTCCAGATAGTCTTATCTTGTATGGCATGAGTGTCGACGTATGATGTGATCTTTGCACAATTGTAGGGACACCGCACCCTCTACGCCATGAACTAACACTTCTGATCAAAGGTGCAAGCCATTCCGAGTATCGTCGGTGCGACGAGATTCTACTCTTCACATCCGAGACACGCAAATACATTCCTTCGTGCACGACTTTGACACGTCTCTCGTAACGTTCATATTTCACATTTTAACATTTCACCGTCACGCCTCGTTGCACATTCTGATGCATTTAGCGCCGTTCACCCCATTCCTTCCCTCACGTATCCTCAGTCTGGCTGTTGAGCAACTCACAAACGTATATAGTGTGGGAATATACCCTGATAATCTATAGCAGAATCACTCAGTGCTTTCTTCGCTCCAAGCAGACTCGGATCCTATAATTTCAGGTGTTTATGCCTCACTTCGTAAACTTAGTGACTTCAAACGCGCTTCCCTTGTCTTCTCGTATTGATCATCATATCCCTTTGAACACGTTGCCAGCATTACGCAATCGACATGTCGTGCACGATGCATAGCGTTGTACATGGTGCGTTAACCGTATCTTTGGTACTTAGTGACCTTTCGCTCGCATGACATCCCTCTCTATGTCCTCTGCGTAGTATCAGGCCAGCGCCCCGCACCCGTATCCAAATGCCCTCTAGTTCACATAGCAAGGGGGGCGTGGAATAGGGGTGCAGGGTGCTCCATACTGCACGAAGGAATTCAGGGACCGAATGAAAAACCTGAGAGGCAGGTATTCTGCAAGCTGCCATACACTGGAAACGTTACGGTAGGCGACCGCACAAGCATGGATGGCTGCACCAAGGCTTTAAGCCTCATTACTACCAGCTAAACATTTAAGCACGCATTTCCGTCCACCCCGTCCGCGTGAGCCTGTGCTGTCACTGCTGTGTATTTGCAATTCTTCCTCTTAGAGCATTCTGCTCTACACCGTCATGCTGTGCAGCACTAGCGCGTGCACTGATGCCATGCACTGCTCTTAATTACTCTCTATTTTCAGCCTTAGTCTCCAATATTAATTAGCAGCACATCGCTACAACCTGCACCATTGGTCGGTATTCAGGATGCGTCCAGGTATCAATGGCAGCAAATTTATTTCCATTGCTTTGCCTGACGATGACTTGGCCATCACTATTTTTACCTTTGGAACTAACACAGCTTCCGCGCGTTGAAGAAGGCATGCAATGCTCGCGCCATAATTGATTCAGAAGTGACTCCAAGGACTGACTCTCAAGGACCGCTCTGTATTTCAGAACAGATCCAAATTTTGCGCATGGTGTGAACAATCGTGGAGATACAGTTTATTTACTTTCATCGACGAACAAAGGACAAGATAGTGCCAATATCGTGTACACGGGATTCCTTTTGTAATGAATACAGTTTTACTTAAAATCATATGCGACGACTGGAAGTGACGACTTAATATGAATATTTAGAAGGGGTATAGGAAACGCGAAGAAAATTCCGAAAACAAAAAGCGAGCACAAAGGTCGGCCATCTTCGAACGATTTGGTACAGAACAACATCCTGTAACAGATGGTTACCAAGTTAACTAAGACGAACCTTGGAACCATATTCCCGACACTCACCTACTCCCGCACACCTTCCAACTCTACATCATCCAGGCCTGGAGAATCCACTTCAGCAAATGCTTGAAGTTGCCGGTCCACTTCACGGCTGAGATCGCGAGTTGTGTAGGTACGCGTTTTAAGACCTCGAAGGTTCAGGACTAGACGCTGACCAGCTACTGAAAGTAACGGAGTCGCGAACCTACATGCAATATTTTAACCGAATGTGATAGGGTCACATTATGGAGTCGCATTGTGGCTAACGCACCCTTTACCAAGGAAATATTTTGGATTCTGTAAATCAATCAGAAAGAACGATGGTCCGCTCTGAATAAAGAATACTGACGTCCCCGAATGCAATCCTAAACATCATAAGCCGATAGAATGAATCGAGAGTATGAGCGAGTCTCACCAAGAGGCGATGGTCAATGCATTGCTGAACGTACTAACCTGTCCGTGTTGTCGGCAACGAGATATATCATGCAGGTTTCTACACTCACGATGAAAAAGATGATCGCTATATAATTGTGGTCAATTACAGACCTTGAAGTGCTCCAAAAAGCACGCTCACCGTCTCGAAAGAGTACATGGAGGAGACTAGACGGGTAGAGTTGCTGAAATTCCCTAGAGTATCTCCGGAGACTTCGCATCGTCAAGACGAAGAGTAATGTATCGAGAATAAAGCTTGATTGATTCTCTTCAGCAAGTACAATAAACTCCGGACAGAACCATCCTAACCTTCCGACATAAACCAACCACTAGCGTTATAATATCAGTCATGACAATGAGGCGTTGGTCAATATACCAAACACGATGTAAAAGCAACCAACCACATATTCTTTGAAGTAGCAGATCATTAATACGCTGCAGGAGTCAAATAACAATCACATACTAGGCATTATCGTCACGCAAACATGAATCACGTCGAGGAACGGAAACTGATCTACCGAAATGCAACCATTTTTATAAATAGGAGTAAACTGGTGCAAAGTGACCCACTATTTCTGGCGTTTAAATTAAACGCTGAGCCGGACAACAGCATAACGATATAGCCCACGTAGCTCCAGGTGAGGATTTTCGTCACGCGCTTCCGAGTTCCCCAGATAGCCCATGCACGCATGAGCACGAGGACTGAGGAAAAACCAAAACCGTCAAGACGTGCAACGATAGAGTATATATACGCACTGTGGATCGACTCGGTGGATACAAACATAAAGCAAGTGGTGAAAATTACGAAGCGTTGACAGAACTGGGACGAAATTGATCACTCGATAAATATCTACTCATGATACTGCAACATACCTTTTGAGAATCATGTGCGAGGAGACCAGCCTCTTCCAGCTGGATGACAGTCTGTCCAATAAGGTTCCCATACCTGTTGAGAAGAAACAAGACTTTGACAACTGTCCAGGGGGGGTCCCAGATATAGACGAACTGCAACCAAGGGTATATTGTGAGCATTAAGCATGTCACTCAAATAAACTCACTTCATCTCTGAAAGTTAGGAGATAGTCGTAGACTAGTAACGTATGGCCAGCTGCAGAGAATGACCTAGACGATAATAGGTAAGAATCCAGAGATATCGTACGAAATATAGACATACTTCCGCACCCAAAGGTCTTCCATGAACTGGGAAGATAGCCTGAGAGACATGGTCGAAACAGTTACAACGTTAAGACCAATCGAATGACAACAAACGGGTGCTGCCAACAGACCCAATACTGAAATTTAAGAGCTGGCCCACTTTAATCGGGTAACCAGACAACCCCAAAACATTCAGGTCTCAACTTTCACTGGCAACGACATGGGCAACCAACGTAATAAATATGTAGGGGTGAAGCAAAGTTTGAACCTAACTTGAGTGGGTGGAACGATGTCAGAACCTTGGTGAGAGCGACAGGACTGATGGTAGTCACTAGTGCTCCACGGTGTCGCCTGGAATACATGATACCACCGGATACTGAGACCACTGGCAGTCCCCGCGGTATGGGCCACAGATATATATAATTGGAGAGGGTCGCCCTCAGTGCGAGGTGTTTGGTAGGTGGATACTACTTAAATTTACGTCAGCGCACAGATTGAGGGGAGTGAACAGGAGTGTGAAACATTTTTTTGTACGCTTGACCTGGGAAGTTCCATTAGAGTGACAAACGGTGTATGTCAGGCTCAACGTGTAATACTTACGTGTCTACGAATTGGATTAGAAGGCCTGCTTGCACACTAAACGCACTACAGCGCCCATCAGCAAAAATGCGAACTGCTATATAGAACCTACATATACTGTCACGTGTTGCCGCCTGAGGTTGCCTCGATGTAGCACTATCATGATATAGCTTCACTGGTTTGCTAATTTGCGCTATATTGCACATTGTAGCTCATATAGGTAAAGGCTATAGTACGGCTATGGAATGTCTCATAGTTCACCATGTTCGAGGTCATAGGCTCTGACGGTAGTATCTCCTCAAGACCTGCGGTGCCTTACTATTTATCCCTGCTCTCGAATCACTCAAATCTGCGAGCACATCCCAACTTCAATCCGGTCACATAACAAGTTAATTCCACAGGAGCGTATCGACGTCTACAAATATCTGACAGTCCTCTCACGCGCTCGCCCACACATCAGCAATTCAAAATGTTTCTTCAAGATCCGTGCGTCGCCAGTTGTGGCATCCAATGACGCAAGATTTGACACCGCGCTATTCATTGAACAACGAGCATTATACACAGACAAGAGTATATTAGGTGAGTAATGTTGTCTCATGTTAACAGGGTAGTTGGACAGCGCGGAAGGGTAAAGGGGTGTGTGTGTGTGTGTGTGTGTGTGTGTGTGTGTGTGTGTGTGTGTGTGTGTGTGTGTGTGTGTGTGTGTGTGTGTGTGTGTGTGTGTGTGACGGGTTTAGGGCAAGATCTGACAATCACATAAGCACCAGCAGGTTATCATGCACAGAAATGTAAAGGAGCCCAAAGGTCACCTTGCTTGCAAGGTCATATGGCATGCGACGAAATCTGACGGACTATGTGCCAATAATAAACATCAATAAACATCAATAAATCATTAATATTTCTGTTGTTGAACGTCATCATCGTCAATGCCAACAGATATCAAACATTCTCTTGTCTGCGTATATTCAGGCAGTATGGCAAAATGCAGCTCTGGAGGAGTTCCTAGTTACGTGCCGCGCAGATCCTGTTAAGTTTATCGCTTATTACATATCAACAGTTATAGTGCAAGAAGAAGACATTGATACTGGCAATGATGACAATAGCAGACGTCATCATGATGTCTCGCACCTGCCGTGTAATGCACAGAATTGGACAAGGTGTCGTGCATTGACGTTTCAGATCCATCATAGCGCCGTTCGCTGACAGCGCGTTTGAGCTCTTGGTATCAGCTCTTCGTCATCTGAAAGCCTCGTCACCAGTTCCGCGGCTCGCGCGATGATGACTGGGGACATATCTCAGGACATCCGGGAATCTTAACATTTTAGTCCAATTTCGATGACTTGCACAACTTCTTAACGGAGACTTTAGGCTACAGGTAAATCTCAGATCATTGCCACCCAGCAATAATTCAAGTCCGCCGATGCCTAGTACTGACAAGTGTTGCGATATCAGAAACAAGTCCAAGATGGTTGAGTGCGTGTATCAGGATCAGAAGTACTATCATTCCTGGGAATCTGCAACTGGCATGTAATATGCAAAATGTGCAAACACCTCAATGCGCTGCTTGAATCACCTCAAAAAATTTAGATGCATGTAGGCTACTTAGAGATGATGTACTGTCCCAAGTAGAATAAAACATTTCTTGAGTGTTGCCAGCTGTGAGAGACGGAATAGTGGTAATTTGCAACCTTGTATAATCATAAATGATCCAGATCCCATAGATCCTAGAGAGATATTCAAAAAATTACACACCCGGGGTATATCAAGCCACCTTGTCAGGGTGTCAGAACACAATTTCGATAGAGGTCCATTCTCTTGTTTTTAAGATGCTATAGACGGAGGATTGTGGACATGTATGAAAGCGTGACAACAGATAGGAGAGTGGTGTAAGAAATTCAATACTCCTCTACGGCACACTCGGCTTGATACACAGCACTGTCCAGTCAGTCGCATTCACATTGCATTGTCTCGGTTCTCGTATTCTCGCATGCCTGCCAAACCGCCGGGTGATGTAACCCTCAGAAGGAAAGCTGAAGAAGAATGCAACTCGTGAGGCCAAATTCACAGCTGCTATCCAGGCTGTCAAAGACAACAAAAGACCAAGAACCTCCGGACAGCAGCTGCACAGTTCAAAGTGCCATATGACACTCTTCGTCGACGGGCATGAACCTGACCAAACCTCATTCGAAAGCCCACAAAAAACCAACAGCTACTCACCGAAGGACAGGAAGAAACATTATGTCACTGGGCCCAGTACCTGGCAATGACGGGTCACCCTCTCTCCAAGGCAGCCTTCGTCAAAGGGTCAGAGCTGAGCGAGAAGTTAAAGGCAAAGAAGAAGCTGACTGGTAAAGATAAGGGGCCTTCAAAAATGTGGATCAGCTATTTTTTGCTCGCCATCCGGAAATCAAGCTGGGACGCTACTGGAATTGATCCGAGCGCATGCAATGTTCATTACACAACTGTTAATCACCACTTCAAACTCCTTGACAACTTCTTGAAATCGGAGAGAGAAACATTCCCTGGGAGAACGTGTATAACATGGATGAGAAGGGGATACAACTTGGGGGAGGGAGGAAATGTGATAACACGAAGTACCTGTTTTCACGGAACGCAAAAGCCAGGGTCAGGGCAAAGAGTGACCAACTTGAGCTGGTGACCGTGATCGAGTGCGTGTGTGCAGATGGCTCCAATCTGAAGCCCGGCTTTGTATTTTCTGGGTCACAAATATACCCGGAATACTATGAAGAAGATGGTATAATGTGAGTCTCTGCTCGATGATAGGTAGAACGAAACTCACTCAATTATAGAGTTGCAACATCCGAAAATGGTTGGACGAGTGACTTTATTGGCACTGAGTGGTTTGTGAAAAGCTTCGTGCCGCAAGCCAAAGCACGAAATTCATCCGGTCAACCGATCCTCCTAATATATGATGGACACCGCTCACACGAGACCATCAAACTTCGTCAAGCAGCAGAAGAACATGGCATTCACCTTTTTTGTCTCCCCCCGCACACGACACATCGTTTACAACCCCTTGATGTTGGCGTTTTTGGTCCCCTACAGAAACAATGGCAGAGACGCAGTGAGGTTGTGATGGAAGAGACTGGGGAGGGGATCAAAAAGCGCAACGTGATTCAGAGTATATGAAGGCGAGAGATATTGCATTTAAAGAGGAGACGATCCTGCAGGCATGGAAAAAAGTGGAATTAGACCGATAAACCCA